>NC_051076.1:50739067-51060617 GCF_004664715.2 Peromyscus leucopus | reverse complement strand
GTTCTTCAGAACAAAAGAAATGTCATCATGGGCCATTTCCCCACTTTCAGCTTTTAAATAGACAAGGGACTTCCTGTGCAGTGTTTTAACATTGGCGCTATGATATTTACATAGATCGCAAATCAAATATCTCTCAAGCACCTACTTGTTCTTTGAAGAAAAGTTAAATACCATCTCAATAGAGAGTGTGGGAAGTCTAATGCAGGCTAGACATTTTATTTATAGCCTTTTCCAAAGTACTGTAAATACATCAATCTTTGCAAATAATGTATTTATTCATCTAAAATATGCCAAGGATTCATCTTTTTCTTATTTTAATTTCAAATTCTGATTAGCTATGTTAATATTTATGACTATTTTGTCGGTTTTTAGCTATTTCCTTATAACAGATGACTCTTCTTTAAAACGTTGTGTGTTACCGAAAGAATCAGAAATTGGTCCTTTGACATGTGATCAATTTTCTTGCCAATGCGTCCTTTCTCCCCCTGTTCTGAACTTCTCTCTGCATACAAATCTTTATTTCCTCTGGAAGTGGGAAGAAGAGCATGTTTCTTAAGTTTTCCCTCCATTTAACTCTCAGAACTACTTAAACTTTCCTCTGTTTTTACTTGCTATAGTCACCAACAACCAGCATTTTGCCCAATATACACATGCGGCTCTCCATCATTGACTTCTCAGAACAGGCTTGGCCATGGAGAAGCCATCTCCTCTAGGAGACCTCCTTTCCTTTGGGTTCAGAGAATCAGCACATTCTGTTTCTTCTTGCTTCCCACGCTCCTCATTTGTTGGTCTCTTTCCCCTTAGTCTATGTGTCCAAAGCTCTGCAGCAGCCTCAATCCCTTGTGTGCAGACCTGATGGAGGAAATGTCAAAACAGCAATATAACTAGAAGAGAAGAAAAATAAAATTAATTAATTAATTAATTAATTAAAAGGAATATTAAATAATATAATTTGACATAGAAGGGCTTAGGAATGTTTTGAATATAAAAATTATGAAGTTATTACATGCTCCTATTTATCATAAACACTTTTTGGATTTAAGCCTGGTTAAAAAAATCAGAAGCTATTTCATATAAGAAACAAAGTGAGCCAGGCGGTGGTGGCGCACGCCTTTAATCCCAGCACTCGGGAGGCAGAGCCAGGCAGATCTCTGTGAGTTCGAGGCCAGCCTGGGCTACCAAGTGAGTCCCAGGAAAGGCGCAAAGCTACACAGAGAAACCCTGTCTCGAAAAAAAAAAACCAAAAAAAAAAAAATAAAGAAAGAAAGAAACAAAGTGAAATAAAAATCAGAAAGGTAGACATCAGTACAGAAGTGAAAATTCAGAATGAGAATGTTTAACAAACAACTCATTTGTACATAATAAGAAAAAGGGAAATAACCAGAGTGGAAATGGGCCAAGAAAACCTTGAGATGGTTGTAGTAGAAACAATCAGAATGCTCCTCTATAAAGGGATGGAGGCTTTTTTACTAAGTATAGAATCAAAATCTATGCTGTTGCTTTGTTTGAGGGAGTGATAAAGTATCTCAGAATCTTAAATGCACTTCCTGCCTTTAAATTCAACCGCAAATGGAGACATGTAGGCACTAGCACTTAAAACTGTTTTCTCCAGTTCAGTAGGCAACAGGAGTTAGAGTATAGGTTTGAAAGAAGCAGTCATTTAGGAAGATGTAGGAAGCTGGGATATTAGACTTTTGGGGGGCAGAATGAGACAATGCTAGGAAACAACAGACAATCTACTACCACATGTTTCTACATCAGTTTTCACCAGGGTAGATTTCTTATCTTGGCAATGATGTATCTTTTGTGAAGTTTTATTAATGAAATTCCTTACTTAGCTTTGAGTCCATTGCATGAAATTCTTCATCTCACATGGATACAATCATGTGATTGAGTCTCATTATTATTTTTTAAACACTGCAGGTCAGGAGCCCTCAAAAGCTACGTAGTCCTCTGGACACTACGTCACTGGGGAGTTGGATAGTGTATCCAGTCTGCTCAAGGCTCAGTAGCTCATCAAGACTGTGCAGCTCCAACATTGTGACATCCAGCAGCCATGATAGATGCTGGGCTGCATCACTCCTTAGAGTGAGCAGGTTATCAGGGCTTTACCCTTGGACTTATTTCAGGCTGCTGATGGGGCTCCTTAGCTTGAATGGATGGCACCATTGGCCTTGGGTAAGGCAATCCTCACTATGTTGAGGGGCACGCTTGGCAGGAGGGCTACTCACCAGTTCCTTGCTATGCTGTGTTATCCCTGCCTTCATGATAGACGCACTTGCAGAGCTGTTGCAGTGCAGAGAAGGCTGGGTGTTTAGACTTAATACCTTAAGAATTGATTGCAAGCTTCTTTGTCTCTGTTCTTTGATTTCAAACAGCTCACAACAAAGTGGGAAAACCCAATGACTCCATTGTATGGCAAATTTCTTTACCTACGCACATGGTTATTTTAGTATCTAATTGTGGATTAAAAGGTCTGAGAAGTATCCAAGATGTTGTGAATCCTGGTTCTGCATTCTGGTGAGTTAATGGTGCTGTCTCCCAGCTCAAAAGACTCACAGCAAGCTACATGTTATATATGAGACTTTGCCTTTTAAAGTATTGATCTTTTAAGGAGATTTCAACTTTGGTACCACCAATACATGCACAGATTTCTGTATTTCTCCTGGGAATAATGGAAAGAATGGAAGACTATTGATTCATCTGCAGAGACTTTACAAAACATAGTGCTGAATTTTAAAAACTTTCCTTTCTTTTCTGTTGAATCTAGTTACAGGGACCACACGACCTAAGCCAGTAGTCTGCAACCTTTCTAATGTTGCAGCCCTGTAATAACAATTCCTCATGTGGTGGTGACCCCAGCTATAAAATTATTTTCATTGCTACTTCATAACCGTAATTTTACTACTGTTATGGATAGTATAATAGTATTTTTTGGAGATAGAGGTTTGTCAAAGGGATAGTGACCCACAGGTTGAGAACTGCTCTCCTAGGGTATCTTTGAAATTAGCAAATGCTGGCATTTCACAACTTGGATTTCAGTTCTAAGAAAAAAAAAAAAAAAAAAACTAGTGAGCTTTGAATTGGGAAAACAACTATTTCAGGAATAGTGAAGTTTCTTTTGTAGATGTACAAGTTCCTAATGTATCTTACTGGCTCTCATGTTAACTATCCACAAATATAAAACTGTAAGAAGCAACTTGTAATGGAATTTCTCATGAGAAAATATATTCTATGAAAACAAAACCATTTTATTTATTTATTTATTTATTTATTTTTTATTTTTTATTTATTTATTTATTTACTGTGCGTGTGTCTGTGTTTGGTTTCATCTATGGATGCATATTTTTTGTGTGTACGTAATTGCATGTGAATGCAGGAGGTCAATGTTGAGTGTCTTCCTTAATCATTCTCCACCTTAATTTTTAGGACAAGTCTCTCACTGTACCTGGAGCCCATGGATTCCAGTCATTTGGCTGGCCAGCACGCTTCAGGGATCCACTAGCGTCAACTTCCCCAGCACCAGGGATATAGACACGACTATTGCCATGACTGACTCGTTAACCTGGGTTCTGGGGATCCACACTCAGGCCCCCATGCTTTCATGACAAGCACTTTCCCACCTGAGCCTGAGGGAAGATTCCTTCTTGAAAAAGTTACATGGAAGTATATTCTACTCTTGTGTGAATGAATAAATAGCTGAACTGCTTAAAAATCCCATAATAATTAAATCTCCTATTTTCAAGGGTTTTGATCACTTGATTACATCTTATGTGCCGAACCACAGTAAGGATGCTTTACTATGAAAATATAGGATCAATAATACAAGAACACATTGAGTTCACAAATGAATACACAAACTTATTTCCCTGATTTTTAAGGTATTTGACTCCCTCTTTCTTTCTAATTACTTTTCATTAATTATTTTCCTTTTTATATAATTTCATGAAAGTGTGAAACTACCAAACTTCTTTGTAGAATGTTAACCTGAAGGAAACACTGAAAAGTTGAGCAGGTCTTGAGATGTTAATTTACTTTTCCAATCTGTCATGTGCCATGCAGGGCATGCAGCTCTCCCTGCCACTGACAGTACAATGTCAGTAGCAGTGTACAATCACTGTGCGATCCAACTCAAGCTTAGGCAACATTTCCAAGACTTTTGGATGGCAATCCGCTGTTGGCTGTGAACCACAGAGCAGTATGATGACCATCTTGTTTCTGAACCAGACTCTTACTGGACCAATGCCTGTGTGCTTCCATTGGTACCTCTCTCCCCAATCCCATGCAACTATTCTGTGTCAAAGCATATTTACTTCACTTCCAGGAAACATTTAAGGTATTTTAAATTGCTATTTTTATTCTCAACACTCTAGTCCAAGCTTTGATTAGTTTTCCTCCCCACCCAGGTGGTTGCTCCTGATTGTTTTCTAGTATCTAACCTTGCCATCATTTTATTCACAACTGCCAGGAAGAACCTTTAGAGGTATGAATCATTCCATTCCTCCCCTGTGCTTCAGATCCTACGATGAATTCCCTGTACTTTGATTAAATCTCAAGTTCCCAGAGGTTTGCACAGCTAAGGAGGACCTGGCTGCCTCCTATGTGCTCAACCTTCACAATAATTCATCCCCTGCTCAATCACTTTATGGCATTATGTTTACTTGATTTTCATGCGAACGTTTTCTGTATCAGGATGCTATTATCTCATTTTTGAAGAATGTCCTTTCCCTCAGCTTTCTTTCTGTGTTCATTTTTTAGTATGTAGGTCTCCTTTCAAATGTTGCTTCTTCTGTCAGGCCTTCCCTAATCATACCCATGGAGGATAAATCAATCTATGATTTAATTTATTTTCTGAATGTTTTTCCTGTTATTGTCTTGTTCAAATTTGGGTTTTCTTGCTTAGTGTTATTTTCTCTCATTCTAGAATGTTTGTGTCTAAAAGGTAGAGAGTCTCTTTGTCTTTTTCTCTACCACATCTCCAGCTATTAGTGCAGTGTAGAGGACCAAGAAAAATGTTTGAATTAAAAGGAAACTTAAAACTCATTCTGTATTAAGAAGTATTTTAAATTCACTGAAATACACCATCCTTTACATTTGTACAATTAAAACATTAGATTAAGCCATTATTCACTTATCCTAATTAACATAATGATGGAGAGCCATCTTGTATGCATTTTCTGCCATCAAGGAGAAGAAGAAGAGTAAAAATGGTAATTAAGTTGACATTATGATCTTTGAGTAACACATAGACCAGGCTGAAATTGTGTCAGACACAAGCTAGGGGTCATGCTCTTACACGGTCTCTTGCTAACACAATAATTTCCTTTTTCTTAACATGGATTGTAGTTGTACAAGAGACAAATTCATTATTTAAATTAACATGCAGAGTTTTCAAATTAACATCTTGAAGTGTAGACAGAAAGTCAGAAGTATTTCTTCATGAAATCCAGTACCTTTTCCTACTTGAACTATATCACAAGAGTCCTCTAAATTAATGCCACATGTGACATGAGGTGAAGGCGAGAGGAGATGGCTCAGCAGGAGAAGACACTTTTCTTGAAGCCCAAGGACCTATGTTTAATCCCTAGAACACATATGGTGGAAGGAGAGAACTGACTCCAGTACGTTGTCCACTGACCTGCACATGTATGCATGCATACATGTGCACTCACACACTACACACATAGAATAGATTAAGAAAGCAAAGTAAAAATAAATGAATAAAGTAAAATAAAAAAGAATTAGAAAACACTAAAGGAATATTCAGAAGACATAAAAGGGGAAAACATTCAGCCTCATACATACTCAGGAAATTGCAAATAGAAATGTTAACAAGATGCTGTACACAGTGTACCCCATTAGGATGGGAAAGGTGAAATCTCATACATGGACATCAGCAGAAGCTGATGAGGATGTGAAGCATCAGGACCACACACTCCCCTGCAGGAGTTGGAAAGCAGAGCAGCTCTGGAGAAGACAGCTTGGTGGTCCAACTCTTTTATTAATTTTTAGAGTAGCTATCTCCTTTATCTTGTGTTTGCTAATTCTTTTTAACTTTGTTATTCATTTTTCTGTTGAGTTTTGAGACTATGAATATTTGAACAACAGTTCTTTATCAGGAATAAAGTGTTAATATATCTCTTAGACTTTACTTTATTTTTGCAATATTTCCTCATCCTTTGACCTGTCAGACACAAACTATTCTGGACTCTGTAGACTATTGATCTAATTTCTCCCTTTTACTGCAAATGTCTTTATAGTAAGTACTAAAGTAAATACTAGCAGTCCTCTGCTCTGAGGCATAGGGCTCTCCATAAAAACTTTAGGAAATAGTACTATTTTTAACTTTTAAAAATATTTTAAGAAAGTGGGAAACAATTGGGAAAAGTAGATAAAGGGCAGACTATAATCAGGATATAGTGTATGAGAAGACAATCTATTTTCAATGAAAGGAAAAATATTTTATGTATATTTTTCCGTGTATACTCATATACTCCCATCTGTCTGTCTGTCTGTGTACTATGTGTGTTCACTGCCTGTGGAGGGCATCAGATCCCTGAAACTTGAGTTCCACATGATTGTGAGACATGATATGGTGTGTTGGAGATCAAAGTTGAGTCCCCTGAAAGAGCAGCAGTGCTCTTAAGAGCTGAGCCATCTCTCTGGCTCCAAGTGCTCTGCTTTAACCATAATATAACTTTAAAAACAGCAGCAGCGATAAACATTAAAGTACAATTATCATCATCACCATTACCAAACGTAACAAACTTTTCCATAGAGGAATAACTCCTGGTTAAGTAACTCACCTAATGTCATGGCTAGGGTGTATAAAAAGACACAGATTGGAACTGCACAATTTCAAGCTTGATGGAAACACCTGAAAGAACGATTCCTCTCTTTTTTCACTTAATGAAACATTTTTACAATATCATGTCGGACCCATTAGAAAATTATCTCTGCAATTAACTTAAATTGAGCTCCTAACAGTGCTGTCATTTGTCCTTCTCTTTTCTTAAGTGCACCAAATCTATTCAGTAGACAATGAGAACAGAGTCGAAATAATAATATCAAATCGGGGCATTATTTACATGACAGGTTCTACAAGTTTGGGGGTTGTCACAGGAACATTGTCATAAAGAATCAGAGAAAGAAACACCGACTTTCGTTTTCGAATTATTAGTCAGGAGATTTTTCTTGCTTGTTATGGGACTCTATGTTGTGTGTGGAGATTCTCTGAGCACACTGATGCAGAGGAGGTCTGCTATGTAGTGTCTTCTGGATATGCCATGGCTGTTGGACTCATTAACTCACAGAAGCTTTGCTTTACCCTCAGTTAGACCAGTACAAGATCAAGTCCCAGGACCTTCCCACATGGATAAAGTATGCATTCATGAATCCTCACCCCTGACTGAGAAGTGATTAGCAGTTAATGGCTGTTGGGGGGTGAAAAAAGCCATTTTTCTTTGGTGCTGTAACCACTGGTGAATAATCTTATATCTATGATCATGAAAACAACCCTAATTAAACTCAACAATTTTTAAAAAGGCACAAAACTAGGAAGGAGATTTGTTGGAAAGAAGAAGAGATCCAGAGTGGATAAGAGGGGTAAGAGAGGTGGTGTGTGTGTATGTGTGTGTGTGTGTGTGTGTGTATACCAAAATATATTAGATGGATGTAGGATGTTGCCAAAAACAAATTAAAAATAGTAAAAAATAAAATAGAATGACCTGTGCTACATTATAATTATCAGCATGCCATTTTCTAAATTATAATTGTAATATTGGTAACACAACCTATCGGTAAGTATTTGTTACTTATTGTGATACATTCTTAATAGCCTTTAATAGATAAGTTTAATGTTATAGAAATAGCAGAGTGATTCAGTCAACAAGAAATACAAAGTGACAAAGGGGTTTGTATGGGAATTTTTTTTTTTTTAATTTTTTCGAGACAGGGTTTCTCTGTGTAGCTTTGCGCCTTTTCCTGGAACTCACTTGGTAGCCCAGGCTGGCCTCGAACTCACAGAGATCCGCCTGCCTCTGCCTCCTGAGTGCTGGGATTAGAGGCGTGTGCCACCACTGCCCAGCCTGTATGGGAAATTTTAATAACTAACCTACAAGTATTTTAAAGTAAATGAACTGTAAATTGATTTTCCTTAGATCGTGGAATATGTGAACTGAATATTATTTTCTATGTTGTTATTTATAACATCTTATGTTTTTTTGTACTTTATTTATCTGTCAAGCAGACAGACTTATAGCCATTATAATTTTAGATCAAGATACAGGCGTGGAACAGAGATGGGTAATAAGTGGTTGCGATTTAGAAGAGAGATGGCTGTCAGTGTTTAGTGGCCTGTCTGGCATTGAAACTTCTCCTAACTTCCTCTGTATGAAAATACATGCACAGTGAATACTTACCTGTAGAGTTCTTTTCTCTTGCCTTGAATCATGCTTAAATTACACCCTTAAATTTGGTATATGAAGGAAAACACAGAACAAATACATGTCAATTAAAAGGTTTAATTAAGCTATATAGGATGTTAAAATACCTTAACATTTCCACAGGCCAATTTATAATACATGCAAGTTTGAGAAATCTGATAGGAAAGTTATAAATATGAAGCAGTGAGTAGATGGCAGACATTGGGAAAGTGAACTATCCCACATTAGAAGAAACTACTGCATTCATTAGGTCACTCAGCAGAGGAAGGTGCATACAGCAGATGGCTGTTGAGTTGATTTACTAACAGATGACATTCTCCCTAACTCTATCTAGCTGTCCAGATGTCTGGGAAACTTTCAATGCAACCAGCTCTTTTTGAAGCCCCGACTGTCACCAGGGCCTGGGTAAAGCAAAGACTAGACATGAACCCTAAACCACAAAACATCTTTATTGCCTCTGCTTGCCTTTGAGAGTCCAACCACCCACGAGTCCTGTTGAGAACCTCTAGCTGTTGTTTTAACCCTGTGAGAATGCCTTCAGGGGACACAGTTTTTCTCCCACAGACAAAGAGGAATAAAGAACTCAAGGAGAAACATTAGACTTGGGGGCGCCAGAGTAGAAGGGAATAAAGAGCTGTTCTGAGTGGGAGTTGAAGTTCATTCCAGTGCTGGTTTCTCATCTGGAGAACACTGTCATGCTTTTCTGAAGATAAGATGTATGCAATCTCTGGGAAGACAACTCACATAGTTTCTCATATACATAGTTAGTTATAAACACATTTATTTATAAAATACTTTACATCTTTCCATAGCCATCAACCTGTGGGGAACTTCCTTCCAGGAACCTTACTCCACCATTTTCTTAAGGACTTAGAACTAAAGTTTATTTTGTTATGCATCAGAACAACAACTACTATCTGCCACTAGTCACATTGTACATTTCTTCTCTTTATTCTCCCATTTCCCTTTCTTTTCTAGACTTGGAAGTGACACATAACTGTTAACAAAACTCCTAAACAGTGTGAGGTTTGAATAGTCTTACTGAATGAAAGCACTGTTTTATCTGGAGATATTACCATTTGTGAATGAGAATTACTATGCTCACCACCAATATTCTTTTCCCTTTCCTAGGCACACTGACAGACTCATTCCCAGAGTCTTTATCCTGAGCACATAAACTTGTGAGCCTACGTAATGTGAAAAATTCTGTGTACTTATTTCCAGGCCTGAACTCACAACACCTGTGTGCCCTGCCGAGCATTTTCCTATCACATTACTAACCAGGTGCTTAGGATTCCATTAAGGTGATGGAGGAAAGAGACTGGGAAATCTGGACCTTTGAAGATATACTACCATATTGACCTGTGGTGAACTCTCTCAGAAGAGCAAGAAATGAATGGCTTCTGTGTTAGGCCAATGTCCTTAACTAGTACAGTACTTCAGCAAGCACCAATGCTTGCCAAGGTCCCTGAAGTTTGAGGCCCTGCTGTAGTCTAGGGAAAGAAAATTCAGGAAAATAAAAGCCAAGACTCATACATATAGTCCAGCCTTTCTCCCTGTACCATTCAGATATTGACTGTGAGACATTTGCACAGCTGTGCTTGAGATCTTCTACATCCTAGTCATTTATTTCAAGACATGGTACAGCATGGCTTCCCAAATACAGAAACTGGGACACCTAATTAGATAATTAATTGAAAGACTGTATCAGTTTCTGGTAATTTTCTTTGTCTTCATGTATTTGCTTATTATATTTCAAATACGTTTTGTGTCTTACTCTCTGCCTGAATATCCTAATAAGTGGTAGAAAATGCATTGAGATACAGACTTCCAACACATGGCATTCCACAAACAGTAGGGATGCCACAAATAACATAGTGGTATGCCAGAGATAAGTGAGGAGATAGAGTATGTGAAGAGAAGAACAGGGAAGTGCTCACCATTGCTCTCGACCAGTGGTTCTCAACCCATTGGAGGGGTCAAATGACCCTTTCACAGAGGTTGCGTATTAGATATCCTCCATATCAGATGTTTACACTACTATTCCTAACATTAGCAAAATTACAGGAATAAATTACCAACTAAATGATTTTATGGTTGGAGGTTAGCACATCAGGGACTGCATCACGGGGTCAGAACATTAGGAAGGTTGAGAACTACTGCTCTAGACACAGAACCCTCATCCTGGAAGAACACATGCAGGAAAAGCTCCCATAGCCAGTGCTCTGAGCATGTTTAATCTGTTCCAAGTTATGCATACTTTCCCTGGTATAAGACATTTTTTTGTGAGATTGAGTGGCCTTGAAAGTAAACAATCTAGCAAGCAGTACACAGTTGGCCTTGTCTTGTGTCCCTGATTACCATTCATGGTTACTTGACATTCATGGGCCTGTGTGCACATTTACTCACATACATGATTAACTGCAAAGCAATTATTCAGGTTCTTGAACATTCTACATCCTGATAGTAACAGCACAGCCAACTTCTCTGTTTTGCTTATTCTGCCTTTAAAAAATATTTACAGAACAGCTTGAAATGATAAATATGGTAGATTCTAACCTCCAATTTTATTATAAAATGTTTTACTACAAGTCATAGGTGATTAAACTTTGCTTTCAGTGTTTTTGTTTTTAATGAAGAGATATGTAAACAATAATTGATTGCATTTGAATGATAAAGAGGAAGCTGGTGACAAGAACAGAGAATTTATTCTAATCAAAATGCACAAGTAACAAGGTACTTTTTTTAAAAGAAAAATTTGATTCCCTACTTTAACTCTTGAAAAAAATTGAATAATTACTTGTGTAAATATTTTGTATCATGTAACATCAGAATTCATAAAAAGTCTGGAGCAATCTCCCGCTAAGAGATACAGGAATTTGTCAACACTTCTCATTGGTTCATTGATATTCATTGATATTTACTGAAGATATTACAGAAAAAAGCATGATATAAACTTTGAATGCAGAATAATACTAAGTCTAGCTCATAATTTTATTTTTTTCTCTACTAGCAAAATAATTAGGCATAATTCACACTTCATACTAATCATACATAGTATGTCTTAATTTTTTATCTATGGTTAGGAAAAAAATCATCATAAATACTGACTTAAGTAAAAGTACAGAGAAGCCAATTTTCCACATTATCTCATCATGCATGCCACAGGTACATTCATGCTCTGGCCTGTTTGCAAGTTACTGCCATAGGAGCCTTTGTGTGCTTCTGAATGACTTTAGGTTGTATCCTTAGGAAGATTTTTGCCAAAAGTAGTACCATTGATAATGGGAAGTTAAAAGATGTAGCAGGAATCTTAGAAGTTCTAATTCATAAAATCAAACCCGAGGCCAGTTATTGGGGTGAATGCTGGAAGATCAGAGAAGCAGAACAAGCCACAGCTATCTCACCTCACCAGTTCCTCAAAAAACAAACAAACAAACAAACAAAAAAAAAAAACTTTCGGAAGTTTTTAGATGTGTGTGGGCTTTCTGGAGAAGCTCTATCAGAAATCTGGCTGGAAAAGATGGCCAGTTCATCAGACACAGAGCTGAGGAATTAAGTGTGGCGAGCTCAATCTCCCTTTCCACTGCAGTTCTCACTGCACATTGATTAAAATGTCATTAAAAAATGAGTGGCTAAACATGAGTGTTGCTCCAGTCATTTCCATGTCTATTATCTTAAAAGGGCCAATAATTTTCCCAGTGTTGGCATCATGAAAGACTCCATGCCTCTTGTTTACTGTCTTGTCTGCGCCTGTTTTGCTAACTCAAGGCACCCTCACCAGAATCCAGGGGCATCTGGAGAGGTGGTTAATGAATCAGCAGCAAGCCTATGAGGAACCAAGGCAGACCCATCTTTCATACACTTCTCTGGTGAGTGGCAATTGTATCTCCGATATGATACAAACTATTTAATTATTGTCAGGTTAACATCAGTGCTCAGGAAAGAATTTGGTCTTCTAAAAACAAGTTTTAATCTTTGTGTGATTTATCTTTAAAAACTCAGACAAGAAAAACTTTAATTCTTCTATTTCATCAATTTTTGAAAGACATTCCAAACTAAAAATGCATAATTTGTCTCAGCTATAGAATTTCTGTGCTTCCCCCTCCTCATAGGACTTTGTCAGTATGCTCCTCAGCGATGCAGATGGTTCTGAATTACTATTTTATAGAGATGCATATTCAGTGGGAATCTTTATTAGGTGCCTCTAAATTAGGAATTCCTCCCTGTTTCATACTCTCATCTTGTGTTATTAAAAACTAATATTGAAAAATTTTGACTAATAAATTAAAATTGAGTTCAGCATGGGTATATCTTTGCAGTTATTTCATCAGGTCCTCCTTGGCATGCATTTTAACCAACTGGAATATTGGACATAGCACCCTAAGCATCATTGCCACCATGAGAAGCAGTAGTGACATTACAAGCATAGTCTACACAAAAATGCATAGGTGACATGCATTTCATACTGGACTGTGTCTGCTAGTAACTTAATATGGATCTATTCACATGTGTTCCATTACATAATCTGACATATAATGCATTACAAATCAGTTTCTATGATCTTGAGGCCTAAGGTTCATTTCCTCTAGAAAGAACCTTCATGTTTCCTGTCTCCTTTAGTGATAGACAAAAGATCCATTTTTCACCTCGGTGGAAACTGAAAGATGTTCCATAGTACGTGGAAACAAACACAGTCCAACGTTTAAAACAGAAAATGTCTCTTTTAAAACACTGTGTTCATAGCACATGTTTACAAATATTAAAATTTTATGAAATTATTATTTCTAAATATATGAATACTTGGCATCATTCTAAGCCTAACCCTACTTATGGAGTAGTATGAAAATTCTAATTAAATATAAAAAGAACAGATTTGGGGCTTTAAAACAACTTTTTTTTTTCTTTTAAAAAAAAAGACTTAGTTTCATTCTTGTTGATGTGATTAAATATCCCCGGGGGAAAACTTAGAGGAGAAATGAGTTTTTGTTTGTTTGTTTATGTTGTTTCTTTTTTTTGTTTTTGTTTTGTTTTATTTTCACCTTATATTCCAGGTTATAATCCATCATTGTGGGGAATTCTAAAGCAGGAATCTTACACAGCTGGTCTCAGTCAAGAGCAGAGAAATGAATGCATGCACGCTCACTTGCTTGCCTGTGCTTGGCTTGATTCTCCAACTCTTACACACTTCAGTCACCCCTGCCTAGGAAATGATGCCTCCTCCCCAGATCAATGAACTTAATTAAGATTGTTCCCCTAGACATGCCCATCAACCAACCCAGTGTAGACAAACCCTCATTGAGACTGTCTTACCACATGATTTTAAATTATGACAAGTTGACAATTAAAGTTAACCATCACATTCTATCCTTTGACAACTTGATATATAAATATATCATTTTATTTATATCCATGATTTCAAACTCCGTGTTTCAGAAGTTTCATGTAGCTGGAGAATTTCTCTCCAGCTCCCACCAAGTCCTTCCAGTCCTGGAGCCCACTTATAAAATAAACACAGAATCCTACATTATTTAAACTGCTTGGCCATTAGCTCAGGCCTATCATTGTCTAGCTCTTACTCTTATATTTAGCCCATTTCCATTAATCTATACTTTGCCATGTGGCTCATGGCTTATCTGTACCTTACATCTTCCTTGTCCTGGTGGCGACTCTAGGCAGTCTGCCCCTCTGCCTTCCTGTTTCCTCAATTCTCCTCTCTGTTATTTCCACCTATACTTCCTGTCTTGCTACTGGCCATTCAGTGTTTATTTATACAGAGTGATATCCACAGCAGTTTCATCTTTAATATTTATAATATTTTTTATAAAAACACAGTTCAACTTTGGAAGTCCAAAGACTTTTTGAAAGTCCAAAGTTTGCTATGGGCTCCTATTATAAAATTATATATATATATATATATATATTATATATATATATATATATACATATATATATATAATGTATGTATATATGTATACACACACATACACACACACATATATATACAACATGTGGTGTCATAGATTAAACAGTCTTAGTACCAAAATTCAGAACAAGACAAAAATTAAATCCAGTAGACCAAATGTCAAATCCCTCTAGACTAATGTCCATCACCTGGGGGCTCTTCTTCTGGGCTCCAAAGGGCTTATGTAGACCTACCTCTCTAGGTCTGCCACCTGTAGCACACATATCTTCTCTCTTGGATTTAGGTTCCACTGTACACCTTCAGTGTATTAGCAGAAGTCCTGTGGTCGAGACAGCTCCACTTTCCTAGGGTCTCCATTGCAACTGAAGCTTCAACTTCATAGCTCCTCACCATGGCTTCTCATAGCCTTTCTAGGGTGATTCCAAACATCACCCTGTGCCAAGCCTCGGCTGTACTTCATCACTCTAACACTCATACCTTCAAAAGCAGTAGTGACATTTGCACTGCCAGATTCTGCTGCCTGGGCACCTTGGACAACAGCTGTGTCAGCTTCTGTGTCCTAACCTATCATCCCAATGAAGCACAGGAGGCCTCAGTTCAGTGGTGTTTATCTCCCAAACAATGAGAGATGCTTTTCAGCCTCAGCCTGATCACAAATTCTTAGCCAACATATCCCATTAATAGACACCTCTTTCCTCTTGGTCTTTGTTCCTCTCTAAAACCCACATGATCTGAACCTCAACTGTCCACATTTCTCTCATCATTTCTATTTCCTAAACTCTTACTAAAACATTCCATTAGGCTTTACTTCTGGCATTCAGTGGCTTATCCAGACTAAAGTATCCAATGCTTCCATGTTCTTCTCACAAAAAAAAAAAAAAAAAAAAAAGCCCACATGGTCAAGTCTACCACAGCCTCTGTACCAATTTCTATTCTAGATAGTGATAAAAATACGCTGAAAAGGGGAACTTGGAGTAGAAATGGGTTTATTTCAGATTGCAATCCCAGGTTGCAGTCCATGGTTGTTGTTAATCAAGCTTTGCAAGAACTTTAAACAACTGGTCTCATCACATCCACAGTCAAGATCACAGATAAAAGAAAGCGTGCCTGCCTCTTTGTGCTTAGCTGGATTTCTCCACTTACACAGTTCAGGATGCTTTGCCTAGGGAAGAGTACTACCCACAGTGGACTGCATCTACTCATATCTATTAACTTAATTAATGCAACTTGGCACATGCTAGCAGTGGTTCTCAACCTTTGAGTTTCATGGGGTTGAATGTCCCTTTCACATGGGTCACCTATGGCCATCAGAAAATATATATATTTATATTATGATTCCTAACAGTAGCAAAATTACAGTTATGAAGTAGCAATGAAAATAATTGTATGGTTGGTTGGGGGTCACTACAACATTAGGAACTGTATTAAAGAGTTGAGGCATCAGAAAGTTTGAGAACCACTGAGCTAGAGTTATCTGAAATGAGTGAATCTCAATTGAGAATGTGCCTCCATCAGATCCAGCTGTAAGGCATTTTCTCAACTAGTGATTGCTTAGGGGAGGACAGCCAGTTGTGGATGGTGCCATCCTGGGGCTGATGGCTATGGGTTCTATAAGAAAGTAGGTTGAGCAAGCTCCTAAGCAGCACCCTTCTATAATCTCTCTATCAGCTTCTGCCTCCTGATTTTGAGTTCCTGTCTTGACTTCTTTCAATATCAAACAGTGATGTGGAAGAGTAAGACAAATAACCCCTCTCCTCCCCAACTTACACTTTTGTCATGGTGTTTCATTGCAGCAATAGAAACCCTAACTAAGACACCCCATATAAATGCTCACAGGCCAACTCAATATAGGCAGTCCTTCATAGAGATTCCCTCCCTAGGCAACCCTATATTGTCTCAAAAGTTGGCATTTGAAGCTAACCGCCACAGATAGTTTTAACAAAATTTTGTAATGCATTTAATTTTGTAATGAATTTAATAAATATATGTATTATAGATGTATACATACATACATAATAATGATTACATTTTTTTAGGATTTCTTATATTTCCCATATCTATAATTTTATTGAATTTCCAAATATTTTGTTATTTATTATTTGGTTTCCTTTTTTAAAATTTATTATTCTCTCATACAACATATCCCAACTGCAGCCTTTCTCCTTCCATTCCTCCCAGTTTTCCCCTCTTACCCAGATTCACTGCTCCATTTCCCTCCAGAAAAGAGGAGGCCTCCCAGTGATATCAACCAAAGAAGGCACAACAAAGTGTAATAAGACCAGGCACAAACCCTCAAGCTGGGTTATCATACCTTCCCTTCAGAAATGGTCTTGTTCATAAACTTCTCTATATCTGGAGAGATACATGGCAGAATTTGGATTCTTGCCATAGTCTTTAGATGGGTAACATAAACCAATTAAAATAATAAAAGTTTAATATAGCAGTATTTGTTTTTCACATTTGAGGTTCAACTTTTCTCTTAAAGACTTTCAAAGTAGCCAAAGTTTGTGAAAGCACAGACCAAGATTTTCTTTTAATGTGATCAAATCTGATCGAGCTATTTATAGGTAAGAGACTCCCTATATTTGTGAAATGTCATTTTAAATTGCATCATAATAAGTAAAATTTAAAAATCAAAATCCAACCATGACATGTCTCATTTTTTTTTTTTTTTTACATCAGTGGGGCAGTAGCAAGACCTAGTGGATCCTAGGTAAATTTTTTAATCTTTGTTTCAAATGTCACCTGTTTACCATTTAGATCATGAGAAGGCAAGCAACTGGATTGTCAAAGAATTTCTGTGATTTTCACAACAATACTAAATACTTAAAATACTTTCCTTTTTAAAGACAGTATACTGCCGAGAGTGCCACAAATTATGATATTTAATGGAATCAGAGATATCACCTTTTTTTTCCTTTTATTTTATTTTACAATACCATTCAGTTCTACATATCAGCCATGGATTCCCTTGTTCTCCCCCCTCCTGCCCCCTCCCCTTCCTCCAAGCCGACCTCCCATTCCCACCTCCTCCAGGGCAAAGCCTCCCCCTAGGACTGAGATCAACCTGGTAGACTCAGTCTAGGCAGGTCCAGTCCCCTCCTCCCAGACTGAGCCAAGCGTCCCAGCATAAGCCCCAGGTTTCAAACAGCCAACTCATGCAATGAGTACAGGACCTGGTACCACTGCCTAGATGCCTCCCAAACAGATCAAGCCAATCAACTGTCTCACCTATTCAGAAGGCCTGATCCAGTTGGGAGCCCCTCAGCCTTTGGTTCATAGTTCATATGTTTTCATTCGTTTGGCTATTTGTCCCTGTGCTTTATCCAATCTTGGTTTCAACAATTCTGGCTCATATAAACCCTTCTCTTTCTCGCTAATTAGACTCCCGGAGCTCCACCTGGGGCCTAGCCGTGGATCTCTGCATCCAGATCCCTCAGTCGTTGGATGGGGTTTCTAGCACGACTGTTAGGGTGTTTGGCCATCCCATCACCAGAATAGGTCAGTTTGGGCTGTCTCTCGACCATTGCCAGCAGTCTATTTATTGTGGGGGTATCTTTGTGGATTTCTGTGGGCCTCTCTAGCACTTTGTTTCTTCCTTTTCTCATGTGGTCTTCATTTACCATGGTCTCCTATTCCTTGTTCTGGAAGAAAACAATAAAGTCCTGGAAGAGAGATATCACTTTTAATGTATTTTCTGACCAGTTCTTCAGTCGTAGTGTGTATTTAAGCCTACCAGTCATTACACAGCAACACAATCCTGACCATGAAAGGATGTGTCTAAACATTAGCATGATTGCACTATAAAGCAACATATGCAATGAATGGACTGAGTTGCAACCCAATACAAATTGCTAGAAAGAATACTAAAAAAGATACAGAATTAATTTTTAATGACTTTGATTCATGTAAAAGTACTGGATTTAGTTTATAGGAAATTATGTGAACAGTGAACAGTTTGATTCCTTTTTTTTTTCATACACTGACAGTTCATTCATTCTCATGGTCTCTTCCTCTCTCTTTTTTATACATGCGACTCTTTTATACACATATTTTAATTCATGATAGCAAGAGTCAATCTGCTTAACTTACTTTTTCCATTCTGTGTTTGGGCTAATCTTTAAGTCTGCATTTCCTGTTAGTTGTTTCCCAGTTTATTCTTCTATTTTCTAACATACTCAAATTCCAAATCTTCATTTTTATAAAACCAAATAAAATTCTCTGTCCTCTACTATTCTGGCCTATTCTGCCTTCAAAAATTTCCCATTTCTATCATATTTAAAGCCCTATGGTGTCCTTGATCTCAATCACAAAGTGTAAAAAGCTAATAAGCGATAAAAATTCAAAACACATATCTAAAACACAAGTGGGCTCTAAGGATGCACCGTTAGAATGTATAGTACAGGATTGGGCATGTAGATGGGTGGTAGAGGACCTGCCTAGCATGTGTGAGGCTGTAGGCTTGATACTTAACAACAAAAAATAAATATCTAATGAAAATTGTTGTATTTGTGTATATTAGTAAATTTACAATGAAATCTACCTGTGATCATATTTTTGTGCTTGTGTTATGATTGTATTATTTTAATAAGAAATGAATTATTATAGATGAGATAAGAGTAGTTATCTGCTCCCAGGTAAGTGGATAAGTGAAACAATCTCCAAAAATTGGCTATGGGTGGCACAGGGATGCAGAGGGGCGGGGGGAGCATAGAAATATAAATGGCTAAACTAACTTGTTTTATGGACAGCTCAGCCTATCCTGCTTGTGAGCATTTTAATGAAAGGCACTCGGAAAACTGCAGAGCACGTGGAGGGCAGGCCACCAACACCATGAACCATTACCTGTTTGAAACAAGTTAAGGGCTTCAGTTGAAGGAACTTAAACTCTAGGTGTGGGGGTGGGGGAGGCATGTTGAAAAAAGAATTTGAAACACACAGGCTCTTTTTTAGCTCTTCTATAGCTATCCTAAAAAGAACCACTTTAATTTTTCCCCTTGCCTCTAAGAAGGTTTTATTTTTATTAACATTTTCCCCTTTATTTTACATACTGACCACGGTTTCCCCTCCCTCCTTTCCTCCCATTCCATTCCCCTAACTCCCATCTACCTCCCTCCCCATCCACCCACTCTTCCTCCATCTCCATTCAGAAAGGGGCAGGCCTCCCATGGGGTTTGGCACATCGAGTTAAGGCAGGGCTCCCCCCCTCCCCCACTTGCATCTGGGCATGATAATCCAACATAGGGAACAGGTTCCCAAAACCCAGCTTAGGGCCAGGAACAGATCCTGATCTCACTGTTAGTAGCCTTACAAAGACACCAAGCTACACAACTGTCACATACATGCTGAGGGCCTAGGTCAGTCCCATGCAGGCTCCCTATTTGTTGGTCATAATAGCCAGAACCTGGAAACAACCTAGATGCCCCTCAACCGAAGAATGGATAAGCAAAATGTGGTACATATACACAATGGAGTACTACTTAGCAGTAAAAAACAACGGCATCATGAAATTTGCAGGTAAATGGATGGCACTACAAAAATAATTCTGAGTGAGATAACCCTGACCTAGAAAGGCAAATATGGTACATACTCACTCATAAGTGGATATTAGGAGTAAAGTACAGGATAACCAACCTACAATACATAGTCCCAAAGAGGCTAGATAACAAAATGGGACCAAAGAGGGATGCATAGAAGAACCGCTTTTAAAATATAGCATGAAAAATATTTCTGACAAAAGGAATTGCTCAGCATTCAGTTTTCATGATTTTTGTGTAGGTCACTAAAAAAAAAAAATACTGTGACGATACAACTGATTAAAAGAGTACAGCCATGTCCAAATATCCTTAAAATCACAAACCTTCACAGTCTGAAACCGGCCTACGTGGTGGTCATGTGGGCATCTAAATCTTGCAACCAAAACTTACCCAACTCCACTGATACCAACACACTCTTTTCTGCAAAATAATATTTATGGCCATCAAGGTGGCTTATTGGCCAAGGAACTAGCATTAACTCTGAAATTCTAATTGGGCATTAGCCTCTAGAATAGTACCAAAGGAGCTGTGAACAATATGGATATGGGCTGGCAGAAAATGTTAGAGACACCCTAAGTATTTACAGGAGAATCAGTTCTGTCTCGGAAGCCACTTCTAAGTCACTCTTTCTTAGTCAAGACCCAGCCTTGAAAGGCCAAAAAGTTGAGATTGCTTTACATATGCTGGGGGAGGCTTTATTTTCCCATTTGCTAATTAATGTTTGCATAATTCATACTGCCTCCTTGGGCTCCTCATTATACCTTAAAGTAAGATAGTGAAGTTGTAGTCAGGAGTCTTAAACTCTGGGTTTCCAATGTCAAAAGATACCAACATTTTTCACATGAACCTTCCAACTATGAAAGGTATTACTGACTCAAAGTTTTCAATATGAGAAGTTTTTCAAAAAAATTTATTCTTCTCTCATACAATACATCCCCATCGCAGCCTCCCCACCCTCCACTCCTCCCAGCCCCTCCCACCTCCTCTCTCCCCCAGGTCTTCTTCTCCTCCATTTTCCAGAGCAGGCCACCCAGGGATGTCAACCAAACCCAGCATAACAAGATGCAATAGCACTAGGCACAAACCCTCATATCAAGGCTGGATGAGGATTTTTTTTAATTAAATAAATATGAAAACAGACACAGCAAAGTTTATGGTTTCTTTTGGGGTTACTTTAGCTTAGTTTATGCTTTTTATTTGAATTTTTAGAGTTTTTGCTTTTTTGGTAAATTGTTTAAACAGTTGTAAAAATTCAATGATTCTTTCATTGTCCATTTTATTTTATTTGTTATTTATTTAGAGATGGTTGAATTTATTCCTTTTGGACTTGAAGAATTGAAACAACTACTAATCCAAAATGCAGGGATGTGAACTGTTTTATTTATTATCACAGTATACTAAAAAAATAGGTTAAATTATAAGCAATCAGAGTCCTTTCATACATAACAAAAAATTCTTTCTTCCTTGTAGTCTGGGAAGCTTTTCAAGTACATATAAGAAGGATGAAGAGGCTGATTTTCTTATGTTCAATAAATAATTGGGACAGTGATAGTACCTGAAAGAGAACCCAGAGGTGAAGGGAGCCAGGCTTTGTGAACATGAAAAATGAAATGATGGACCAGGCAGGTGTACAGATGGACACTCATGTTCCTGAGAACTTAGACCAGTGAGAAGGAGAAAGGAGTGTGGAAAGCTTCACTTACATCTTTTTCATTCAAGCTGAAATGCCAGTTTGGCTAAGTTTCTGCTAGAAAATGGTCCTCAAGAAGCAGTCACGAGGGAAAAGAAAACATCTGCCAGCAGCTGTTGTATGTGCTCAAGCTCTCAAACTAGGAAATGGCAGATCCAGATGTGTGAGATTTACCCAATAGTAACACCTGAATGGCTTAAAGAAGTTACCAACACACTAAACATGAATGCATTAGACGCTTAGAAACATTAGTTTAAGAATATATCATATTCTTAAAGATTTTGCTTTAAAAATTTATCCATTTTTCTACTTCACTGTTCTTTTTTTTTTCTCATATACATTCCAAAGCAAAAAAAAAAATGATTTTACATGTGGGTAAAATTTTGATTTGCACTCACAATTTTATTGTTGAAGTATATCTAGTTTCAGTGTTCAACATAAACTGACTCTAAGGCAATGTCAAACAATATATAATAATATTAGTAAGAATAACAGCAGAAACATAGTTATGAACAAAACCAGACCTATGGGAGAGGGCATTTCCATAGACTAAGATATGTGGAGGATATCTATGAAACACCAGAAGAAGAAAACAAAAACAGAAATGGGTCGGGGGTGGGGTGGTGGGGTACTGCTGTGATGTCTCAGCCTTTAGAGTCTAGGCTCAGACCAAAATAAGACACACACACACACACACACACACACACACACACACACACACACATACACACACACACACACAAAAAAAAAAGCAGAAATGAGAACGTAAGCAACAGACAAAAAATAAATAAGTTAAAAATCACAAAAGCTGGTTCCAAACCTGAGCCCCGTGAATAGAATTCCCGAGATCATAGACATCTCCCAACAACTTGCAATCACAGAAGTGTGTCAGTTCCTGGCAAATAAAAGTGTGGTTACTCTCACACCATTACTTTTTACTCTTGTAACATTCTATTGTATCAATTTCTGTTCAGTGCTGGTGTATAGTTAACGTCAACATAAACAGTTCCATTGTAAAGCTTTTAGTAAAAGTTACATTCAGTTATAAAAATGATTTTGGTTAAAACGCTTCTTTGAGCTTCTGTTGAGATCCACCCAATTTTAGATACGAAGAAATGTCTCTTTTTAAAGCATTTTTCCAGGGAGAGACGTGGAAGCACGTGATCCTCAAAAATGCAGTACTGAGAAGATCCTACATGTTAAAACCTACTCTTCACAGTCACCCCTGCAGCCCCCCATTTTGCCCGTTCTTGGTCACGATCAGTTTAGTGCGTGCTCTGGTTTTAAAATGTTATCTATCTAAATTCTCCTTCCACAGCTGGACACTTTCAAGAGTTTTTGTTTCCTGTGTGGTGAAGCAGCTTTCCTCTAACGACTATTTCCCATCAGTGCCCACAAAGCTACCTTCTTAACCACTGTTTCAACGGTTTCTTACCACTTCCACCTCTCCATAGAAGCTGCCTTCAGGACGAGCCTCACAAATATTTGTTCACTGGGCTGTGCAGACTGATAACGTCTCACAGGACTTGACCTTTAATGAACAATTTTCATCGGATCCTAAAAGCACCACTGTCAAACACTCGCAGATAATATCCCAAATGAAAACAAACTCTTTTCTGTTTCAAGTTCACTCTTAAGGTAGTTACTGGGGCTGCTGCTCTGGAAAACAGAACTCTTTGCATTTTTCTAAAAATCAAAGTGAAAATGCTTTATTACTTATCTAATTTCTTAACCTACATCAAATTTTAACATCAGGATGTAAATTATACATTTTATTGGTAAATGTATTATTTTAATAGGAACTACAGCTTCCCCAAAGAGAAAATCAAATTAGTCTGATAAATATGAAGATATAAATTTAGCGTTTATTATAAGAATTGGGAGAATTCTGGTTTTTATTTATTCTAGGAAAATAAACAATATGAAACCATTATTCACATGTTGAAATTTTGTTACTTAAAATAAAAATGTTCCATGTTAATTACTACCCAAGAAACAAATTATTATTATTAAACTCATGTTCCTTAAAAAGAAAGATTTAATACAATCTTTAGAAATCATTGTTTTAACTACTCATTTTAAAACACTAAATTAACTTGAATTATTTTGCACAAAATCAAATAATTACTAAAGTTTAATGTCAATTTATATACTATATCTTGCTTCTGGCATTAATCTTCTTGATATATATATATATATATATATCAAGAATATATATATATATCAAGAATATATATATATAAATATATATATATATAAAGATATATAGATATCTTTATGGTATCTATTTTTAGTGTCTTTCCAAATAGTTTCAACTCAATTGGGTTAGAATAGAAATGTTTCTAGGTCAAAATATATCCTGGTTTGAAAATCTGCTATGAAGAAAATGATCATCTCTCCCAAATCTCTACACATTGACAGTGATGGGCACAGCAGGAAAACGTTGATGTACGGCTGTCACGGCAACAGGTGGAAACATGAGTTGGTGTTTATTACTGCCGTAATCATCAGCACATGTATGTGCCATAGAATGCTAGTTTTTATCATCAATAGAGTCTTCTTACATAGCTGCCAATATGTGAGCTGCTGTTTCCTCCCACATTTGGGGGTTTCTTCTGATGTAGTCAAACAGATTTCTTCATTCCAAGTCTTTTCTTACACTTGGGTTTGATAGTACTGTGAACTCACCCAAGTTTCCTCTGATGCTATGAACAGCTTTAGGCTCCATTACCATGTAAAGTGAATCTATAATTAAGGGCCAGGTAGGATTGTTTGTATGGAGTGGTCTAACCACTGAACCCTCTGTTTCTCAGTATTCACCACGCCTCTCAAAGATGGCTTGATCTCACACTGACCACTTCTAGTTTCCCTTCCTGTTCTGTTCCATAAAACTAATGATATTCTTTCCAGTTCTGCCCTGGCAAAGACATAATTTCTCTAAATGTTTAGCATTGCTACTTACCAGCAGTAAAAGGTTTTATAGTATAATCATATGCAGGGGGCATCTATAATGCAATCCTAACTTTTTTTTTCATGATGCCACTTCGTAGCCCATTCTGACCTTGATAGTATTATCTCTTCTGTCTGGAGTATACTAGACCAATTTGTTCCTTTTAAAGTCCAGTGTATTCTTTGGTTCTAAACTAAATGGAGTCCTGTCTCTGGACTGAAGTACTTAGATCTTTTTAACAGGACAAAATGACCCTCTCACGCAAAAGTCCATGCAGGTTCTTCACAAATATTTTGAAGTACATATTGTATCAGTGTCCAGTTGCCTCAGCTCATAAATGAAGTGCAAAATATTTTAGTGTGAGGGATATTATGGGGGTTCTGCTAGGAAGCTCCTAGATTAGTCTTAGGCAATGGTTAACTGCATGGAAATTAGGTGCACGTGTGTTCATCTGGGAATAGTTGTAACTATGATGAAACCATCAGTGGTCATGATATAAACACATAAAGAATTACTTATCTCAGGGAAGAATTATAAGATATATATTATTTTTAGTAAAAAAATAGGGTTTTATCTTCTAATTAAATATACCAAATTTTAGTGCTTATATTTTTAAGATTTTTTATGTGTCTGCATCCTTTGTACGTGTGTCCTTTTTCTTGTGCATGAACGCAAGTGCAAGCACTCCTCATCACGTATACGGAAGTCAGAGGACACCCTCGTTTAAGACAGTCTCTTGTGGTTTGTTGCTGTGTAAAACAGGGTAGCTGGCTAGCAAGAAACTGGTCATTCCTCTTGTCTCCACCTTCTTTTGAGAGAAGATCTGGGATAACAGATGCACTGATGTGCCCAGCTTCTGTGTGGGTTCTGGGGATCTGAACACAGACTCTCATGTGCACTCAGCAAGCTCTTAACCCACTGAGTCATCTCCCCAGCCCCATACCTGCTTTTAATTAACTTAATGGAAAATAGAATAAATAATTCTTTGTTCAAAAATAGTACATGTTCAGCTCCTTATCTTTTTACTGCTTAGAATGGTCTTTCAATGATCAAACAAGCTAGTTCCATTAGGTGCCTTCATCCTAAAAGCCAGCCCTATGAGAACACTTAGTATATCATATCTAGGTCTCTGTAACCATTATGCAGATTCAAACCATAAGCCGTACCAGAAATGGGAGATACATTTCCTCCAGGTCATTTGTTCATTAGAAGAGGAGAAAAGGAATGCACACATGCAAATTAGCAAGGCTAACATGTAATATTTTATGCTGTAGTCTAAATCTTCAACACAATTCATATTTGGTTAAAAAGCTGAATAGAAACATAGACATACCTGGGAATGTCCACAAGTTATTCTGAAAAACTTCCTGGAGACCCAGGTCCCCCTCAACTAAAATTCCCCGTTTCAATGATTTTTAAAAAAAGAGCCCATTTTTAATCCTTCCTGCCAGACTTTACTTGAGGGTCACAGGAATTTGATTTCAATGAAATTAACATGCCTGTTTCAAAGGATTATTTCTGATTCTTAATTCTAAATAACATAACAATAAAAGTGAGTTAATGATATGGAATCTAGCTCAGATAAGATTGTTCAGGGCTACAAGTTACATCTAATTAAACTAGATTATTTCTGATCTTGTGTATTACCTTGATGCCATTGGCCGATAGAAGGTCAGTTATATATACAGCACATGTGGATACATGATAGGAATGGTGATAGGTAGGTAGATAGATACAGATTTGCTTATCTGCTACCCTGCTAATTTTTATGTAGATTAGTTAAAGAGCTTCGATCAGACTTAGAACCTTGTAAACTTTACAGAGTCATTCTCTAACTTAGTATTTTCACTGCTTATGGATGCCAGGCTTGTCAGTGGCCCTGGCATAGTAAATTTAGATTAGAATATGACTTCCTTTGAGCTTTTTTTACTGCAGAGAGTAGTTTCAATCAAAGAAGAAAATAGCTTGAAAAATTCCTGATCAGAATTCAATAATGGTAAATGGCAGCCCACAGAAAATCAAAGGATAATTGATTTCATTCAACTAGTGAACCAGCTCATTTTATTGCTAACCCTATCTATAGCTACTGTTCAGATAAATAGTTTCGAAGAAATCTAATCTTTTTCTTTTTTGACCATCACTAGTTGCCAAATTGTTGCCCCGTGGAAAGAATGGGGCTAAGGTGGACTTGTGAGTAAAGTCTATGAGAGCTAAAATTGCATTTGTATCATCTGACCAAAACATGAAGACACATTGCCCCTCTGCTTGTCGTGGCCTTAACAGATTATAGAAGATGGCATTTAGAGTCAAATATGTCATCTAACATGTGTGCTTTTTAAGATAAACAGAGTGAAAGAGAATAGGATAAAATAAGTTAATGTAAAACTCAAGTAGGATATTGTTCTAAATAATAAAAAAAAACCCACTAACTCAAAAAGACAACTAAGTTGAGGGTAAAAGATAAAAATGAACCTCAACAAATATTATTTCATTCAGGTACCAAGGGAAGCCATATATTAAAAGTTGTAGCTACTGGTAGGATTTTTCAAGAAACATTTTGAGCATGCATGTCTGCAGAGTACTTATTTGACTATTCTACAGAGATCCTGTGAAAAATATTTTATATCATGGAATTTGTTCGTTGTAATTTGACTATTTAAAAAACCCAAAGGTACCTAATCATTTGTTTAAGGATGAATGCAACTCCTAGATACCAACATTGTTTAGATATTACCACTGAATACTTCTTTTCATACTAATTTTTTTCCTTAATTACTTCTTTAGATATAATCTCTCAAAACGAAGTTCTAGCATTTTTATTCCATTTTCCAAAGTGGAAACTGAAATTACAGCTCTTAGTATAATATCTTATCTTCTAAATAGTGTCTTCCAACCATCAAATATTTTTTTAAAAAATTATTATTAATTTTTTGCTAATAGTTTGTTGTTTAGTACACTGATAAGCTTAGAGGACACAGAACAGTTTAAAGACAAATTACAAATAAATATTATAAAACACATTTCCCTGGACTTACTTTTTTTAACGTCTAACTTACTTGCTACAGCTATTTTATTAGATGGAATGGGTTAAAAGATTATCAAGTCAAATACTCATCTTCACATAACAGCAGATAGTCTCTTTTTTTTAGATTCCACACAATTGCTTTGGAGAAGCTGACATACTGATTATGTATTTAATACTTTAGAACTGGCTGGCACCTATGTGTCTGTCAATATATGTGTTCCATACATAAATTACATACTTGGCTATTTAAAATCAGAGAAAAGAGGACTCAAGTAGAATAAATAACTTGATTATAAGCCAGCTGTCTCATTAGACACAGCTCTATCTGCTACATATGTTTGAATGGAAGCAAAGAATAGGTAGATTTTTCAAGTGGAGATGGGTGTTCAAGTCCTGTCCCCCAACAATGCTGAGGAGATAACACATGTCAAACATGGACCCATGCACAATGAACCAGTAAGGATAGTGACCAGTAGGACATTTATCTCCATTTTTCAACACCTGTCACACTTTAGATATTTGTCAGAGAACTCAGTTATATGATGATAACCCACTTGAGGTATCCAACACTTCAAGGTTGCCTTTTCAAAATGAGGTACTCATTATCGTTATCAAAGCGTCAACTCTGTTTTGAGCTAGAGTTTTCATTCATTTACTTTCCTTTCAGGTCCACTCTGAAACAAGGACAGTTTTCAGCCTGAATAAGAGATGAGACACGTTCCTTCAGTCATGAAACCAGAGCTCATCTGTTGCACACCTGCTGTGCTGGGCCCCACTCTAGGGTTTTACAAGTAAACAAAGGAAGCCCTTCCCATGGAGCTGTGTCCTAGTGACAGACACCTGTTTTTGCCTTCACATAGGCACCTGGTTTTCTCTAACATGTCAATGAGAACTATAAAGCCTGTATAGCAAATCCACATGGTGAAGCATCAGCCAGACTTTCATTCTGACCCTTTTTAACTCTCACACATTTCTTTCCACCTAGACCTTCCTCCAACTCTTTTTCCTCCAAGAGAGGAGTGTCATACCAAAGCCAGAAAATCCAATAAATACATTTTGGATCTATGAAATAATTAATGGCACAGGCTTAGGAGACAAAGGACTGAAAAAGCACAAAACACTGTTGCTCTGAAAAAAAAAATGAGATTAAAAATGAAAGTGAGAAACCACAAAGAAACAAGTGAACAAACAAACATAAAACATCTCAAGGTGTGGAGAAAAGAGAATGGGAGATAAACAAACAAACAAAAATCAGACTTGCGAGGATCTCTTGAAAGAACAGAGGCACCGTCCCTGGGGAAAGAATGGCTGATATCAGGAAGAGATAAATAATTATTAGAAAAAAGCCTGTCATCCCCTAGGGTGACTAGCTATATAAGAGAGGTCCTGGGAAATCAAAACCCATAGCAAATAACATGACATAGCAGCATGCTAGCCCAGAGACAGAACTAGTCTCATCCCTTGGTCTCTCATTGTACAGCATACTGTTGGAAAGCACCCCAAATTCCACTGCTGCTCAGGAGCAGAAGAAATGTATGGAGAAAGAATTTAGAGAGAGAACAAAAAAACAAAAAACAAAAAACAAAAACGTGTATCTCAGAGCAGCTTGGCCCGCACTCAATGGGCACAGGAGGGCCAGCTGATGTGGACGATCAGGAAAGAGCACATCTATCCTCAGGACGCCAACAGCTGTGGTGACTAAGAACACTGTGCTCTGCTTCTCCTCTCTCAGGAGCCTCCCTCTGTGCTTGGGAACTTATTTTTTCTAAATAAAATGTGTGTCGGGAGCATTAGGAGGATCTTAAATGGCTGCCTTTTGATGTTTATTATCAAGTCTACTCAATGTGGACAATTGCCACAACTTTTGATATGAATTAAATAAGATCCCCAAGCAGATGTTTGATTGACCTACATACAAATGAAGAAATTCACATTTTACACTTCATCATTTTATTAGGTTTATTTTGAGTATAATCCACTTGGCATAGTCTCCACATCTATTATCATCAGTAAAGTTAGGTAGATGGTGAGAAAAGGTGTTCAGAAATGTGAGGGATTTTTTTTTGTGTTGCTTTCCAAATGAACTCTTGACTACCATCTGCTATATCACTGACAAAGATCAGTATGAATTATTATTTCTTGTGTCAATATAGAACAGTTAGAGGTATGAGCTTCCTGTATCCTTCATAACAATATTTTCAATTTCCTCTTTAGAGAAATGTGAATAATGACTTTTTATCCATACATATAGCCTTTGACTGTTTTCAGTAATAAAGTATTTTCAACTCTGATTTTTTTTTTATACAGATCTAATCTGATTCTCATTGTGGAAAAGACATCAACAGAATAGAAATAAAAATTCATGATGTTTGCAGTTTCTTTTTTGAGTTACTCATGAGCATCATATAGAAATAATACATGACTTGCTAATAAAATAAATTGTGCTTTGGAATTAAATTCTTTCACAGATTTAAAACAAGCCGATGACAATAAAGGGATATCTCATAAATCTACAGACATCCAGGCAGGGCTCCCCGAGAGCATTCAAATACATGTGGCTTAACAGCCAAAGGCATACAAATGCCTCTGGGGCTTGGACTGTTCAGCACAGTGGGTAACATATTCAGGTACTAAACAAAGGAGCACAATATTTTGTCATGGGGTTGAGAGGGCACTGGATCACTTTAAATTAATAAAAGTGACGGGGATTAATGGTGTTTTTAATCAGGGAGAAAGTTCAGCTTTGTCAGAATTTCTTCACCAAAGAGACTTCAGATATAACAAATATGACAAAAACCAAAGCACCTTTTCACTTCATGGTGATTTAGAAACAGCTTGCTGAATCCAGAACATGCATAGACAAGCACATAAAGAAAATTCGATGTGAGTTCTAACAAATATTTGGTTTCTGTCATCATGTCCAGATTTTCCATAGAAGGGTCCTGTGATGAAGGGTCCTGAGTTTGTTTGCAGGTGCTGGCCAGTGTTGCCTAAGGTCGTGCATGTGGGTGTACATACATGTGCGAGGATGGGGGTGTCAATATGAGTATAAACAAAAATACAAGAAAAGTCAGTTTCATGATTAGCTTTGTGTCTACTGGTTTAGGCCAAGGCTGAATTAGTATCTTGGGAAGTAAAATCGTGTTTTAGAGAGTTATTGTTGCAAAATAATGTGTGGTTTCCACACATTTGCCTGTGTGTTGTGTTCTAATGGAAATCCTTTTTCTGCTGGTTTACTTCATACTAATATGAGGAGGTTGACCCTTCCTGGCAAGAAATGAACACATGTTTACTTACCCCATATAAGGAACTGATGACAGACCAAAGAGATAATTTTATCAAAGTACATACATATGTGTATGTGCATGCATGTGCACACACACATTTTTCTTATGATTGTGTTGAGATGGAGGAAATGCTCCATTAGTGATCTAATAGAGTCATGAAACATGAAATAACTGATATTGTGTTATATTCAGGAGCTGTAACTCACCTGGCCCTAGCAAAATAGAATACTACCACATTGGTATATACATTAGAAGTGGAGATGCTCTGTATGGCAAAGCCAGATGAAATCTCTCTCGAGATCAGAAGAAACTATGGTCCCCAGCGTGTCACAGCTACTCGCAAATGTTATTTCCAGGTGGGCAAACTCTTTACCACTCAGCATGTGATCTCAAGTTCCACATGTGTTACTCATGGCTGTGACAGCCACCTGATACATAGCTTAGCTTTGTCTGTACAAACTACAGAAAGAAGAGAAGGCTACCGAGAGACACAGCACAACTGCCTATGTAAGAAAGAGTTACAACTTCTTGTCTGATTCTAACTGAACTGGGAATCTGATTGGAGGAGGGGCCAGGTCCTCTGAGGAAGACCTCTGTACTACCATGACAAGTTTACAGAGTACAATATTCTGTTCTCCCACAAACAGCCTTTGGACATCTATCTATTGATGTAACTGATTACTCAGATATGGCAATACAAAAGCATTCAAGGTCAGTTGGGTCTGGGATATGACAGATAAACAAGGGCTGGAAGCAACAGCATGGCCGCATATTAGAGTCAAGGCAAACGAAGGCTAGGGACTAAATATAGAGTCTGGCACAGATCCAGTTCACAGCGAACTACGAGGATCGAAACAGCCATTTCCACTGTCATGCTACATGTCTAGGAAAAACAATCCCATATGGTCTTTGGCCTTTTAAAATAGGAATTATTACAGGAAAAAAATAACCAAATGTATACCTATAAAATGGTTGCTATACTTGCTAGTCAAGACAACAAATCCAAACAATACCTCATCCTGGAAATTAGCCACCATTGGTGTTATTACTGAGGAACTAAAAAATGTAAGAGGTTATCCATATGATCTGTTCATCCACATAGCAGCCTATAAAAGTCTTATGGAACTTTCAGCTTGAAAGTACGCTACAGAGACTTAAGCAGATGCGTATGCCAGTCATAAACACTGTGATATCATTGCTGGGGCAAATTTGTAACCATACATCCAAGGAATATGTGGTTGTTGATCTGACAAATGCATTATATCTCACTCCTATACTCTGCATTCTCCTGACAACAAAAACTATCATTTATACTGTGCTAATTTTTATGCTTCACTGTCTTAGTTTAATCCAAAGGAGAATATGTCCTCCAGATAATCTTCATATATTCACAGTAGCCTACCACATTACTAGTATCATGTCAATTTGACTACATGGTAAAGTTGATACATATTGAGAAGTAAATAGAATTTTAAGGAAACATGGTATTCAAAGAGTGGGAAATAAAACCCACAAAATTTCCATGTTAGTCAAGTTCTTAAGATCCCAGTAGTCTGAAGAATATCAAAATACTCCTTCCAAAACAAAGGAAAATTACCCCATTGAGTATCTTCCAACCTATCTCTAAGAAAGAAGCACCATCCATACCTGGAAGTACTATGAAACTTATAGGTCTCTAAGTGTTCCTACAGTCTGAGTGTGGCTTAGAGGAGTACAAATATAATAAGTTGTGTCTCTATTGTAAAAGGCTTTGCTCCTGAAGCCAGTGGAGTAGGTAGAACTTACTATTTTAGAAGAAACTGATATAAAAGATACTGTAGAGAGTTTCATGGCAGACTCCTAGTGAAAAAAATCACAATATATATTCCAGTGGTTATGGTGCAAAGCTGTGTCTTAGGTATCTACATCAACATGGGGGTTCAAATGGCCACATGGTACAGGATGTTCACCATGAATTGTGTTCTGCCAAACATGCATTTTGGTACATCCTACATTGATGCCCCATAGAATATAGAACTGGACTGGAAGTGCTGGAAAAAAAAAAAAAAAAAACAGAAAGCTCAATAACTTGACTTTATCCACTAGCTGTCATTAACTGTTTTGATGCTATACATGAGGCTGTTGAGTGAGTAGCTGAGTCTGTAGTAATAAAGGCATGGCTTTATCTCAGTAGTATGGGATCCTCTATAACAATGATGAGTTAGTAACTGTTTTCATTCCATTTTTACCCTAGAAGCAGAAGAACCGATGACAAGCCCCGGTGAAGCATCACTCCTCAAAAAAACCATTCATCAGTTCCTTGGTTAATAAGTAGATGCATTATTTTTTCTCTGATACCCAAGAGATAGGACATAATCTTGACTAGAATTGGTACATAATCTTGATTTGAGCTGCCTTTCGTGATCACAGGACAGCAGTAGGCACCACTTTTCTAAGGATTTACAGATGGTTTGATCTATCAAACGAGAGACCACATAACTACAGAAAAGAGGTCTCAGTGGGTGCATGCCCTCAGACTCACTAATCCTTTAAGGTGTTGCCCCTGCCAGAAGCCTCCAACCTGGTGGGAGCTGCAGAACAATCACCACAAATGCACTGGAGACTAGACAAATGATAGGCATCTCCAATAATTTTTACATTCATTTTAGTCAGTGCTTCTTTCAAGTTCATCTGCAGATTTGAAGACCCTTGATGTCAAAGATACAGGAACTTCACACAAAGCTTACGTACAATCAGCTGCTATTTTTTGAACTGAACATGAATAGAGTTATTAACTTTATTTTCTCATCTCAATACACTCAAAATCCGTATTATCCCATATTTGCCATTTCATGCGATACAAATTATTTACTTCTACTGTCACAGTGACATAAGCTAGTATAAGGGAGGAATGAATGATTTGGGCACATTGTTTCATAGGGCTCACTTAGTGGCTGCTTAAGCTTAAGCTTAGGCAGAATATCATGGTAGCGAGAGTGTGTGGCAAAAGCCCCCTTGTCCATCATTATTGTGATGGACAAGGGGCAAAGAACAGAAAACTCAGGAAAGGAGCTAGGGTGAGCCAAAGCCCTGGGACATGCTTCCAATGACCTATATCCTTCACTAGGGTCCACCTACCACCTGCCACTCCTCAGTAATACCATCATAGTGTGAATCCATCTCAAGATCAGTTCATTAATTACAGCAGAGCCCTCATGACATAATTGTCTTCCTGACATACCAACAGGTGTGTCTCAGTAGTTTGCTAGGTATATCTAATCCAGTATAGCTCATAATCCAAATGAATCATTACAAATAGCTAAGAATTCTTATCTGCTGCATGAATTCCTGAATTATCTTATAATAAAAATCCCACATCCAGATATTGGGGTAAATGCTGAAAGATCAGGAAGACAAAGGAACAAGCCACAGCTGCTTCTCACCTAGCCAACTCCACAAATCCTCTGACTGAATGCTTCTGAGTCTTCAGCAGAAAGAAGCTCTTGTTCCTGTCTCCTCGTGCCTTATATGCTTTTATCTGTCCAGCCATTTCACTTCCTTCCTTGTGATAGGATTAATGGTGTGTGTGTTTCCCAAATAAAAGCATGAAATCTTGAGCACTGGGATTAAAGGCGTGTTACTCCCAAGTATTGGGATTCAAGATGTGTGCCACCACTGCCTGGCCCTGTTTCTCTCCTAGACTGAATCAATCTCATGTAGTCCAGGGTGGCTTTGAACTCACAGAGATCCAGACGGATATCTGCCTCCTGAGTGCTAGGATTAAAGTTGCCACCACTGCCTGGCCTCTGTGTTTAATTTAGTGGCTTGTTCTTTCCTTTGATCTTCAGGCAAATTTTATTAGGGTACATAATATATCACCACACTTATCCACTACTGTTGATGTTTTCACTCTGTTTCACCTTTGGTAGAGTATGCATTATGCAACAACATATTTAAATGGAATTTATTCTTGAGCTCTAAAACACAGAAATATTGTCCTAAAATGGCTAATTATTTTTAAATATTTTTGAAACTCCCTAAGGCAAATGTTAGATTCTAAGATCTCAAAATTTCTATGTAGTTTATATACACCATTAACTTTCCAATCTCAAGTAAACACTTTCAGAAACGTGGCTCTAAGACACCTGGGTGGAGCGATAATGGTAGCATTAATTTCATTACTCTACTAGCTCCCTTCTGGACAACACTGTTCTTGGAATGTGAACTTTGAAATGATCATTTCTTAGTGGTACATTCTACTCTGGAATGCTTATGCTTCGTTGCAGCCATAGCAGCAATAATTTCCAATTTTACAAAGTAATTTTGGAAAGAAAAGTGAGTCCTTACTTTTCTTTCCAAAATTTGTTAAACTACATTAGTAAATAAATAACACTGAAGTAAAGGGAAAAAATGGCCTGTGCATTGAGCACTCTCTTGATTAAACATTATCTGTGACAACTTCAATGTGAAATTCCAGGGCGTGCTGGATGCCAGCACATCAAGGAGGCAACAAAAAGGACATGTGGCCTGAAGAAGGAATGGCAGAGAGAGAATGGAATTGTCTTCTTGATAATGAGGCAGAAACTTTGACTGCAGAATCCCATGTGACACAGCAGCCACCACAAAATTAATTGTATCAGTGCGTTTGTTGATTTGGAAATTATATTAGTTTGAATACATATACAATGATTCATTGGATGAATGTAGACAAATATAAAAAAATTCATAAGATTAAGAAAACTAAAAATTTAGAATGCATGATGTGTATGAAGAGTATCATGGGTAAGGAAATATCCCCTTCCATATTCACTCCGATGCCATTGAAAGCAGCAGTCTTTGCTCTGGGCGGGGAGTCCATTAGAGGCCTCAGGTAGAGCAAGCAGGGAAGCAAGAGCAGAAAGTGCAGCTTCCAGTGTTGAGAGTGGACCAAGCTGAGCAGAAATCAGATAGAGAGCAGACAAAGCCGAACAGCAGTTGGAAGCTGCCGCTAGTTTCTGGACTTCTGAGTCAAACTAGCATTTCTTCCCTTCTTGTCCTGGCCCTCTCCTGGGGCAGATGTGACTTAACAATGTATCTGGTATGTTACAACCCTTTTCTAATCAGAATTTTAAATCATTCGGGGGTCAGAAATGTCACCATTCTAACACTGATAGAATAATCTAAGTGACAGGAAATGCACTAATTTCTGAGACTATCTGAGTTAATTTTTAGAGAGTTTATTGTATAAAAGGAAAGTAAATAGTTTTATTTTGTAAACTTTATTATTAAAAATGTAAATAAACAAAATATCACATATCGAAATTAATCACACACAAAGCCAATAGCTCAATGAACTTCTATGGAGTTAAAGTAAAGATGTGGGGCGGAAGCTGTGCAGTTTAGCGTTAAATTTACATTTTCAGTATTGGATATACTGTATGCACTTATGCACCACCCAACAAAAAATCTACAACAGAATTAGAGCAAGAAAAACAATTAGCTTTTTATCATCTTTTATAATTCATGCTCATTACTTTCATTCAGTCCTTCTTCCTCCCCTTATATTTTGCTTTTCTTGTTCTCTTTTGTTCATGTTATACTGAAGGCACAAGAACTCTTGTTCACATATGTGCATATATTATTGTTTAGCTTCTGCACATGAACATATGTTTTTTCTTTCTTTCCAAGATTGTATGACCCTACTTAATGTTATATATCCTACGTCAAACCAGTTCCTGTATTTTTTTACCTTATTGTTTAGTCTTGCATAGTATTTCCTTTTATATCTATGCCACATTTTCATTATCCATTCATCTGCTGACAGACAACAACTAGGTTGATGCCAATTCTTTGTTATACTGAGTAAAGTATCAATACTGTGGCGGTACAAATATCTCTGCAATAGGATATAAAGTTCTTTGGGTATATGCTCAGGAGTACAATAGCCGGGTTGTATGGTAGTTACATTTTTGATTTTTGAGAAATCTCTGAACTGATTTGTCACAATGTCTTTATTCATCTGCACTGCTCAAACAACAGCAAATAAGGGTTTGTTTCACTCACATGACCTCCCACATTTGCTGTCAGATTTGTTGATGACAGCAATTATGACTTGGGTGAGGTGGTACATCAAAGTAGTTTTAATTTGTATTTCCCTGATGGTTAGAGATGTTGAACACTTTTTCAATAGTTCTTAGACATTCTTTGGAAACCTGGATTTATTAATTTACCCTTTTGTTGGCTAGCAGTTTTATTTCCTTAGTATTTAATTTCTGTAATTCTTTGCACCTTGTCTGAAGAGTAGCTGGCTAAGACTGTTTCCCATCCTGTGAGCTTTCTGTGTGTTCTGCTTATTGTTCCTTTCTCAGGACAGAAACATTTATTTTCATGTAGTCCCACATCTTGATGTTTCAGGTTGCTTCATTTTGGAATACTTGCTGGTCTCTTCCAAAGGTTCACACCTACCCCAATATCTTCAAGGGAATCCCCGAGTTTTCTTAAAGTTTCTGTTTCTTGCTTTAAATTAACATCTTTGCTTCATTTTGAACTGAATCTTATATACAGTGAAAGATTAGAATCTAATTTTATTCTGTGAGTAAAAATCCAAATTTGTCAGCACACTTTGTTGAATAGGCTATCTTCCTTCCATGTATGCTTATGTCTCCTTTGTCAGAAACTTTGTTGTTTTATTTCTGGGTCCTCTGTTCTGTAACATTAGTCTACCTGTTGATTTTTATGTCAGTATCAGGTTTCTTTATTACTACAGCAACATAGTGTAATTTGAGGCTGGATACTGGAACACTTCCTTGTTATATGTTCATGTTTCTTAAGATTGCTTTGGCTTTCTGTGGTATATTGTGGCTTCATATGAATTCTGGCAATGGGAATTTTGATGGGTATTTTATTGATTCTGTATATAATTTTGGTAGTATAGACATTTCCCCATTATTAATTCTGCCTATGTGTGAACTTGAAATATCTTCTGTGTTTTCTCTTTTTAATATTTGAAATTATTGTTGTTATGGTCTTTTGCTTTTTTGGTTAGGCATATTTCTAAATATTTAATTTGGGGCATATTCTGAAATGGAATATTTTTTCCTAATTTTTCTCAGAGAGTAAATTGTTAGTGTAAATAAAGGCTACTTTTAAAATACTGATTCTGTATCCTGAAAATTTGCTATAGAATTTACTATGTTCATAAGTCTCTTAGTGGACTTGATAGGGTGTTTTAAGTAAAGAATCATGGCATAGGAAAATAAGGATAGTTTGGCTTCTTCCCTTCTTATTGCTATCCATTGTATGGTGCTCTCTTGTCTAATTACTACAGCTAAGGCTTCCATCACCTTATGGAATAAGAAATGAGAGTTAGTATCTTGTCTTATTTCTGATTCTAGAAGAAATTCTCTGCCTGTCTCCATTTGCTATAATTTGGGCGTATATTTCCTGTACATAAGCTTTATTATTCCAAGCCATGTTATATCTATTCTGGAAGTCTCCAGAATGTTACTTACATATAGATAATTAAAGATAATTGTCTTTTGTATCTAAAATATGGTTTGCTGCTTCTGCCTTGGGGATAATCTGAGGAAATTGGGTCTTCCTTCCATTTGATAGATACCCCCAGCCCAGGCATGGCATGTCTTCCAAGTATTTCCCATCTGTTTGGATGTGAGTCTTCCTTTCATTGTAGTAAAAAGTTTATAGATATGCCTCTTTAAACATGTCATCGACACCAAATAAGTGTTTTCTTCATCCTTGCAGCGTAACAGTGAGCTAGAGCACTTTGTTGTCTTGCTCACTTCGCAGCCAATGACTTTGATGATTTGTTTGGAATCTCTGTCTTTAAATTACTTTCCACCAGCACTTCCCCCTACACAAAGGTTTTGTTTCAAAGCCATATGAACTTTGAGTTGCCAAGTCATTTGTTAAAATTATGAAAATTATGAATAAACAGAGGGAGGAAATAAAGCCGTGCATCATTCTATGTGAAATTGCCCTCTGCAATTTTGTAGTAATGGGAAACCACAGTGTTTAAGAATGTTTAATTTCAGGAAACCAATGACCATAAATTTGATTAGGACAATTATTTACTTATTAATTGAAGTGGGATACTAATAAGTTAAATATTTTAATTTAAAGTCCAATGTTTCTTAATCAATTGTGATAGATGAAAGTTAGGAATAGAATTCTAGACACAGGTCTGTAATTTCAGAGGCTGAGGCTGGAGCATTTCAAATTGAAGTCTGTGTGTGTTCAGCTCCAGCCTGGGCAACTTAGCAAGCCTTTGTCTCAAAATAAAAATGAAAAATTGGTTGGAAATACAGTTTGGAGATGGAGCACTCTCCAAACAGTAGCACATATCTAAATTCAATCAATATCACAAAATAATTTTTAAATATATTCCATATCATGATCTTATACTTTGAAAGAATGTATAAATCTCAAGAAAAATTTGAACATTCTATTTGTCATCATAAAATCTCAGTGAACAATGTATTAAACATTGAATGCAAATATTAATGTTGATTTGGGTGAAACGCTAGATAAACCTTCCCTATCAGCATAAACCATGTTCTCTTTGTGAGTCATTGTACTATCGAATCCTATTTTTATTTTTCTGGACTTAATTGTAAATGTGCTCTCAATATATAAATATAATCAGAGCCTTCCTTGAAGGAACACATCTTCTTGATATCCAACTTCTTGGTATTCTACTATTCATCATGCACAAAAGGACCACTTCTAAAATGAAAGGAAGGCAGAGTGAGGCATCTGTCTTCCCTGTGCTACCAGAGAGTATCAAGGCAAAGTCAGTGACATCATTTTTCTGGTATCTGATAGGTAGAGAAATGTTTCTTGAGACAGTCAACATAGTGTTTACTATCTCATTTGTTATAGAAAACAAGTGTCATAAACAGAAATTTTGACAGTAAAGATAACTGTTCTTTTTTTTTAAAAACTGACTTCTCTTTTATATTGTTTGACTATGTTGTCACAAAAGACTTTAGAACTGAAAGAAAGTACTAGGTGTATTCTGGTGTTCTGGTATCACTTAGATTCTCAACAGGAAGTATTGTGTTGTAGTAAGCCCTTGGAGGAAAAGATTTTTACTTGGGTAAAGAATATTAAAGAAGCAGATTGAGGATGACTTTAGATTTGGGAGACTTGTGAACCCCATGGCAATGGCAAGAAGGTTGCCATTTTTCTATGGTCCATTCCAATTGCATATTTTCTTTATTATATCTCTTACCATTAACATAGGTATATATCCTTGGAGATCAGAAGAAGGTCAACATCATAATGAGTATACAAGGTTCTTGTCCCCTGGAAGATGAGTACAAAGATGACTGTCTCCCCTCTATCTATTGAGATTGGTGGTAGGCTATGGGAATCAGATAAAGATGATTCCTCCAGGTGCCTATAGAAGGGGCAACCAATACTCTCCCTTTATGAGTACTGACATGTTTCTTTTCTTAACAATTAGAACTTAATCTTTCAGATCACTACAATGTCTGTACATGAGCACTTTGAGACAGTTAGGGAAAAATATCAACTGATCTAGATGTTCTCCCAGTCAGTGATAAGAGGACCTGTCAGAATAATCAAAGCACATTTGCAGTGCATCAGAACTTCTATGGGGATAGATGAAATTTGAAATGGAATAATATTGAGATTGGGACTGTTGCACAGTAAGCAATATATTAGCTGAATTAACAGAAAGGATGGCCACTAGAAATCACAAAAAGTGACCTAGGAGACCAAGCATAAGCAGCACTCCATATAGCAAAGCAGATGTATACTAAGATGGCAGTCATGAGATAGATGATACAGGGTCAAGGATCTCATTCCAGAGGTATAACAGAAATGACAGTTTCCAGGAGAAAAAATAAACAAAAAGAAGGGAAATAATAGAATAAATCATCTTAGCAAATTCTCCTGACATGAAGATGGGTCAAGTTTGTAGAATGGAGGGATTCCAGACCTCTAAAGTAGATTGATGAATAAAGAAATACTTATATATACCCTGAAAATTCCTAAAATGAAAGGGTTTAACAGTTTTTGTTGGACAAATATGTCCAGAATATGTCTGCATCATTATTACTCACAAAGGGGTATATTCTTGCATCATTCTTATACAATGTGGTTGTTTATATAAGAATGACTCCCATAGGCTCATATATTTGAATGCCTAGGCACCAGGGAGTAGAACTGCTCGAAAGGATTAGAAGGATTAGGAGGTATGGCCTTGCTTGAGAAAGTGCATCACTAGAAGTAGGCTTTGAGGTTTCAAAAGCCCATATCAGGCCAGTCTCACTCTGCTACCTACAGATCAGCATGTAGCTCTCATGCCTGCATGCAATCACATTTTCCACCATAATGATAATGCACTAAGCCTCTGAAACTGTAAGCAAGTCTCCAATTAAATACTTTATTTTATAAGAATTGCTTTAGTCATGGTGTTTCTTCACAGCAACAGAATCATGATTAAGACACAGCTTTTACTAAATTTTATTATATATACTTTAATTACACACAGCTTAAGAATTTTCTAGTCAGCTAAGACGTAACTTATTTTGAAATATGTAAGAATGATGAAAACTTACCACCTGAATACCTGGAAAATATTTTGAAAAAAACAAACAAACCTAAGCAAGTAAAGGAGAACCCAGACATTATGATGAAGAGGAAAAATGAAGGTATCAACTTATCTTGATCCTTCATCAATTGAGCTCATGATCTCTTCATCAATCTTAGTCTATCTTTATGAATAAGTTTCTTACTACATTATTTAATGCTAGACTTCAAACTCTTATAGTTGAGATAACACAATGCAAGGCGTGTAAAGACCTAGTAAAATTCTTTTGAAGTTTTCATCTTTGTTGTTTGTTATTCTTATGGAAGATAAGGATGTTTTAGCAAATTGAATGTTGTCATGGTCAGACAGTGCATGCTCTAACTGTTAGTCTTCCTGAAAGAAGGCTAGAGTTGATGTATTTGACCAGAAGAGCAACAATGGAGATAAACATTAACCAAATAGAAAGCTGTGATTGAAACCAAAACAAAAGGAAGCAAATTTGATCAAATCCAGTTAGAATGAAGTGAAGGAGCAATGCATGAGATACACTGAACAAATGGATAGTAATTAAATAATGGACACTAAAGCCTGCTCCCAGTAGTATGAACAGAGTAGCTGAAATCATGCCAAAGCACTACAGAGTAGGTCTTGGGCACAGGCAGAGCAAAATCCCTGTCTTGGGGAATGCTATTCTCAGTTGACTTGATGAAATATTGAAAGCAGCAGAGTAAGTTATTTTAACTAGTGTGCTCAGTGGCTGCATACAACCATGGAATGAAAACACATTAGAAAAAATTGTATTTATCCATGTCTGGTTGAAACATACCCAAAGAAAATGGGTCATAAAATCCAAAGAAGGAAAACCTTTCACTCACTCTTATTAGGGTACAGGCTTAGGCTAAAGTGTTCTGGAATCTCTATACATATCTCATTATGTATGCATTTACCACCTTCTCAAAGAACATCCCTAGAGCTGCTCTGAAAGAGACGTTTTTGGCATCCCACTTACTAGCAACATTGGTGGGAATCATAGTTTACAGCGCTAATTGAGTTATAGTTTATAGCGCTAACATAACCATTACAAATCATCTCACAATATAACTGCCATTGCCTGTTGATCCACATGTAATGCTAAGCTCCTCAAACTCAAGGGCAGAACTGATTTGTTTCAGGGTTAGAGTTAGCATGGCTAAGAACCCTCTTCATCCATTCAGCTCTTCCCTTGTGTGTGACATGGAAGTCACTTAGTGACTTTTTATCTGTAAGAAATCTTATCATGGGGAAGAAAACCAAATTAATTAGTGTGAAATATGTAGCTGATTTAATGATAAAGATGACAATGAGAAGAGATGTGTGTGTGTGTGTGTGTGTGTGTGTGTGTGTGTGTGTGTGAGAGAGAGAGAGAGAGAGAGAGAGAGAGAGAGAGAGAGAGAGAGAGGTTTCCTTCTTTTTATGGCTTACCAATGAGTGTTTATTTAAAGAAAATGCATTCAATTTATATTAACTAAGAAATAATGCCCCCAAAGATTTCCTAGAATCCCAAGAAGGAAGGGTGTGAACTCATCCATATTCATGAGTGATATGACAATAGAAATAAGAGTCAGGAAAAAGGGAGAAGAGTAATGCAAAGGAGCAGGTATTCTTACAGACATCAGAATGTACATGAAACACAAGCAGAAAGCTTACACAGATTATATTACCTGGGCTTTCCCCATACCTCCTGATAGCTATATTTCTAGAGAAAATAAAAGTAAACAACAACAAGATATACCAACGGCAAGCCATTTTCAGTACCTTGAGAGGACAAAGAGCCATGGCAAGGGGTCGAGGATGTCAACTCTATTCCCCTCTGCTGCTGGCTTGACAAGCAGCCATGTAAGCAAATTCATCTAACTGGGTCTTAGTCTCTTTAACTGTTAAATGATAGGGTGGCACCACAGAAAACCATATTTTATTTTAATCCTGAAATAATTATGGTCACAATGCTGTAGCTAAGTAGAGACATTGTGGCTGCCTTTAATTATTGGTGGTATCACTCCAGCTTGGCCCATGTGGCACTCGTTTACTTCTGGTGGTATCCAGAACAGAACAATGGCTTGTCGTGTCAAGGAAGGACTCCCTAAACATTTCTACTTGCTACTGAGATTTCTTTCCAAAGTACAGTAAAAACCATTTTCAATCACTCTATCATTGACAAGAATTTCTCCTCTAATGACTGTTAAAGTGGTGCTGTACATTGACAAAGACATTCCCCAAATGCAGTATCCCCACCCCTGAGGCATTATCTGAAGAGTAGGTTTGTAGAATAGAGAGGAATTACTCAAGCTCTACATTTAACAGTTTCTGTCTCTTTAGAAGGTCAAATTCTGACAAAGTACTTTGGTTTCATTTGTTGAAAAAAATGCACAAATGCCAGGAGTCACGTGATCCTCCTCTCTTCTAACATCTAATATCACTTAGGGATGTTAGAAATACAACTTCTTTCATTCATTTTTTTTCTTTTTTTTCCTAACTCAATAAAACCACAACATAAACAAAACTAGTATTTTTTTCTAGGCACATCTCAAGTGGGATGCCTATGGAAAAATGGTGCTATCTAGTTGTGATGGTTGACTCTGTTTGTTGTTTTCTGTCAATTTGATACAAGCTGGGGGCATCTGAAAAGAGGGAACCTGGGCTGAGAAAATGAGCCCAACAGATTGGCCTGTAGGCAGGCCTGTGGGGGAATGTTCTAGATGGGTTGATAACTGCTGTAGGAGGGCTCAGGCCAAAGCAGGAGATGCCACCACTGGGGAGGTGGCCTTAGGGTTTGTAAGAAAGCAGGCTGAGCAAGTGTTAGGGAGTAAGCCAGGAAGCACTGTTCCTCCATGGTCTCTGCTTCAGTTGTTGCCTCCAGGTTCTGGCTTTGAGCTCCTGTCTTGGATTTCCCTGATGATGAACTCTAAGCTGTAAAGTGAAATAAAACATTTCCCTCTTAAGTTGTTTTTGATCACGGGGTTTTATCATAGTAAATAGAAAGCAAACTGAGACACTAATTATTATCAAGACCTAAGCAATGGTAACAGCAAGAATTTGCTGAGGGTGATGGAAGTTGTATGCCAGGGATCATATATGTATCAATTTGTTCCTCATAGTAACCTAGGAAGTAGATATCATGATAGATCCCACCCCACTTTGTAGACATGGAAAGCCAAAGCCACCAAGAGCTCAGAGTTGACCTGATGACAGCAGGAAGCCTCCTCCAGATCCCAGAGCACAATGGAAGCAAGGCAGGGTGGAGGGTGGGTAAATATATCTTTAAAGGAGTTCCTTTCAGTCACACAGATGGTTGCTACTAAGTTCAAGACAAAGTTCTGGTGGTAAGCTTCCTTACATGCCTATGACAAGAGGGTTTCATTTAAAACTGTCTATAGCAGAGATTAGGCTCCTAAGCTTTGTGTCCTAGTACCTAGAAAAGTATCCCATGTGTGGTATGGTCAGTACCTTATGTATTTTTCCTATCAATTGGTATTTTGACTGCATGGATGGAAGGCAGATTTCAATCCAAAGACTCCACACTTTAGAACTCTGTTGCGTACCAGAATCGTCTAGTTGATGTTTTTGAAATTTCTAGTTGTAACCCAAATGCTGGGAGCTGAATTGACAGTGTTCTTTAAGCTTGTGAGAAGAAAGAGAATTACTAGGTTATTAACACAAATTTCAACAAATTAGGTTTGGTTGTCATTTGATCTATTTCTCATTAAAACCTTTCATGTTTCATTTGAGGGGGAAAAGTCCAAACCAGAAGCCACATGGGTTCCCTTTTCAGCCTAACATGTACTTTTCTAAAATAACAAGAGTAACTAAGAAGTTTGTGTGAGTGGCATAAAAAAGGTCGGTTAATTGGCAGGGAGCATTTCTTTTTATAGCAGCTGTGTGTATAAATGTTGACTTAGGAGCCCACCAGCTAGACTGAAGAAAGCTGAGTATGTTATATTAAAAGTTGCATGACTTTGATTTTTTAAAATATTCCTGAGCAACACCCATCTTCTCCTAAAAGTACAGCCTTCCATTTGGCTTTAGGACAGAGGGGTTGTTTTCTGACCATATCTTTCTTGTAGGTCAGACTTCAATTCACAGTGATCAAAACAGACAGGCATGGTCTGAACCCATCACTGCTTGCATCAGAATGAAATAAATTCATTCATTTCTGTAGATCTTCCTTTCTTGACTTCCTTTAGCAGAGCTTCTTTGCTAAATCCCTTAGGTTTTATGATTTACAGCAAAAAGTAAATCATTTTTAAAGTGGAGATTTGAAAAGAATATTATTTCTTTAATATTTCAAAACAGAAGGCTCCTGTAGAATTTACAAATGGGAGGTGATTTGTTTTTTCTGAAAAAACAAATCTATAATAATCTAAATATGTACACGTGAGTCATATTTTAACCATGTATAAATGTCTGTTTCAGTTAATAACATTTGCTGTCTACCATGTATTTTTAAAATGCACTAAATTTTGATAATTCATTGAGTAGTGAAAACAAGTGAGTGTTTGAACTGTGTGTTTTACTAAAAAACATGGAAGATGTGAGATCCAGCCAACAGTCATAAAAAAGAGTGACAACACCATGGGGTGCTTTTGAGACCTTCCTTCAGACGTTTAATGTATTCTCTGATTTTTAAAATATGTGCAATACAATGAGTTAAGGAGAAAACTTACTGGAGAAATATATTGTTAAATTATTTGAAAAGCTAAATATAGTTTTTTAGTTTTATCATATTATTTTAAAATTCCTTTACTCATAAATTGATGCATAACATATTCATAAAGTGATATAAAATATTAGCTTAAGAAGAGATGTATTGGCTTGGGCTAAGATCCTCACTATCTCTGACATGCCCTCCTATGTGGTTGAGTAATCTTATAAATGTACACAATAAACTAAGGAGAAAGCCAGAATTTTTTTTTCTTTTCTTTTCTTTTTTTTTTCTTTTTGGTTTTTTGAGACAGGGTTTCTCTGTGTAGTTTTGGTGCCTGTCCTGGATCTCGCTCTGTAGACCAGGCTGGCCTCGAACTCACAGAGATCCGCCTGGGGGAGAGATGGCTCAGCCGTTAAAGGCTAGGCTCACAACCAAAAATATAAGAGAAAGCCAGAGTTTAAAAAGTTTAACTTTGAGCCACAGGCAGCAGCCCTTTCTTGTCTCGGTACCACTCACTCTTTCTGAGTTCCTGCCAAGAGCCTGACCATGCTGCTTATTTGTGAGGATGCCTGGGTGGCAAAACCATACGTTGCTAATGCACAAATGGTATGAGCTTAGGCAGAAACTCAACACAATGATATCATGGGTTGATATGGCAGCTACCTGTGAGTTGGTGGCCCACAAAGACTGTTGTGAGGAGGTGATCCCTAAGCTGACATTGCATACAAAGAGGAAACTACACACAAGAAGGTAAAGGGGTGCTGCTTTCTGCCTCCGAAGACAGAGGTACGCCTGTGATGGTCCAGGCTACTTCAGGACCAGAATATTGACGAGTGTGGCCAAATCCGATTGAAAGGATGGTCATTAATAGAAAATACAAAGAGCAGTGCAGCTCAAGTGCAGCTCTCAGATGTCAGTTCATTATCTCTAATTTATCATAGCAAATTCAGCAGGAAGTAAGATGAAATGGAGGAAAACCATCACTTCTGAAAATGAGAGGTTATGGGTAACTTTTAAGTGGCAGAGCAAGACACCAAAGCATATGATCTAAGGAAGCAGTGGGGTCGGAAGTCTGGTTTTAGCCAGCGGTGTGCGATTTTGGAAAGGAAACCACCCCAAGAAGTGCCAAGGACTACACCAGGAAGATTATGGCTGGTTACCCATGGCAAGGGATGGCATGGCTAAGTTCTGAGTATCTTTATCAGACACTCCCAAGAGCCTTTAGTAAACTCACCTTTTGTCATTGTGAATCAGAAACTTGGATAAAGGATCTGAAGTAGTCTCCAAGGGAGAAGTTGGGCCTTTTCTTCTCCTCCTCCTCTTCCTCCTCCTCCTCCTCCTCCTCCTTCTCTTCTTTCTTTCAGAGCTGAGAACCGAACTCAGGGCATCGCGATCGCAAGCGCTCTACCACTGAGCTAAATCCCCAGACCATATCTTCTTGTTGGCTCTTAGATGGCTTCTGAATTGCCATCCACATATTATCCATATAATTTAGCACTGAAAGTGAAGTGAAGTGAGTTAATGGCCAGAGGCTCTATCAGCTAATTAGGTGCTGGGAAGTTGTGTTTACATTTGTCGAAGTCGTGAATCATGCACCATGTGAGCTGAGGGGCAACAGCCATGAGCAGTCATCTCACGGATACCAAACGATGCTTGCTCCAGCGGAGCCCATACTGGAATAGAGATGGTCGACTCGGGTCATAGGCAGGGTTAGCTTCAGAGGCTGGAGCTGCTGCTGCTTCCTCAAGTTTCTTGGCAAAGAGGAGACAAGTTTCTGTGATAAGGATCCATCTAAGGCTGAGGAGAGGTAGATGGGTGGGCGGCCCCTCTAACGCTACCAGCCTCTTCAGGAGCAGCATAAGGGTGCAAATCCAGGGAAGGAGAGAGGAGAGGCTGCCTGTGCACGCCCCCATTACGGTTTCAATTTTACCTTAACGAAAAAAAGTGTGGTTTGCCTGCTGCTGAGAAACAGCGGCTTGGGCTTCACAGTTTGCATGACTGATTTTATGTTCTTTGCTTGAGTTCAGTCACTCAACAAATATTTATGGACGTCCTACAATATGCCATATGCTCTATTTTTCTATTTCGTTAAACACTTTCTGATGAGAAAAATAATATTTACTCTTTGGAAAAACCTATATGAAAGAAAGGTAAAATATTAAATTATTAAGTATTTCCTAAGCATGTTCCACATACCAGTCTCTGTAGTCAAGGGAAAAATAGACATTGCTCTGTAAAATTTAAATGTAGTGAAAGAAACTCAAGTTCCCCCGCTGACTCCCTCATAACACTCTGCTACCAGGTAAAGACTGGTAGCTTTGTGTATATTCTACCAGTTCCTTTCCAGCTTTAGTAATTAGGGGTAGTTTTTCTTTTATTTTTAGTGTTACATTTTTCCTTTTTGGAAGTGCTGGGGATCAGACACAGGGGCATATGCATGTTAGGCCAGTTCTCTGTGACTGAGCTGCACTGCAGCTCATCATTTTCCTTCTGGTAAGCAGTGATGGGAATACACTCCATGCTATGTTCAGAAATGACTTCTGAAGTTTTAGATGAGAAGTCTGCTTCCCACAAAGAGAAAGGGTCAGGGGATATAGCAAATTTTCAATATTCTCTCATTATAATATCTAATATTTTTATTCAGAGCCCTATAATTGAATAGGTGTATTTACATGAAGTAAAACACATTCATTATTATTATTATTATTATTATTATTATTATTATTATTATTTTAGTTTTTTGAGACAGGGTTTCTCTGTATAGCTTTGAACCTTTCTTGGAACTCACTCTGTAGTCCAGGCTGGTCTTTAACTCATTTTTTTTTTCAGGAAGTGAAGATTGGCTTCTTTTAGCACATGCATTCTAAATACTGGCTTACCCACCAACGCAAATTTCCACAAAAACCTATTTTTTTCAAGAGCATGTAGATAATAGTTATATATATATATATTTACACACACACACACACACACACACACACACACATCTTTGCAAGATCAAAGTGCTCTGTGTTTTAGAAAAGGGCATTAAAACTCCAAAAGGAAAAAGGGAAGGAGAAGGATGGTTTCAGCTGGTTTGGAGGGTAGCTGGCAGGTTTCTTGGTTCCTCCTGTTATCATATAGGAATCGTGGAACACAAGCACCAGCTATTTGTGTGGGGAGATACATACATCCATACATACCTTGGGATGCATGAGACTAAAATGCATGTCGGATCTGGGATCATAGCATCAGGCGAACACATTCGTGTTTTCATGATTAAAGCCCTAGAACACTTTATTCTTATTCAAAGTTTTGCCCTTTAAACTCCTGCCTGCAGGAACCTATGTCAGGAATGTTGCTTTCGCTGATTTGTCTTATGCTAGTGCAGAGGAAAATGAGATGTGTCTACAGTACTAGGTGTTATCATTTGGGATAGAGAATGTCTTAAAGACGGAGCTGAGCCCCCTTCTTTAAAGTGAAGTAGGACATCAGCTCTGAGTGCAGCACTATATTGACATTTCTACCTCTAGTGTTCAAACTTTCACCCTACAGCTTTGTACACTTTTCACTTTCCCCAAATACCACATAGTATCCAACATAAAATGGGGGCACATCTATGAATTTCTGTTATGGTAAGAACAGTGTTCCAGGACATGTTAGTTACTTTTCTGTTGCTGTGATATGACAAACACCATGACCAAGGCAACTCACAAAGGAGAGTTAATTTGAGCTTACTGCCCCAAAGATAGAAGAGCCCATCATGTGGGGAAGCATGGTAGCAAACTACGGGATGGTGTTAAGAGCATGACAAGAGCTCACACCTTAAATGGGAAGTCAAGAGATGGAGGCAAGTAGAAGGGGCCCATGTCTTGACTCTTCAAACTCTTAAATCTTAACCCCAATGACATCCTTCCTGCAGCAGGACCAAAGCACTTCAATCTCCCAAACTGAGCAAACAACTGTGGACCAAGTGTTCATGTATCTGAGCCTGTGGGTGATGTCACTTTCAAACCAGCACACAAGAGCATAAAGGAAATATTAATCGACAAGATACTGGAATATGCACTACTACACTTATAGTACAAGAGGGTCTGGAAGTGTTAAAAGAGGCAGTAACTATGAAAATATTGGAAGTGGTCTCAGGGATACCTCACTCAGTAAATCACTTGCCTTGCAACTATGAGGAATCCCATAACTTTGAGTTTTAAAATGGTACAAGCATGGTGGCATGCCCTTATACTTCTAGCACTGGGCAGGCAAAGATGGGAACATCCCTGGGGCTTGTTGGACAGCCAGTCTAGCCAAATCACTGAGCCCCGGGCCAATGCAAGACTGTCTCAAAAAAACAAGGCTCTTTGTGAATCACATTGTCCTCTGGCGTGCACATGCATGCATGTACCTACACAGGCATGTGTGTGTGTGTGTGTGTGTGTGTGTGTGTGTGTGTGTGTGTGTGTATGAACATGTACACAAATGCATACACTCAGACAACAGTGGTGATAAATAACCGTGTCTTTTCAAAGCAGAGCTGCTGTTCACTAAGCAGTTTCTCTTTATAAGGCTCACGAAGCTCTCAGCTCCCCATAATCCTCATGAAAAGAACAAAACAGTAAAACCTCAGGCTGAAGCATCGGAAATGAGGTCTATAGTGAAGCATCAAAAATATTAGAATGTTCCATTATAGTTACTGCCGGTGGAAAGGCCCCTGAATGCTGCAAATGCTTTCCAGAGTGCCTTCAGAAGGGTCCCGCTGGCATGACATCAGGTTCTCCCACTTCTCAGGAGACAACTCAGTCTTACTCACAGGGAGGAGAAGGCACACAGGCAAGAGTGGCTCTTTGCCCTCTCCCCCATTATTTTGGTTATTCTCAAGCAAAAGAAAGAGTTAATTTGTTTTCACAGGTACACGTATACATTTTCTTTCACTCCTGTTTGTGTTTCAAGAGCAAAATGTAATGGAAAACAGCTGTTCCAGCTGTCCTTTACCCATTTGTACATTTATTTTAAACTCTACATATCAAACCTAGCTATGCACACAACCCATAGAGATAACACATTTACAGAGGCTATAAGGAGGTGAGAGTCATGGGAATGAATACTGGAATTAGGAATGTCTCAAACAGTTCCGAGGCCTGAAGTTTAGAAAGGATGTTCAGACAGGAAATTAAAGAGTCTATGTGTGTTTATGTGAAGATTTGTGCACATGTCCGCATTTGTGTGTGCATGTGTGAGCATGCATGTGTATGAGTGTGTGTGTTTGTGTGTCTCTGTGTGTGTGTGCCTGTGTATTCTCAAGGTTCTCAGGAAAGAGTTCTGAGAATCTAAACAGTCTGAAGTTTCACAGAAGAGCAGGATACATTGGAAAGCTTCCATGAGAAGAAATACAACACCATATTCCCTTAGCACTGGAACGTTAGGTGTGTGGGATTTACCTACATTTCCAGCAGAGGTGCCTGAAGAATGCATCGAAGAAAGCATGCTCAAGTGGGAAAAAACAGTCTTTGCTACATAAACACAGCAAACTTGCTTAATGTGTGCAGACTGGAGGAAAGTTGGATCCATACTGTGCATTTTGAAAACAAGGCAGCCTCTAAGACACCCCACAGGAAGTGTAACCAGGGAAAATTCTGGTGCCAGACAGATCTGGCCTTGAGCCTAGTTCTCCCATTGGTGTGGAACTTGGAGTTAGGTGACCACTTGAAACTTCAGTCTCCTTACCTGTTAACTGGAGGTCATGACCACAGCTATTTTCAAGGGTGGATGCTAAGTAAATCTGTAGAGGGAAGACAGGTTCTGATATCTGAAAGCAATCTTTTCACAGGAACTGTGTAGCTAGCCTGTGGAAAGAGAAAGATTCAGCTTCAGCTATCTGACTTTACAAAAATCCCCTGATGCTCTCTCACTTCATGGAGACGAATTCATTCTTAAAAATGTGTTCAACAAGCTCTTTCTAGTAACACTAAACTACTGACAATATAGTGGCTAGATCTTGCATTAATTTGCTGGTCTAAGTTAAAAAATGTATATTATGAATTACCTTTTCCTTTTCTTCTTTCTTTTTTTCATTCTAGATCACTACTCCCCCAAGGCAAAGACCCAATTCTGTCTGGGAACTAGTTTAAAATATGACCCATTTCTTTAAAGTTTTATATTTTACTATTTATCGCCTTGGAGCCCCCAACTTTCAAATAGAAGTGAACTGTTTCTCCTAACTAGGAGGCGGGCTTTGCTGTGCACACATCTAGACTCTGACTCTGCCAAGGGAGTGTTCTTCAAAGCATCGCTTCGTGCTCAGCCAGCGCCAAGCGGAACTTGACGCTCCAAGGGGTGACTAAATTTAGAAACCACAATGTTCAAGTGGTTCTAAATTTGACAGAGAGAACCGGGAGCTAACCAAAACCATATATCAAATGATCTTTTCTATTATCACAACAGATCAAACGAGATGTTATTTTCCTAAATTTAGAAAACTTCCAACCAACAACTGAAGACATATGAATTAAGAGTGAAGTCTAAAAGAAATGTGTTGGTGTCCCAGAAAGAAAAAAAAAATGTCCTCATGAATATTTTGCAATATTTTTCTGAAAATATGTGAAATATAAGATATCAAAGCTATAAATGAAAGTGTGGAGAAAAATGAAAATTCCTGTTGAGGACACAATCTCCATGGTAGAGACTCTACTGTGCAGTGTAATGTGGTCAAAGGTGAACTGGTGTTTGGAGCAATTCATATCACAGAACTAAATAATTAGCCTGCCTCTTATCACCAAATCTATTTCATATATAATAGTTCACAATGACAATGTCAAAATTGATGGTGATATTTGCCAATTTCAGATTATGTTAATTATTTAATAATTATTTTAATTATTGAATTATTTAATTGCCTGAAATTTTCTGTTTGAGTTTTTATTGTAAGGGTATGTGAGTATGGCATGTGCACACCTGCTTTTGGGGGGGTGGGGCTTCTAGTGCCATAATGTGTGTGTGTCCATGCGCACGTGAAGGTCAGAGGACAACTGTACTGAATCTATTCTCTTCTTTCACCTTTCCAAGAGTTCCAGGGATGGAACTCAGGTCACCAAACTTCTTGTGGTGTCTTTACCCTCTGGGCCATCTCGCCAGCCCTGACATTCTCAATTCCAAAAATAAAGTGGTGTGTGTGCTTTCTCTAGAGAGACACCTTCGTCGGTGTCATTAAGTGCACTGGTAAAACCTTACTCTTTTTTGTTCTAGGACAAAATTTCAGGAAAAATCAGACTCATTACTAATATTTTAGTTACATTTAAAATATTATGATACAATTACTTCCAAGATATAATGACACACAGATGCATATAATCTTCAACTTGATCGCAATGGAAAAATACAGACTTTGTGTTTCTGAAGGGTGTAACTCAAAAGGTTCTAATATTGACAATAGTGGGTGATTTTATTAATATAGAAGGGATCTGGGCAAGTTATTTCAGAGGGAAGGAACACACTTCCTGAGAGAAAGAAAACTTACATTTCTAAAACCACTTAGCCGTCTTCAGAAACTGTGAGGACTATTTCAGTTTCCTTGTGTGGTCCCCAGCCCCCGAACCATCATTCAGTGGCACAGCCCAACCATCCTAAAATAGTATCAAAGGAAGAGTTTTCACTTCTGATCTCTGCAATTGAATGCACAGAAACAGACAGCAGCAACAGAATACTTTTAGAGTGATAGTTCTTTCACAAATTATAGAACCAACAATCGGTACAATTTCAGATTTTTATAAAATTTTGGCTAAAGTTTAGGTTTAAAAAAAATGTTACTCCTCCCCCAAACATCCTAAATAAATATTGTTTGCTGAAACCAATAAAAGGTTTACACCAACAAGCTTCGCTCTCACGTGACAGACAGCCTAAAATTCTGCCATTTCTATTGTGTAACTGCTTTCCTTCTGAAATAATTGGTCATAAGTTTCCATGAATATTAATGCACCAGCGAATTACTTTCAGATCATGGCTTTGCAGGCTAGCAGCATCACATCTTTGTTCTCCTGCTGCTTACTTAGGTTCAGGTTTCCTGCACTGCGCTTGTGTGATTGCTGAGCGATTGGAAATAACTGCAGGTCATTCTTCCTTGTCTGCAGGTGTGTTCATTTTTGCTTTAAGCTTAAGAAAAGCATGCTGACATCTTTCCTATCTCAAGGATAATATGTTTGTGTTGCGATGATTTTTTAAATTTCAGATAGGAGGCCTAATGACACTATGTCCTGAGACAGCTGACATTAGTAGAATCTTGGGTGTACAGTTTATAAATGCTTACAATTTGATTTTATTCATCCAATCAATGTTACTAAGTATGCCCCTAAGTCTCAGACAGCACTTAGCATGTTGATAGCATCCAATAATATCTCTTGCATAAATAAATAAAAATGAACACTGAAGAGCCAACAAAATAATGGAGGGAAAAAGGAAGGAAAGAAAAGAAAACTGCATCTCTCTTGATTGGGTTAGCCCACATAGAACAACCACAGTTATCCTGGAAGAGAAAATGCCTCCATCAGATTATCTGTAAGCAAGTCTGTAGGGCATACTCTTGTTTAATGACTGATGTGGTTAGACCCAGCCCATTGGAGGCAGTGCCACACCTGGTCTCATTGTCCTAGGCTGTACAACAACGCAGACTGAGCAAGTCAGTAAGCAGTGTTCCTCCATGATCTCTGCTACAGCTGCTGCCTCCAGGTCCCTGCCCTAGCTTGACTCATTGATGGACTTATAAACTGTGAGGTGAAATAAACACTTTCCTCCCCGACTTGCTTTGGTCATGGTGTTTTATCATAGGAAAGAGAAAGCAAACAAGAATGACATCCAACATCTGTCATCCTGAAATTTGAGGACACTGGTTGTGAACATTTGGTAGGAAAAAAAAAAAACAAAACACCAAAAACCTCTAGACACATAAATGGGTATAAGTATGGAAGCTAGAATGGAACACTTAGAATTCTGAAATTGAATTCCAACTTAGAATTCTAAGTTTTCGATTTATAAGATCAGAGAAGAAAACTTGAAGTCCATTTAGTACGCATAATTCCTCAAAATTTGTACGTGTACACTGGATGTGACAGTGAATTGTGAAATCCCAGCATGTGGCAGACTGAGAGGCAGGGGGATTACTATGAAGTCAAGGTCGTTCTATAGAATATAGAAGAGATCTTATCTCAACAAACAACAACAACAACAAAAATCTATACTAGTAATATACTTTTCTATGAGAAGATATTTTTTGACAAAATAATGAAGTGTCTGGAGAGATGGTTTGGCAGTTACAAACACTCACTGCTCCCCCAGAGGGTGCAACTCACACTGGGTTGTCCACAACTACCTATGATTGCAGTCCAGGAGACCCAAGGCCCTCACTGGTCTCCTAGAGCACCAGCATAGAGCTGTATATAAAACACACATCCATAAATAATAGTAAAATCTTTCTCAAAGGAAGTGAACAACAACAACAAAAATCCCTGCTGTTGAGGGAAAATGGTTCCAATGAAAGAGAACTAAAAAACTTTCTGGAATAATGGTGAAGGGTATTCCTCAGACCGACTGCTGGTGTCTGGTCTGGAAAGTCTAAGACTATGACAAAGTATAAAGACAAAGAAGTTAAGTATCTCATGAAGCAGAGAAAATTAGCAAATAATGATAATTCCCTGATGATATGGATCAAGAATTATTATACATGCTTTAATGTTCATAATTTAGCATTTCAAGAAAAAAAAGTTATAAATACATGTCCAAGATAAACAAAAGTTACTTATGCAGGGATATGGATCTTAACAAACAACTTATTTCAGATGTGAGCTATACATAACATTTTTTCACAAAAGGAGGGGCAAAATGAAATGTGATTTAAATAAATATTGCTATGATTTTGTTGAGAGGAAGGAGAACAGATATGTTGAGTATTTGAAATCATGGTCTAGAGGTGCTCACCTTGGTAAGCCATAACAGGAAGTCATTGATATTGGTGACTCACTATTCAGTGTTCAAGTTTAAAAAAAAAAGAGCAAGGAAGAATTCTTATCACAATAAAATAAAAAGATTTATTGTAGTCTTTCTTTGCTCTGCTATAGTCAATAACACATGTAGTAAAGTTACATGAAAGATCCTGCTAAATAAAAATAAAAGAAACACTGTCATCAAAGGGAAAAAAAAAACCAAATGTCCTCTTTATTTTCTGCCCTTCTGTCAACAGTTATGTTGCAATTTATATTTAGATTACATATTTCTCATTTTGGCTTCTAATACCCACTGTTTCATTACAATTTAATAGTTAATTTTAAAGAGTACTTAATAGAAATCTTTCTAAGAATTAACTAAGGAAGTTGATTGATGGTGTGTGTGTGTGTGTGTGTGTGTGTGTGTGTGTGAGAGAGAGAGAGAGAGAGAGAGAGAGAGAGAGAGAGAGAGAGAGAGAGAGAGAGAGAAGTCAGCCCGCCCGCTAGGGCACAAAAGGGTTCTTTGTGCAAAGGTGCCATGAGCAAACAAAAGCAGTACTGAAGTGTAAGGACTACTTTCCAGGGCTCTGTCCTCATTCACTCCACTGAATTATTGCAATAAAGTTGCTGTTGATTTCTCTATCACCAATATTTCTCTTTAATCCCATCTTTCACAATGCTTCCAAAATTATCTCCTCCTAATCACACATCTGGTTTTCATTTCCCTGTCCAAAAGTCAAATAAAAAATAATGATTACACTCCACTCTGTCCATTGTACCCTATTACTAAGTCCCAGACAATTCTTGATTGACTGTCTTTACCTGGCTGTGTGACAATGAAGGCCATACTTAACTAGCCCAACTACTCAGGGTTATTTCTTCTAAACCATCATTGTAAATCTCTGTCCTAGCTACAGGAGCTTGTTTCCTCATCTTTAAATCAATGATCTTTTCCCATGGCCATCCATTCCCATGCTATCATCTGGGACTAATGTGCCTTCCTTGCTCTCTTCAGTGTACCCACTTGCCCTGTCTAAAACGCCTCTAGGCTGGATTGGCTACTGCAGTCACGTGGGTGTATTGTTACCTTCCTTCTGTGTTCCCACTGAGCAGTGTTCTATCTTAGTTCACACCTGTGCATCTGTAACCATTTCTCCTAGTGCCTGTGCAGAGGACGTACACAAGCACTGCTGGTTGATTTTTAAGTGAAGAATTTTGAATTTGACTAAAAAGTTCACATGCTGGTCCAAGTGTGATTCATGATGAGTCTGGCAGTGATAGTGGCCATAATGTTCTAAGACTATAGAAGTATTTCAAGAACCAGTAATCATTTAGTTAAGGTTTCAGACTACTTCTAATATTATTCCAAATTGAAAAAAATCAAAACAATTAGGAAATCAAACATTATAATTTCCTAAATATGTTAGTGTAAGGAACATGCAAAGTCCTGAGTGGATGTATATTGACATGGCCATGGCTGTGTCAAAGACCACAATGCCTCAGTCCTATGGGTGTGGCAATGCCTTCTTCAGGGTAGGCTCAGGGAAATGACAAAGTCTTCCCTCCTGGTCTCAGAGTGAATGTCGATAGCCTGGGAAGAAAATGTCCACCCTACTTACTTTCTCCTCCAGGATGTTTACGGCCTGAAGACTGCTTCCCTGCAGAGATCACTCCTACCAAGATTAGCTTAACCTGTTTCCTTGATTCAGCTGTCTATAACCTTGGCTCCTTGATTAGTTGTATATGATAGCCCCTCCTTCTTGTTCAGCTATATGTAATCAACAGGCTTAGCTTCCAGTGCCACACTTTCTCCATCAAAGAGCCCATTCTACCCTGTCCTAGGTCTTCTTCATGTTTGGTCTTCACTTCTTCAATTCTCCAATCAGGTCAACACCTGGGGTAGTACAAGGATTTGGCATATTAGAATGAAAAATTAAATACAGAATTGATATCCAAGACTTGGAATTGCGGGCATGGCTTCAGTCAGCAGAGTGCTTACCAAGCAAACCCTCAGACCTGAATTCTTATCCCCAGCACCCATAGAAAACTCTGAGCATGGCAATGCATGCCAGTAATCACATCACTGAGGGATTATATGGAGATGGAGACAGGCGGATCCTTGGGGCTCACAGGCCAGTCAGTCTTGTTACATGAGTGAACTTCAGATTCATTGAGAGATCCTGTCTCTAAAACTAAGTTGAAAAGCAATCTCAAAAGACAGCCAACATTAACCTCTGGTACCCACACATTGAGAGGCACAACCACAAATATGTAAACACATGCTTATGACCCCACCTGTCCACCCCAAATCCAGGAATGTAGATAGTCTCTCTTCTATTAGCAAGATAATCTATTGGTTCCTGTAAAGTACACAAAGTGAGAAATCTTGAATGCTCTTCATTATTCTCACTCTACCTCTCTTAACTCTCCATACAGAGTAGGAGCAAGAGTCATCTCCTCCATTCATCCTTATTGTCCTCCACAACTCATCTTTGGATTAAATGAGGCCATCTTCACATTTACCTGTGAGTCATTGGGAAAGCTCACTTGGCCTTCTCCGGCCACCAGCATCAATAAGTGAGAGTGTTTCTCAATAGGATTACCCAGCACTCACCATGTCCCGTGTGCTCAGAATAGACATGGCTGATTCATTCAATGCTGCTATTTCCTAGGCCTCTGTCTGCAAATCAGAAATGCTTATGGCAGGGTAAGGGACGATTTGTCTTGCATTCATTTAAAAAAAAATCTAAAAACTAAAGGAAGCAGAGCCAGCTCTGACAGGCCAGTGTTGAAAGGAGAAATTAAATGTGTGATGAGTGTAAAGAATAGGAGCTTCCAGTGTGCATGCAACTCAGCATTTCCTGAATGCTTTCCATCACGCTGCTAAGTATGAACAATTGGAACAGCACTTCATGAGTACCAGATTGTGAACTATTTGTGATTTAATAGCATTTGGATTGCATAAATTAAGCAACAAGAAACAAATACATAATACCCATGCAAATTATTTATCAGTAGTCATTTTAAATGTTTCTGTGACCGCAAGTATCTATGTTGTATACTATCTGCTGATGCCTATTTTAATTCATAAAAAGTATGTTTAAATCAATGTGTAAGTGACAGAATCAGAACAAAAGGGAAAGGGCAAGAGAATAAACTGAATAAATTCCAAATATGACTTCTAAAGGCAGACAATATAAAAGCTATAATCTTAGTGTAAGCCTCCTGTTCTTTAAACATAGTGATTATGAGGCAGCTGCTGGGAACACGGCCTTGCTATTGGGTAACCTTAATTGCCCTGGAATATTTCCTGACACTCCCCCAAATATGCCCCATTGCTAATAATTCATTCACATTTCAACACCATTATTAGCTACTAATTCAACCAATCAAGATAAAGACAACGAATGGATGACCTTGAGCAATTATTCACTCGGGTGAATGGGATTTATTTTGTGCTTTTCAAAGACGTAACCACTTCTCTGCTATTGTGAATAGCACTCCAAAAAAAAATCAGGCAAATGCAGACAAGAGAGAGAGGGAAAAAACTGTGGCATAAATCTAAGGTTCCTTTTCTGATATTCTTAAAAGAATAGTGATAAAACCTACCCAGGCATTATAATTTCTAAAGGGAAAAAGGCAGTCTTAAACTCAAGCAAAATAACCTCACATTTTCTTTGTAATTAACAGAGACAATTCAGTCATGGCTAGTCAATATACATTCAAACCCTTATTTCTTTTTTTCTTTCAACCTGTGGGAACATTTAAGAATCACACAAATTCAGAGTCAGAGAAAACATTCACTTCTCACAGCAAAATGGGGAGTTTAATGGCCCCTTGGGGGGCCTTTTTTGCAAAATATTTTAAACAAGATCTGCCAGGTTAACACTCCCTTCCCCCTCACCACCTCCTTGTTTCTCGAGAAATGTGAATTTTTTAAGAAATGTTGTACTTTGGGCCTTTCCTAACATGGAATGCATTAAGAGGAACACCATAAATAGATACTTACATCTGCTAGTGCGAAGGAAAGCAGACACCTCCAATTGATCTGTTTGCCAAAGAGGGGGAGTGGGAAAAGTCCAACAGAAAACTAAGGCAAAGGAAGTCATAAATGACACGGGCCAGCCCACACTGTCACTGTGCACCCTGTCTCTTGGATGTGTGGTCAAGTGTAATCTGGTTTTGTGTGATCCGGTTACAAATGTCAGGAGAAAATTGTGGAAAAAATGGATTCAGTTGTACCATTCCTGATGGGAAAACTTTAGCACTTTTCCCCACTGTATGGAAAATCCTAGCAAAGAAAGAGAAAATGTACTCTAAGTTAATGTAAAATCTAAAACAGAAAAAGCAAATTTGAATTCCTTTGAGAATAAACTTTATAAAGCATGTGTCCCATGGCAGAAAAGAGTACAATATGCTTCTATGCAGTATTACTCCCATACATTGAGGTCGTAAAGTTGGCTCTCCCACGTCATTATCCTTTTTAATTTTTTTCTCCCTGTATGGAATGATTATAGTTAAATTATGAATGCTTTGCTTTTTCCAGTGTTACAGAAATAGTGGGACGACAATTATTTCCAGTGTGTCGAATCACTCTTCCAGTCCTGGATGAGTTTGCCAAGGCAGTTCACCAGGAGAGCTTCAGCCAACAAAACATTAGTTAGGTAAACACCCCCTTTCATATGCCCTCCCCCAATAATAAGAAAATGAATAGAGTTTGTACTCCCACATCTTACACCCTTTTTTGTTTGCTTGCAAGCCTTAGTTCCTGTAAGAGAAGCACTGCACTCCATGGGAGAGGTTGTTAATATACATACTGTATTTTAGAGGAGAGAAGGTTAGGAAAAACTTCCTGTGACTGAAACAACACTAAAGAATTCCTACCTATCTTTAAAGGATAAAGTTACAGAAAGACTAGAAGGCAGAACATAAGGGTGTGAGGGAGAATCTGAGAAACATTCACCCAGCAAACTTAGATCAGATGTACTCCAAATAAACAGTGAAAAGCAAAAAAATAAATAAATAAATAAATAAATAAATAAAAAAAAAAAATAAATAAATAATAAATGTAATGGCTCCAAATCAACCCTCACAGAGCTCAGGACGATCATATAGCAGTAGGGAATCCCTTAAGTACTGGGGTGGCTCTAGGGTCATTCTCTGAAATGTAGAGTGGAAAGACAATGGCAGACTCTGTGCCTGTGTGTACTCAAGCAATCTGGGAAGGTCTTTCCATGCTTGCCCTCCCTCTGGCCTCATTTCTCTTTGGCATTTTCATCCTCTGGCAGGTGGGATCTCCCACTACTGATTGTCTCTGAATTCTGTAGTAGGAGTGAATTTCAGACCCAAACTGTATATTATAACTTTAGAATGCACTAAATCTTCTACCCAAATAGCATATGCTTGTTGGTTATTGGATGTCCATTTGCTTTTAGCAAAAATTATTGCTCCATCAATAGAGATTCGGAACAGATAAATGGCTTCCAAATATCCAGCTCCTGCAAAATTGCATTCTGATGAGAGAAAGTAAATTAATAGGACTCATGTTGATTAAATATCTTTGAAAATACACTAAAAAGAATACTTGGCAAGGCTGAGCAAGGGCTTTGTAGAAACCAGCTCTGAGTCACATCCTAAGCATCACTCTACAAGCTGTATAATGCCCTGGGCTTGTTTAAATAAGTACATTGTTAAGCTCCCCATTTGACTTTCACTTTAAGATATTTCCAAGTGCATTTATACAGAATATCCTATCACATGATCTTATTAAAAGAAATAACTCCACTGCCATTCTACTCTTATTTACTTACTAAAAATATTAATATTCAAATAAAGGTCAGTTCTAGGTGTGAATATGCCAACTTCAAATAGCATGTGTATGAAGCACTTAATATTCTCAGTATGATTTATGCTATAAGAATCAAAGAAGCTTCTGGACTAAATTTTTCAGAATATAGCCATTGTTTGTCAATCATATCAAGATCGGTTTGCAGATTTTAACTGGCTACTATTTTAGGAAATACATTCATCAATTTTCTATTAGTTCACATCCTGTTTTCTGGAAATTAATATGGCACAAGCCACTAGATATATTCTTTTCTTAAGTAATAGTTCTGCAGTGTTGTGCAATTAGCCAGCTGGATGGATAAATAAGATTGGTTGCATCCCTTCCAGGACAGTCTCTGGAAAGGTACTTGACATTGTATATTATTATTATTATTATTATTATTATTATTATTATTATTTCAATCTTCAAATTTATAAACAAAATCTTCAGTCAAGGTTGCAAAGGTGCGATTACATCTGCTTACCTGTAATTTTTACATTTTATTTTGAATATTATTACTGGGGGGGGGCTAGGTTTGTGTGTGAAAATTACTCATGGAATCTGGAAGAGAGTGTAGGGTGTCCTGGAAATAAAATTGCAGGCAGTTAGGATCCACTGACATGAGTGCTGGAAACCCAACTTGGTCTTCTGGAAGAGCAGCCAGAGCTCTTAACTCCTGAGCCATCTCTCCAACCATCCCTGCAACTAACTTGTAATTTTGGTATTTCCTTTACAGAAACTCCCAAAATTGTCAGCAAAAGTTTAGGTTCCAGCTTAAGCTGCATAGTTAGGGTCTTCCCACATTTTGTTTCAGATGTCATGTCAACCTTATGTTGGTTGTACACTTTCTGATCTTTTCTGAAAAACAATCCACCCACAAACTATATGGTTGTAGGCTGTGTACATTCTGAGAAAATCAGACAGACTTAAAAGATATGCTAAATAATATGATGTAGCTGTACACAATTCTCTCTGTTGCCATTTTAAAATGTGAAGTAAGAATAAAATAAAGTACAGCGAGTAAGGAGATGAGTGAACTGAAGAACTCCAAAGAAAACATAGCTTCCAGTAGAGTTGCCATTTAACATGAAAGAACCCATTTTCACTGAATAGTAGTCACCACGTTTGACCCACGTTTACAACACACAATGCAAAGGAAGGTTTGAGTGGCTGTCTTATGAAATATTTATTTTGAAATGAAAGCCTGGATCCATTTGTTAATGCCATTCTTTGAGTCAATCACCTGGAAGTACTTAGCTAGCCCTTGTCACCGCATTCCTTCAGCCCTGCTGTCCTTTGATCTCACAGTGTAGACTACATCCTGTGGATGATGGGCTGGGCTGGAGGCTACTACCTCATCTAGTTCGCTCTCATATGTGACATGTGAAGAACAGAAGACACCAGAGTCTTGCTTCTGACTTTGAGATCCAATTTTGCCAGATATTAAATGAGAAAAGTGAGAGAATGTCAGCTCTCCCACGTTTTATGCCTACATATACCATAAAGTATTATCAATTATTATCTAAAAATCCTATACTAGGATAAAATTGGTTTTGAAGCCTAGTGGCTAGAGAGGGCTTAGTAGTTAACAGCACTTGTTGCTCAATCATTAGAACTAAAGTTCAGCTCCTAGGAAGTACATAGGGCACCTCAAAAATGCCATATCTCCAGCTCCAAAGGATACAGCACTACCTTGTGGCCTCCTACACACACACACACACACACACTAAATCACTAAATCCTTTTAAAAAAGATAAAAGACCTCGAGACCAATGTTAAATCTATAATTGCCTCTGTGAGAGAAGATAAGGCCAGTCACTGTGGTAGAATTATATGGATGAAGCATAAGAGCTCTCTGGTTCAGGTCTATGCATAAACAGAGGTATGATTCTCACTATGGCTGAGAGAGTTGGGGGCAGGAACTTAGTGAGTAGTTAAGTTTTATCTTGAGCTAGAAGAGAAGTTAGTTAAGCATTGCTATGAACATGACAAACCCTGAATAGAGGATGCTCAGCTGTAGCTTCTAGAACAAATGAAAACTGTAAATACTTGGACTTCATCTAATTTAATGGAATGTTAATGAGAACATATTTCATAAGCCATTACAGATGCATAAATAATATGTAAATTATAAAAATATGCTCCTGGATAGTAAGGTAAGGCATGGCTATCCACAACCATTAGAATTTGAAAACAACAAAAGAAACAAACAAACAAAAAACAAGACATGATGTGGTGATATATAGTTTACTTATTTCTCTAAAGTTACTATGATTTCACTGTTTTAGATGCTGTGCCTATTTCTATGTAACATAATAAGTAGCTTAGGGTAGGTAGATGCACATACTGAACACCATGTTCATTAGTAGATATACCAAATGTTAGTGTCTGCTCTTGGGAAGCTCAGGATATGTTTAGCAGAGACAGATCTCAAGCATGCATACATTTACACTAGAACTTAATGAGTACTGTAATGTGTTTATATTCAACGTGCTGTAGAAACACATTTGCTGACTGGGCAAGATAGAGTGTCATTTTAAAAGTATACAAAGAACATCGCTGGTCTGGGCGTTGAGGAATGGAGAGTCTTCTATGTGCTATAGAATCATAAAAGACTAGCAATTTTAGTTAGAATTCTTCATTTAAACATAAAGAAAATGAGATTTGGAGCTATTAAGTAATTTGCTAGAAGCCACCAAAATAAATGGCCAAATGAATAAGACTAAGGCACCCCATTCTCATGTCAATGGCTTGGCACCTAGTCCTCAGCCTGTGTACAGTCCAGACTGGTTAACATAAATCCAATTTAGCTCAATAATTTAAGCCCACTACTGAAGATGCAATACTTAAATTTCTATTTAAAGGAGGCAATGATTCCAGCAAAACCAAATAGATAATGCTTCAAGTTATTTCCAATTATTTACTTCAATTCCTATGAAAAAAATGATCACGACCTCTGTACTGTTTAGTTTGACATAAGCTGTTTAATATAATACTAAATCATTTTATTGGCATGCCAGCCATTCTTAAATGACAAATGCTGTTCATTATTTGGAATACTCTTGGAAACCCATAGCCATCTGAAAACTGCTTGCTAGGATCTAGCATCTTTTAATTGGGCCCTTTGCCATTGTGACAGATGGCCAGAAATGTATAAGCAGCCAGAATGCCATGTATGTGCACTGCTCATGAACGATTTGAGGGTAATTCTCAGCAGTTCACCAACACAGCTTTCAATGCTTATTTACCTGATCATGATTAAAGGACTTAGCAAGGCAAAAGTGGTTCCACATTAGATGACTAGGTATGCTTCATGCACAAGACCCTCTGCAGTCTTATGGTTCTTTTGATGGGATGTCCATACTCATTTACAGAAGAATTTACTTGTGATCCACTATCTACTCTTGGCATCTGCTTTCACTGGCATGTGCCTTAATCCTAGAATAGCCAGACAACAAATATGTCCCACAATATGAAACATTGCCTTATTCTGCTCATGAGCTAAACTTTCAAATATTTTAGATTTGATAATTTTTTTTATAAAAAGTAGATTCTTGAAAATATGAATATGTAAAGGGTAGGATCCAACTAATTACATTATCCACCAAATTTATACTTAAGGTTTTTAAAGAAAAAGAAAAGATGCTGAAGAGAAGGCTCAGTGGCTAAGACCTCTGGCTTAAGAAGATCTGGGTTTGATTCCAAGCACCCATCTAACTGCCTATAGGCATCTGTAACTCTAGTTACAGAACTTTGACTACCTTTTCTGGCTTTCATGGGCACCAGGCAGGCATGTGGCGCACAGACATATATGTAGGCAAAACACTCAAACACATTAAATAAATAAATTCATATTTTAAAAAAGATACTGGGGTTATTTTTCTTCACAATATTTTGGATATGTAAAGTAACTAAAATTGTCATATGATGATCAATAGCAATTGGTAACTGTCTACTTATGAACCTGCATAACAGCATAAATAGAATCTTCTGGCTAAAGCTATGCCTACACTATATACCACCTGCACATACATACTCTACTCATATAATATGTGTATGATCATGTGTGTGCAGATACGTGTGTGTACAAGTTCACATCTGTGCAGGTACATCTGGAGGCCAGAGGACTACATTGGTGTTATTCCTCATAAGCTTTGTTCTTCGTTTTCACATTTGCGTGTTTCTCTGTGTGTGACAGTCTCTCACTGGCCTGGAGATCATTGATTAGTCTGGGTTTACTGACTACAAGCCTTGGGGATCCAGTCTCTGCCTCTCCAGTGTTACAAGCATACCATCATGTCCAACTTTTAAACATGGATTCTGGGGATTGAACTCATGTCCTCTTCATGGCCAGACGAGCACTTTACTGATTAAGCCGTCTTCTATTCCTGTTTAAAGAAGCCAGTGATCGATATCAACCTTATTCCTGCTTCATCATAACTAATATGAAGACAATTATTACTTAGTTAATGAAATGCTAATATAGTTTCAGTGTCAGGTGGTATATTTTAAGGCATATAAATTATATAACATATACTAATAGTACTTTGGTGCATAGGGAAATGTGATTTGTAAGACCAAATTGTCCAATTTTATAATTTTTCTTTTATTTTCCATCGAACTCCATCTTTTTTTTATCAATCATCAAATTTAAAAAGCACTTAACATTTCATCATCAAATCTGATAGCAAGTACAATGAGGTATCTATTATTTATCTTTAATTTTTGCATAGTATGATTAAATATTACCCTTACTATGAATATTGGAAATATTAAAGAGTCACTAGGAAAATATTTACTGTTATTTTCTTATTTTTCTTTGTGTTAAATAAGCAAAGGAAAAAGTTTTATAATTTGTAATACAGATATTGTGAAAAAAAATCACTAAAACTTCCTGCAAAATGACTATACATCTTCGAAAATGACCATATTAACTGACCTTTCTCTTGGAGGAAATGGAGTACGAAAGGTGACTGGCACAGCTATTTCCTTGTCTTCTTCCAAATGCAAGGGCAATAATAACAACTGTTCGATTCCTCAATTTTTGAAAAGAATGCTAAAGACCCAGTTCAAAAATCACTTTGCACAGGATGATCTGATACATTTTGTGAGAGTATAAATTACATTTACTAATCCTTCTTCCCACCCACCTGCCCTTCCAGAGACACTTTTTGATTGGTTGTTTGATATGGGCAATTCAAATGCAAATGCAGGTTTTTCTTTGCACTTGAACTCCAAATGACCCACTTCAGCGCTCTTAATAAATGGTCATAATGTAAATTCTTTAGAGCCAAACAAAGCAAAGCACAGACGATCGACATTTTACAGGACTTACATCCTTCTAAGCACATAAAAGCTCTCTGTTAGTGGGATAAGGGATTAGAGGAAGACAGTTTACTTTCCCCAAGGTTTTACCTTTGGCTCAGTAGTGGGCAAGCAGAAAGGAAAACTGTCATGAAGTCATTCTTATATTTGTTTATCCGGCCTGCTTTTCTCACCCCACCCCACCCCCATACGCACTCTGTGTCATAACACTTTGTAATCAACTGAATGAATGTCAAAAACTGACAAGACAACACTGAGTTAGTGCTTTCTCACAAAAGATATGCGCAGAGTGTGGATATTAGCATGCCTATTCATGTTACTTATTACACGTGCAAATTTATAAATATACATTCTCTATATTTACAAAATTCTATTCCAGGATACAAATGTATTAATATTAACACTATTTTAACAGTATTGATAAAGTTATAAATATAATTAAGGTAGGGATGGAGAGCTGAGACAGGCATTAAGAGCACTGGCTGCTCATTCAGAGGACCCGGCTTAGATTCCCATTACCTACATGGTGGATCACAAGCATTTGTAACTCCAAACCCTGAGGATCTTATATCCTCTTCTGGCCAAGAATGCATATGATACACAGACATACATGCAGACAAAACATCTATACACATAAAATAAATAATTAAAGATATATATCTATATGGAGAGATAGATAGATAGATAGATGATAGATAGATAGATGATAGATAGATAGATGATAGATAGATGAAATAAGGAAGTTTATAAGGTTTTCCATAATAAATTTTGAGACAAGTTTGATGATTCGTATTTATGGAAATGTAATGTTTCATCTCATGTACACAGTGTAAACCCAACAAGTTACAGCAATTAGCATTTCTATTTCGCTGTAATGTCTTTATGTTCGGTCATTTGAGCTCCTTTCCTCTGGTTCTTCACAAGTTATCATTTGTGAGCTGCAGTCACTCCACGGCAACATGGAACATTACAGCCCTTCTGTCTGTGTTGTGGGACCTGTCATCACCTTTTCTCCATTTTTCTTCTCCAGTCTTTACAACTCTCTCTCAATCACTACAACATTCATATGGACAGTATTTGCAGTTTCAACATATGAGGAAGAATATAGGATACTTGTACTTTTGAGTTTGGCCTATTTCACTTAACATAGTGTCCTCTTGTTCCAACTATTTTCTTGCAAAGGACAGGATAGCATTCTTCTTTATGTTTGACCAATGTTCCATAATATATATGTGTATACTTTGGTTGATTCAGTATGCAAGATATTATGAATAACGCCTTAACAAGTATTTCCTTTCGATATATTCCCTGAAGAGTGATAGATAGATGCTGGTTTGTATCACATCTTGTGCTAGTTTAATTTTTGTTACTGTTATAAAACATCTAGACAGAAAGCACCTTAGAGGATAGGAGTTTATTTTAGGTCATGGTTCTAGGTTACAGTACATCACAGCGGGGAAATGGAGGTGCAGGAATTTAAAACAGGTAGTTACATTATATTCACAGTCAAGAGCAGAAGCAAATGAATGCAAGCACGCCTATTACTTAGCTCATTTTCTCTAATATAGTCTAAAACTGAAGCCTGGGGAACAGTGTTGTCCACAATGGTCTGTGTCTTCCTACAACAATCAATGTAATCAAGACCATCCCCTACAGACATACTCACAGGCCATGCGGATCTAGAAAGTCTTCATTGAGACTCTCATCCAATGTGATTCTAGATTTATCAAATTGACAAATCTGTGCACCAGGTAGATCTATTTTTAACTGTTTGGAGAACTGCCATATTGTTCTGCATAAAGAAAGTACTACCTTCCATTTCCATCAACAGTGCCTTAGAGCTTCCTTTCCCTTCACATACTTGCTAACACTTTTTTTTTTTATCTTTTTGACAGTGGTTATTCTAAAGGGTGAGACAATACTGTATAGACGTTAAGGTTTTATTTTATTGGGTAGTTCTTGATACTGAACGTGTTCCATATATTTGGTTGCTTGTACTTCTTATTTTGAGAAACGCCTATTGATACCATTTTCCCACTTTTATATTTATTGTTGTTAGTTTCTTAAGTTACCTGCAGAGTATAGACATTGATTCCATTCGTTGGGGTTGGCTAAAGGATCAGAACTGGCAGAATGAATGTGTGTTTCCAAGTGTATTTATTAGACTGGCTTAGAGAACTTCATCTAGGTTTACCAACAATGGCCCTCAGAGGCTACTGGTGAAGCTGAGAATCCAGTAGCTTGCTCAGTCCAAAATAGAGGATGCCCAAATAATCCTAATCTGGTTCCAAAGGCCTGGAGGGTTCTTAGAGAATCAGGCCTCCTATCCATATGGGAAGGCCAAGGAAAAACTGTCCAAAGGATGACAGTAGCTACAATAATAGAGTAGACATACTGACCAGCAAGTGAAGGCAGGTAAGCAAACAACATTGCTTTTTTTTTCCTCAGAGCACCTTATATGGGGGTGGGGGCAGAATGTCCCACATATGTGGAGAAGGATCTTCCCCTGTCAGTTACCCACTCCTGATAAAATGTCTTCACCCATCTGCCAGGAGGCATGTCTCCTAGCTGATTCTAAGATGACTGTTAAGATTAACCATCATATTAATCTTTTGTCAAGTGAACAGTGTTGAAATACACTCTTCCATTCTTAACTCCTTTGACTATTATATTTACAGTGCAGAAGCTTCTTAATGATGTAATCCCTTTTGCCTAATTTTATATTTCATACTTGGTGTGTGCTTTGGGGGATATTATCAAAACTATCATTATCTATAGCAATATCCTCAAAGGTTTGTCCAATCTTTAATCGAGTTTCGGAGCTTGTATCTAGGTCTTAGATGCACTTTTAGTTGATGTTTGTCTGCCTTGAAAGCTCAAATTCAAATTTACTTTTCTGAACCAGCGTTTCCATTCTCCCTATTGCCCCGTTCTGTGCCAATTCCTGAAAAACCTGCTTTGCTGGGATGTGTGGGTATATCAGGAATGTATCAGGAGAGATATATGGAGTTCTTCAATCTCTACTCTGTGTCAGTATGCATCATTTTTTTTTACACAAGTGCCATGCTGTTTTCAGAACTAGATCTGTATAATGAATCTTGAAATCAGAAATATAATACCTATTTTGTGGTGGGAATTTTTGTTTGTTTCTGTGGGGGTCATTTGATTTCTCGCTACTAATTTTGGTGTGGTCTGTCACTAACACCTTGTGCTTAATTATTTTATCTAAAACCAATCTTTGCTTATTGGCATTTATTGGTTAAATTCCCCTCTTGATTTTATGTATTCCATGAAATACAGCATATTATTTTTCCATATTCAAATGTTGTAAGAGCCATCTCAGTTTGTATCTGTATTTCTTCAATACAAGTGTATGGGATTAAGTTTGCATGTATTTGTATAATTTCCAGAGTTTCATTTTTATTATTGTTGTTATTAATTTCTAGTTTTATTCTATTATGATGAGGAAAGATATAGGATGTCATTTTTATTCCTGGGCATATTGAAACTTGTAGTCTAGTTTTTAGAATATTCCATGTTCAAATGAATGGCTGTATGGTCTGCCTCATTTTCTTTGTTCATAATGTTCTGTTAGGTGAAATGTTCTGTAAAAATACTAGTTAGATCAATTTCTTCTCCTTAAAACTTTTAAACTTAATTTAATTTTTTGTATATGGATGTTTAGCCTATGTGTATATTTATACACTATGTGTGTGGAGTGCCTGAGGTGGCAGAAGAGGACATCAGGTCTCCTAGAACTATAGACTGTTTTAGTCAGTGTTTTAATTCTGTGAAGAGACTCCATGCCCACAGCAACTCTTATAAAGAAAGCATTTAAGTGGGGCTTGCTTACAGTTTCAGAGGCTTAGTTCATTACCACTGTGGCAGGGGCCGTGGTGGCAGGCAGGTGTAGTGCTGGAGAGTAGCTGGAATTTCTGCGTCCCAACCTGAAGGCAGGAGAGAGAGAGAGAGAGAGAGAGAGAGAGAGAGACAGAGAGAGACAGAGAGAGACAGAGAGAGACAGAGACAGAGACACAGAGAGACACAGACAGAGAGAGACAGACAAAGACAGAGACAGACAGAGACAGAGAGACAGAGAGAGCGCCTGGGCCTGCCTTAGGCTTTTGAAACCTCAAAGACACACTTCCTCCAACCAGACCACACCCACTCCAACAAGGCTATAACTCCAAATCCTCCTAATCCTTTCAAACAGTTTCTTTCTGGTGCCTAAGCATTAAAATATATGAACCTATGGAGGGTATTCTTTTGCAAACCACCACAAGACAGTTGTAAGCCGCTCCATGGGTGCTCGGAACTGAACCCAGACATTCTATAAAAAAGCCAGTGCTCTTAACCACTGAGTCATATACCCTCTTGAGTAGCTTAACTCTCATGTTGATTTTATAAATCTTTGTTGTTTTTTTTTTGTCTAAATTATCTATATATTGATGAGAGTAGAAAAATCTATACATTACTGCATTGCAGGCTCCCTCTTCTCATCATTTCATAATATCAGGTACAGTAGTAGTAACTCACTCAGAAATACAATCATTATATCTTCTTGATGAATGGATTCCTGGAAGATCACATGCTTACCCTTCTTGTATGTCTTTAGAGCTTCTCTTGAAGTAAATTTTTTCTGTTGAAGTATAGTCTTGCTCAATTTTGATTTCTATTTGCACAGAATATCTGTTGCCATGTTTTCATCTTTGGTCTTTATGTGTAGCTAGTGGGGAAATGAGTTTCTTAAAGGAATTAAGTAGTTGAATCTTCTTTTTAAACATCAGCTCACTTAATCTGTACCTTTTCTTTGACATTCAGAATTATTATTGATAAGTCAAGACTTGCTCATGTAATTTTCTTCTGTTTGATTTTAATACACTTACTTCTTTTCTCCTCATGTTGTGCATCTTTGCAGTTTGATAGTTTAATATGTTGATGAGGGTTACTCCTTTTCTGTCTCCTCTTGTGTCTTTTCTTTCTAGTGGGATTATAATGCCTCATGCTTTCAAGACAATGGTATTTTTACCATTCAAGACAAGACTCAAGCTTTTAACTTTTGCCGTAGCACTTCCTCCTTTTGCAGAGTAGAACTTGTAATGAATTTCTTCCTGCTTTGTTTATTTTGGGAAGTTCCATTTATCTATGAAGGAAAACCTTACAGGATGTAGTAGTCTTGATTGTCAGCTGGATTCTTTATTCCAAATTTGGAGTACTTAATGCCATTGTCTTCTGGTCTCCAGGTTTTTGCTGAGAAATTTACTGCTGGATGGATGGATTTCCTCTTAAGTAAGACTTGGAACTTCAATCATGCTCTTTTTAGGATTCTTTCTTTGTCTTATATTTTTGCCAGTTTTATTTCAATGTACAATCATGAGAATATTTTGTGGTCATGTCTACTTAGGGGACCTGTGGGTTTCCTGGACTTATATTTGTATTTCTTCCAAGGTTGGAGAAATTTTCAGTTAATATTTTATTGCATAAATTTTCTATGTTTATTGCCTTCTCTTTACCTTTGTCACTCCTAAATTATAATATTGATTTATTTACAGGTATCTCATAAATAACTGTTCCTCCTTCCTTCCTTCCTTCCTTTCTTTCTTTCTTCCTTTCTTTCTTTCTTTCTTTCATTCTTTCTTTCAGTCTGAGATACTTTTAAAATTTTTGTATTCAGTTTCCTGTATTTTTTCTTTTGCTTGCTCCAATCTCTTGTTAAAGTTTCCAATTACATTATTTAACTGAGTTCTTAACCTCAAAGATTCATATGATGTTTTCATAATAGCTCTCTCCTTGCTAAATTTCTCACTAATATCATGAACTCCTTTCTGGATTTTGTTGAGTTGTCCTTCTGCATTCTCTTGAGTCTCACTGAGTTATCGTGCAATCACCTTTAAAATACTTATCAGGCATAACACCAATACTGTTACTGGAGTGTTGGGATTGTTATACTGTCTTCTTTTTCCATACTCTTTGTGTCTCAACTTTGAGATTTGTTTATCTGGTAGGCCATTTGTCTTTATTAAATCTTTGAGGTTCATTTTGGGGAGCTGGAGAGATTGCTCAGTGATTAAGAGCACTTGTTGCCCTTAGAGAAGACACAGATTTGGTTCTCGGCACCCACATAACAGCTTAAAACCACTTGTAATGCCTGCACCAGGGAATGGGAAACAATCTTACAGCCTCTGCAGGCTTGACGCAGACATGCAATATACTTACATTTATGTAGGCATTCACCTGTACTCATAAAATAAAAGTAAGTATGTCTACATTTTGTAGAAAGACTCTGTCTTCTAAAGATGACTTTAGTGTTTTGATTTGGTAAACTACATTGAATTTTCTTTTATTCCAGTTGTCTACTTCAATAGCCACATCCATGCCATTGGATTCAAAACACCTAAGAGAAAAAAGGGAGAAGTAATATATTTTGGTTCAAGGATTTAGGAGATTTTAGTCCAATATGGTAGGGAAAACAAGATGGATCAACTCAGTCATTGATGACAGAAATGTGTGACAGAGTCAGCAAGCCACATCATCCTAGAGCCAGAAGCAGAATAGGAGTGGAAGTAGGGACAGGAATTTAAAACTTCAAAGGCCCAATGCTCGTAATTTGCATTTGTCATCCAAGCCCCATTTCCAAAAGGTTCTATGCTCTACCAAATTATTTCCAACAGATAGACAACCAGTCAAGACATGAGACCACGAGGTACTTTACAGATTCAATGGGCAATAGGCACTTTAATATGTGTTAGTGGAATATGTTCAGCTGTTGTTGATGGCTTTGTGGTCTGTAGCATGGGGAAACATGGTCAGAAAGCCCTCTGACTCCAGAGCCAAGTGAGAAAAGGGATATAATGGGCCATAGAATGTGGTACATTAAATGGTGACAAACTTATTGTGTGGTCATGCAGTGACAGCACTCATGACACCAGACACATGGGACAATGTGGATAGTTCTTCAGCAGTATTGATGAACAAGGGTATGACCCATATGTGTTTGGTTGAGTAAGCTTGATTACACAGAGTCAATGAAATGTTGTGAAGTTTAAAATGTGTGCCAGTGGTTCCGGGGACAGTGTGTTGTTCAAGTTAGGACAGCAGGTTGTCTTTGCCCATAGATCCACACGTTATAACAGCCTGTGCTCTGAAGACTGGGATATGGTAAGAAAATGCATGCTCTTTCTCCAAAAACAAAAGATGTGAAATCCAGGCAGATCCTTTCATGAACTACAAGCCTATGAAGATTGTGGATGTCTTTTATCATTAGGGTTGTTGATATACACAGCAGTGAACTCTGCTGGGACTAACCTGTTCATGCTTTTTCCTGCAATAATCAAGTATAGAGTTGTCTGTTTTTCTCTCTTTACTGCTATCCCAGATCTACATGAATGAAAGTCCCCTCCTCTTCCTTACTACATTATAGTGCCCCTGACTTAGAACCATGGCTATTTACTTGTTGTTCAGCTCCTCCTTCATGAAGGATCAGGTGACTATGGGCACCTCTATTCAGCAACTTGCCAGTCCTTGGGGAACTTCAAGGCCAGAATTTCCAAGGGCCAAAGTTTGTAACAGTATAAAGAATAATACTACTACAAAACCTACACATAAAGTTACCATCTGTGAGACATTATACCAGAGTAATAAAAGAAAATGAACTGTTAAATGCTGGCCATTTTAAAAAAAGTATTCCATTGTAATTTGAAATACAATCACTAGCATTGTAAAAACATCATTCTTCATACACGTTTTATTCACAAGAAAAAAATCTGAGCTTCAAATAAAATTATCTTTCTTAACTGGTAGACAACTTTTTTTCTCTTGATTTCCCAGTGAAAGAAAATCTGAGTTTGATAATCTTCATATTTAACAGATGTTATTATTAATATTGATATCAGTTAAAGCATGATCCAAAGAAACTTAAAGAAGAGAGAATATATTATATCTTACAGTCCTAGGGGGATAAGAGTCCATCATGGCTAGAAGAATGCATGGCAGACAGAGGAAGGAATGTCAGCTGGAGCAGGGACCTGAGAGTTCACATCCTCAAAGGTAAGTGTGACACATAGAGATAGAACTTGAAGTGGTATGAGCTTTTTAATCCCAAAGCTCACTCCCAGTGATACACTTCCTATAGAAGAGCTGCACCACTTGCACCTCCAAAAATAGCTCCACCAAATGGGAATCAAGTGATCAATTGCTCAAATACCCAAGCGTACGAATGACATGTCTTATTCAAACCACCTCAACACCCAAACGTTTCATTTATTTAAACTACTCATATTGTATCCACAATTTAGGCATTCCTATACATTTAAAGAAACATACTGGTAAGTTCTCTCTGAGTTTTACACATTACTTTAATTTGACTAAAACAGAAATACAGACAAAGGATAGACAGTGAAAATCCTAAAAATAAAACCATTCCTGTTCCCCAATGTCATTAATGCGTCTTTATTCTGTAGATACCTATGCTTTATAATTAACCTTGCAGATCTGACATGCTTGTCCCTGAAAGAAAAGAGCAGACATGTTTTAAATGAATGAACGATTAACTTCTAAGACTTATAACAATGAAAATGCTAGTATGATGATTGAATATCCTATCCTGTCCCCATGAAGTGAAGGAATGAGACACGTTTCCTGTTTGTCTTATCTGATAATTGAAAGTATCACAATGAAAGGGCCATCTTACTTAGGTTAAGCATGTCCTATATGTAACTGGATATATCATGTATAGTCTTGTGTCAACTCGGAGAGTGCACATGTCATAAAACAGCAGTTCCTGTTGACCAGATGAAACTCAGTTATGCTGAGGTACCACTAACCTTAAAAGGAGCATCTTACTGCTGTTGACTGAGATCACACATTGTTCTTGAGGTTTAGACAGAATTTTCTTTTCATTCTCATCTATTCTTTGCTTTTAATTGAGTTTTCACAGAATACTCATACCCCATCTCAACTATTTTTTTTTTCCTGCTTAACATGCCACTTGTATCTGATTATGAAAGTTGGATGAATCTTTGTATTGCTTCTGCTTTCTTCAGGCCTTTAGCAAAATATGATTCAATGTCTCCCTTAATGTTGCTAACTATTCATGGCATTGCCTAGTGAGTCCATCATTGCAAATGTTATCATATATTTACAGAGCAACAAAGCTCTTTATAGTCAATAAAAGCACAGCAGCACAAAGTATCAACGTAGTTGCTGAATTCACTTTCAGTTTACAGTTTGCTTGTATACCAGGAATCTGTGCTGTAATAGCCTTTGGATAGTCCATTTAAAAGCCCACTTAGTACTCAGAGATCACCTTATACTTAACTCACTAGGGCCTTTCTCTTATCCTTGAGGAAAACCTAGATGCTCCCACCTTGAGCTTGATAGTTCACCAGCTTTTATGAATGACATATAAACAATATTATCTGCACATCAACACATTTGGTGTTTATCTTCACATGAATATATATAAAGACCTTTATAGCATCATCTTCATAAGCATAGCACATATGTGATGAAAACACTTTGTAAAATTGCATTGCAATTGAAATGGTTTATTTTGTATTAGTGTTTCATTTTCCATCAGCAAGGGGAAGAACTCTCACGCTGGAGAATCAGGATGTAGAAAGGATTCTCAGAAATGAATCTTTTTTCAGAAGGGGAGCAGCAGAGACAGTGCCCCGTGAGCAGAGGGGAAGGCATGCATAGCACACTTCACCTCAGGGTCGCTGTATGCTTCCTGGAAGCACTTTGCCTTGTTCCTCAAGAAGCAAAACATGATAGCTAAATTTTCTGTGTTTGAATACTTTCTGTTCAAACTATAATAGGTAGTCAACAAATGCAATAACCTTTTCCTTGAACAGCAGTAGTGTTAGGCTTTGACCTACTATGCCAGCGAACCTTTGTTTTCTCTAATTTGTAGGCAAGGAAGTGCAAGATTGGAGGGTTTTTTTTCCCACAATTTGCAAATATAATGCATCAAAAACAGGGCATCCTTGAGAACCTAAGACAGGTCAGCTGGTGCTATAGCACATGCTGTATCCTCTTCATCATACTACTTGCTCAGCTACACCTGTGTTTAAACTTGGGACTCACCTTATCTATGATGAGTTTTATATCAATCATTTTATCTTGCTTACACTGTCTTATGCCACTCATTTCTTTACCTGGTGAGGCTAAGCACCTCCTTGGATCTACAGTTATAATGCTTTTTTTTTTGTATCTGAATTTAGCTCTTTAGAACTTAAATGTGCAGACAATGGATTTCTGTTCTTTCACTGCTCTCTGAAGATAATGCATGCAAGCTGAGAACTCTGACTGTCCATCATATAGTCTGAAAAGAATATATCCTGTACCCTTAGACTGTTCACAGGGCACGCCATAAATCACAGTTGTATCAAATACTTTAGCCATAAAAATGAATGCATCTGTATATTTATGAAGGGATCTTATTTCTTCTAATAGAATGAGTTGACAATTTTATTATGATTTTTGTTATAGAAGTGAATCTTCCATTTTTTTCTGCTAATAAAGTGCTTTTAGAAATGAATTACTTCAATTTGTGGGTAATAGATGAGGACGTTAAGTTAGTACTGTGAATCATGATGTCAAGTCACTTATTTTTACCCAGAAATTATCTCATAAATTTTGAAATTGGGCCCTTGCCACTAAGTTTGGAAATATTTTTCACTGCAAATTCACAATAAATCGATATGTTATACTAAATTAAATGATTGATAGTGATGACTCCAAGGCTCTCCTTTACCAACAGTTTTCACACTGTTTAATTCTCTGCTCCCCCTCAGAATTCCCTTAGAACAGTTTTCCAGTGAAGGAGCTAGAAATACCTCTAGATATTTTTATATACTAAAGATTCAACAAACTGGTAGTTCATGAAAAAGTTCTCACAAATCCAAGACTAATACTGGAGCAATGGCCTCTACTGTGACCTTTCTAGAATAAAAATAGCAGGATTGATTGACCAAGAGTGTAGAGCATTGTCAGCTGATGCCTCAACTATTCAATTTCAGCTCAATGGATTTGGCTGTGATTCAGGGACCAGAGAGCTAGAATTAAGGCTTCTACTATACATATATTTATATATCCCACGAAAGAGGCAGCTTCCAGAGTTAAAAATTTCAACAACATCCAGAACAGCAGAGACTAGCATCTGACCTGTCAAGATATTATAGACCCCACCGCAAGCTGTTAACTCCCACAAAGGTACTGAATATAACCGGAAGTTCACTTCAACCCTTTGGTGAGGCATCTAACTGGAAGGACCAAATTTGCATTGCTAATCTTGGTTGCAGGGGAAATTGTGGAATATAGTTTTTTTCTACTTTCTACCTTCCCTTTTGAGGGCAGTATATGTGTTTGTGGGTGTGCTCAGCTATGTGTGGAAGCTGTAAGTCTTCCTCTATTGCTCCCCACCTTGTTTTTTGAGACAAGATCTCTCACTGAACCTGGACCCTGCCCATTTGTAGGGAACAGAGGAAGCCCAGAGTGAGCAAAATCCTGAGTGAATACGTATTATTGATAAGGGCACAGCCATGACAAAGATCCCTTGCAAACTGGCCAAGCCTTTCTGTCTTCGTACAGGTCATGCTTGAAATTGGCAAAGCATTCTTCCTGTGGTCGGAGCATGAATGGTTATAGATCATAGATCAGTGTGTGCATAAAACAGCAACTTCAGTTCCTCTCCTTAGATGTTTACAGCCCCAGACCACTTACCTACAGAGACCTTTGATTGAGACCAGGTAATTCCTCCCAATGTGCTGCACATCATAAACTCACTGAGGTTCTGGATTGTTGTGGTAATAGGTACAGTTCCATCAGAGCACACACAGCCCAATGGACCCCAGCTTTTCCTTTCATGTGTGTGTCTGTCCTTTCTTCATTCCCTGCCGCCATTAGTCAGGGTCAAAGCACTGTCCCTCCCAGGTGCTAGCACTGTTTCAGCTAGACTGGCTAATGCCCATTCCCCCAACCTCCTGTTTTTCCTCCGGCAACCACCACCCCCACCCCTGCCCCTGCTTATGCTGCTCTGGAGTGACAGCAGCACCCCACAACACCTTGCTCTCTCTCACACTGGAGCTGGCATCTGAGCTCAGGACGATGTCATTGCAGAGGAGGTACCTGACTCACAGAGCCGTCTCTCAAGCCCAGAAACAGCTTTCAATGTTATATAGTATATAAAAGAGAGGCACATGTGGGAGAAAAAAATCAACAGAGATCCCAGTAAGGAGTGAATGAAATAAGATTTTAATAATAGTTTTTCAATAAAATGTATCTGATGAGAAAGGGAGAACTATTTGTCTCAAAGTAGTTGTGAAATTCAGAGACCCAGACTGTCAAGGGAAACCCGTAGTTTTCAACAGTGTGTTTGATTTGAAGAATGCACACTTTCCTACATTGCTAAGTTATCCTAACAAGCTACAATTTAAGTAAGACCCTTACAGTTCATTGAAAGTTTTTTTTTTCTACAAAATATGGATTGCAAAATGAATGAAAGCCTTATTGGCATTTAAAATTTGCTGTTGTCTGTGACCACTTTTGCCCCCCTCTCTACTTTCTTTCCTTGGCTTACTCCTTTCATCCTCTTGCTTTCAATTCTGTGATATCTTTTTAGTAAAAGAAAAATGAATATTTTTTTCAGACCAGATTTCTCATTTACATACCAAATTTGCAAGCCCAAATTCATATTTAGCACCTTTTCATAAATGTCTCATTTCGTGATTTACAAAGAGAGAACTCATGATTCCACCAACATCAGGTCAGAACTCAGTGTTTCTTATTACTCATTCCATTAAATCATACCATCATCCAGCCAATTCAAGAATATAAATTTCTAAATTGTAGCAGGCTTTCTTGAACTGCCACCCCCCAATCATGACACAGAGATACATTATTAATTATGAATGCTCAGCCTTAGCTTAGGCTTATTTCTAGCTAGCTTTTAAAACTTAAATTATCCCATTTCTATTAATCTATGTGCTTCCCTGAGGCTCATTTACCTCATCTATGTACTGTTCATCCTGCTTTCCTGGGGCCCTGGCTGGTTGACTGACTCCCCTTTACTCTCTACCTGTCAGGCCCACCTATTCCTCATTTGCCTAGCTATTGGCCATTTAGATTTTTATTAGATTAATCAGGTACCATAAGCAGGCAAGGTGAAACAGCAACCCATCTTTACATAGTTAAACAAATGCAGCTAAACAAAAGCTAAAGAATGCATCACAAATAAATGCAACACATCTTTACATTTTATTCCAGAACCCTGAGTTTCTATTTTGAACACTCCATTAAATTAACCTCCAGCACAATATCCTAAATGGGCTATAGTATACTCTTGAGTTTCTCCCAAGCATACTTCTCATCAAAATTTCCTCAGCCCAATGAACATATCTGTCTTGGCCACCTATTTGATGGTCCAGGCTAAAAGCATTGAAGTTAAATGTAAAAAATTGGTGTCTGTGTGAATACACAATTCAAAATTCATTCAGTGGCTTACAAAACATCTTTCAATGCTTCTATGCTTAGTTGTCTTATCCTTTCTCCTTCCATGTATCCTCTCTTTCATCATAACTCAGTGACATTGGATCTAGAAGCTTCCTTACAGTGTATCCTCCTTTTTTCAACTCAAAGCCTCTATCATCATTCTTATTTCTCCACCCAATCTTTCAAAACACTTTAATACCAGGTTGTCTGTGAGTCTAAATTAAATTCCTCATTAAACCTGATGCTTCCTTAATGGAGTATTTCCAAGTGAAATCCTCACATCTGAAAATATAAATATGTTCTACTGAGTTCTATCAATAAAAAATGTACCATGTAGACATAAACTTTAGATAATACCAATGTTTTAAGATATAAATCAATTAAGCATTATTAATATTAATATTGACATGGCTTATCATTTCCCATTAGATGGCTACATGCCTTCTGGTCAATGATATACTTTTAGGCAATTTCCATGAGCCTTTCACAATGTAAAATGATCACAACGATATTCTTACATACACGCTTTTTTAAGCAGGCTGTAACATGATTTGAGTGCGTGTGTGGTTGCACAGATTTCAAGTTAAAAACACACAAGTGCTCAAAAGTGAACAAGCAACAAAAGCATACTTTAGTCGTCAATATGCACCGAAGACAATAGAAAAACAGAAGCAAAACAAGCAACAAGAAAAAGGCATTGCTAGTACATTCCTACCTAACCGTTCTCATCAGTCATTTTAATAGGTGACATTAAAGGAATTTAATGTTATTAAATTAGGACAGGCAGATATTTAAAATTATAAGGCCACCATTTAAAATATATCTTGTTTTCCTTGTGATGTGTTGAAATTATGGGAGCATTTTAATATGTTCTTGTATTTCTAATCTTTAAGCCCAACATCATTATTCTGTAAGTTCTATAAGCTCTTGTTGAAAATTTACTATGGTATGTATTTTATTTTAATAATAAATATAGTTACCATATATTGTACACTATTGATCATATGTAAAATAAACTAAAGTCATCTGTAATCTTGCAGTAGTGTGATTTCTACTTAACTACTCAACTTACAGGTGCTTTATATACAGTTTACACAGATGAGATGACTTCAAATTGGTTAATATGGTCAAATTGGCTCAAATGGTTAATGTTCATGAAAACCTAGTGGGTTTCTCAAAAAAAAGTAAAAAATTCCAAATGATAAAAATACATATTGACTATGAAAATTTGTAAGACTGGAGTTCCCTAGCTGCTATAAGCAGCACAAAAATTTTCCCACTTAAGTTTAACACTTACCTCATGAAGAAACCAAGGCTTCCAGTACTAGAGAAACTTGAGCTCATTGGCAGGTGTCAAATGCCAATCTTCCTCTGAAGTGTAGCTTTTCACTGTTCTCAACACAGCATGTGGAGTAAGTGTGGGTCACAAACCAATTTATTAAATGACAGACATTTCGCCCATCAAATGCCTTAGATTCTAGGTCCTCTCATATTTCCTTTGAAGCTAGATCTACCTTTTTAGCCTTCTGTGTCTCGGTTCTTTCATCTTTAAAACAGCATAGTATTTCTTACACAAGTTATTGTAATGACAACAAGAGGAAGTGTCTGTGAGAGCATGTATATATGAATCTAAGAACCACCAATGATGCTTGTGCCTGTGTTAAGAGCAGGACAGAAAAGCAGACAGAACTCATTTGTGTTCTTGTTACACACACACACACACACACACACACACACACACACAACACACAAACACATAGACACAGCATGAATTTTAAAAGGTCTTATTAATAAAAACAAATCTGGAGCTAGGTATGGGGGTGAACGCTGAAAGATCAGAGAAACAGAACAAGCCACAGCTAACCTCACCTTGCCAACTTCTCAGCTGATCTTATTTCCTCACACTGGAAGCCTTTGAGTCCTCACCCAAATGGATCTCAGCTGAACTGCTGCTCAAAAACCTAAAAGCTTAAAAAGCCAAAGTTCCTGGTCCTCATGCCTTATATACCTTTCTGTTTCCTGCCATCACTTCCTGGGATTAAAGGTATGTGTCTTTCCCAAACAAGACATGAAATCTCAAGTGCTGGAATTAAAGGTGTGTGTCACCATGCCTGGCTGTTTCCAGTGTGGCCTTGAACTCACAGAGATCCATCTGGATCTCTGCCTCCTGAATGCTAGCATTAAAGGCATGTGCTACCTCTGCCTAACCTCTATGTTTAATATCGTGGCTGTTCTGTTCTCTGACCCCCAGATAAGTTTATTGGGGTGCATAATATATAATATATCAACCATACACACACACACACAGACACACACACAAAATTGTGCTAGGTGACATATGCGAATTTTTAAACTTCCATTAGACCTATGGGATGTCCTTAGTTGGTACAGGCTACAGGTGAAGAAACTAAGCTTATGAAAGGAAATGGTGCATATGCAAATGCTAAAAAACAAAACAAAACAAAACAAACAAACAAACAAAAAAACAATTAACTGAACAGCAAAGCCGAAACCAAGATTTAACACAGCCTGCTGACTCCAAGCCCCAGGCATGCCTCTAGCTGGTTTGTTGATCAAACTTGAAATAGTTTATTTCTACCAAAAGAATGTTAAAATATTTTCTTTCTGAGATAGCATGATGACAAACCCTAAAAAACGAGCTGTAATTAGAACGTTTACTTTTAACCCTGCATGTATCAGTACAGTACATACATAAGTATTCACACATACCAACCCTGCAAAGTTGTCAATGTATACAAATTATGTTTTCTCAGTATGCATACATTTAAAAATGAAGTAACTAAGTTTTGCATTATGAAATAGTTAGGTTTACATTCTGAAGTTTTATAAAATGATTCAAGAGTTTATGCACTGCAGGAAAACTAAAGCCAAAGCCCTGTTGTATACAATACAGTTTTTTGCGAGGTTGTAAAACAGGTGCTGGGATGTTCCATATGTACAAATTAAGAGCTGTTCTTCCAAAGGACACAGGTTTGATTACCAGCACCCATGTAACTCCAATTCCAGGGGATCTAATGCCCTCTTCTGGCCATAGAAGGTATCAAGTGTGTACATGATGCTCAGACCTGTATGCAGGCAGAATATCCATTCATATAAAATAATGGTCTCAAAAAACAAACAAACAAAGATACCTCCACAATAGACTACTGGCAATGGACGAGAGAAAGCCCAAACGGACCTACTCTGGTGATAGGATGGCCAAACACCCTAATTGTCGTGGTAGAAACCTCACCCAATGACTGAGGGAACCGGATGCAGAGATCTATGGCCAGGGCCCAGGTGGGGCCCCAGGAGTCCAATTGGCGAGAAAGAGGAGGCTTCGTATGAGCGAGAATTGTTGAGACCAAGATTGGAAAAAGCACAGGGACAAATAGCCAAACGAATGAAAACACATGAACTGTGAACCAATAGCTGAGGAGCCCCCAACTGGATCAGGCCCTTTGGATAAGTGAGACAGTTGATTAGCTTGATCTGTTTGGTAGGCATCCAGGCAGTGGGACCTGGACCTGTCCTCGGTGCATGAGCTGGCTGTTTGGAACCTAGGGCTTATACAGGGATACTTGGCTCAGCCTGGGAGGAGGGGACTGGACCTGCCTGGACTGAATCTACCACATTGAACTCAATCCCCAGGAGAGTCTTTGCCCTGGAGGAGATGGCAATGGGGGTGGGTGGGCTGGGGGGAAGGCAAGGGGAGGAGAACAATGGAATCCGTGGCTGATATGTAAAATTAAATTAAATTATAAAATAAAATAAAAATAAATATAAAAAAATTCAAAAGGAGAGACAACATTCCTATAAGAGAATGTGACATCACAAGTTTTTACAGACATTTCCAGGCCTGCATTAGTCAGATTCCAAGAGGTTGTACTGAATTTACAAACCAATTTTTAAAAATCCACCATGGTTTACAACACGCATTTATTAGTCACATCAATAATTTTTTCTTTCACAGACATCAGCAGCTACAGGTTGGCTGTGGTCTTTGCCTCTGGCTGAATCAGCCTTAGGTCAGCCTTCTCTGGCTTTTTTGAGAACGAGGTGGTGAGGATAGCCTTCACCTTGAATACAGTGAATAGGACAGAAGCCAGGGTGGTGGCTGAAACATGTGCTTTTCCATGTTCCTGCTGCTGTATCCATTTATGATATGTGTGTGTGTCCCACTAACTCAGATTCCACTGCCAAGACAGGTCACCAGTGAGAAAGGGGTATAGAATCCTTTTGAAAGGAAAGGAGGGGTAAAATTATTTATTCCCCCATGAGTATTTGGGAATGGTGACATCTGCCATCTATATGCCCAAGCAGCAAGTGAGACTGACTGAGCTTGCCAGTCAGTTCTCACTTAACACACCAGGGAGCAGAGCTTCAGGTTTGAAGTGGCTTAATGAACACCAGCTGCCTCCGTGTTTTCCGTCACTGCAAAAACATTTCTTATAGTACAGAATAAAGCAGGTGGGATGTTCACTTTTGCATTTCCTTTTGTGATTAACACCTATGATTAAGGTTCGCTGTATTTTATGAAACGAGTTCATTCATCCATTTGTCCTCGACTTATTTCCTCTTTATCTTGAGTCCAGTAGCATGCTGAGGACAAAACCGAATAAGACAGGAGCACTCATTGCTTTCTCTTTTTGGTGTGGTATTTTTATTAGTTCTTGAGAATTTCATAAGACACATTTGGATCATATTCATCCCCTACTGCTCACAACTCCTCCTACATCCAGTCCCACCTGTCTACTAAACTTGGTGTCTCTTTTTCCTTCTTTAAGTCATTGAGTCCAATCTGTGCTGCCCATGTGCTCATGGGTATCAGGCCACACACTAGAGTATAGTTACTGTATCAAGGTCACACCCTTAAAAAATGGGACTCAACCTCCTCCAGAAGCCATCAATTCTCAATAGCTGCTCAGTTAGAGGTGGGCACTAGGGAGTCTTGTCCCCTCCGTGTTAGAGTATTGACTGGCTTTATCTTATGAAGGTCTTGTGAAGGTAACCACAGCTTCTGTGCACTCCTAAGTGTACTGGTCTTGTTATGTCTAGAAGACAACTTTTACTCTGGTCCTCCTTGACCTCTGACTCTTACAATCTTTCTGCCCCCTCCTCCTTGAGCCTTGGTGATCTGGTAGGGTCATTTGTGGCTGAGTACTCCATTTACACTTAGTCTCTGTATTTTGATCAGTTGTGAAAATTTGCAATGGTAGACCACAAAGTAAGAGGAAGCTTCCCTGTAATCAGAAGTTTTCTCTCTGGTCCAGCATGGTCCAGACAAATCTCTCTCAAAAATAATCACTTAGAAACTTATATTAATTATAGCTGCTTGGCCCTTAGCTCAGGCTTATTACTGAGTAGCTCTTACACTTAAATTAACCCATAATTCTTATCTATGTTTAGCCACGTGGCTTGGTACCTTTTCTCAGTTCTGCCTTGTCATCTTCTTCCCTCTGTGTCTGGCTGGCGACTCCTGACTCAGCCTTCCTCTTCCCAGAATTCTCCTCATCTGCTTGTCCCCCTATACTTCCTGCCTGGCTACTGGCCCATCAGCGTTTTATTTATCAACATTCACAGCATATAGACCCACATCCCACTGCACTTCTCAATCAGTAACAACTTGATTTCTCCATTTCCTATGACCAAAGTTGTGGTGTTCTCAGCAGCAGGGTCTGTGTTACCATTACATTCTGGTGGGTAACCAAGAGTAACTGCATCAGCATGTTTTGTTTTTGTGGTCTCCATGACACTCCTGACTAAGAACTGAAGAGGAGGTACCCTTCATGTGGTATTGGACTTTTGATTTAATAGCCTACAGTTTCTGGGAGAGGAAACTCTAGAAACCCCCATGTAGGGTTATGCATGTGTGTGTATGGTATGTGTATGTATGGTGTGTGTGTATGTGTGTGTGTGTGTATGTGTGTGTGTGTCTGTGTGTGTGTGTCTGTGTGTGTGTGCACATATGAATGAAACTCATAAAATAGTGTAGCTAGAGTTTTCCTGCCTTGCCCACAGTCAGGACAAATCTTTGTCACCTGCCAGTCCCACAGCCACTCAGACCCAACCAAGTAAACACAGAGACTTATATTGCTTACAAACTGTGTGGCCGTGACAGGCTTCTTGCTAATTGTTCTTATAGCTTAAATTAATCCATTTCCATAAATCTAAACCTTGCCACGTGGTTTGTGGCTTACTAGCATCTTCATATGCTGCTTGTCATGGCAGCGCCAGGCAGTGTCTCCCTCCACCTTCCTGTTCTTTCTTTTCTCCTCTCTGTTAGTCCTGCCTATACTTCCTGCCTGGCCACTGGCCAATCAGTGTTTTATTTATTGACCAATCAGAGCAATTTGACATACAGACCATCCCACAGCAAAACAGTATGTTTTCATAGCTTTTTCAAACACCTTTAGTATTAGCTAGCCCTTCCCCTAGCCCCCTCTTTGGTCCTACCCTCTCATCCCTTTCCTCACTTAAACATCCCTCCCTATTGTTCCCTTTCCTATCACCTGTGTTCTACTGTCCCCCTCTTGTAATATAGACTTTCTTCACTCTCCCCACCTACAGCCCCTTTCTAGTCCTAGTTCTACAGATATTCCAAGTTAGACACACAAATGTAAAGATTTGAAGTTAAGATCCATATGCAAGTGAAAACATGTGTTATTTATCTTTCTGGGTCCGGGTTACCTCACTCAGTATAAAGTTTTCAGTTCCCATCCATTTACTTACAACTTTTATGATTTCATTTTTCTTTACAGCTGTACCTAAATTTCATTGTGTCCTGCATTTTCATTATCTGTTCATCATTGTCCTTAGCCATCATGGAAATGCAAATTAAGACTACTTAGAGATTTCCTCCATCAGTAAATGGCAAAGATAAAGAAAACAAAAGACAACAAATATTGGCAAGGATGTGGTAAAAAGGAACCCTTACTGCACTATTGAAGAGAGTACAATTGGTGCAGCCACTCTGGAAATCAGTGTGGTGGTTCGTCAAAAAACTAGAAATAGATGCACTGTATGGCTAACTATACCACTCCAGGGAATATATACCTCATGAATTCCATTTCCTGCTATACAGGTTCTTCTCATCCATGTTTGTAGCTGCCCTATACACAGGAGCTAAGACATGTCAATACTGCTTTTATTGAGCCTACATAATGTGAAAACATTGCCTTTTTAAAAATACATAATTGTATTACATTTCTCAAAATCTGAAATGTCCTCAGGAATTTATGTTAATGTAAGTCTGTTTGCAAATGGAAGGAACAAGGAAGGCTGCAGTCCATGTAACCATTTGAAAGATATGCTAGGACAAGAGCAGGATATACAGTAATGGGGAGAGAATTGTATCAGGGAACCCACAAACAGCTGTTTTCTGAATTTACAGATTTTCTTCTTGATATCCTCTTCTGTGTGATCTTTCCACTAACAGGTGATTAAATTCATTTTTAGATCTCTACAGGTAAATGAAAGATTAATGACCAATAAAGGAGTCAGATGTTGGTGTGGTTCATTGAAAAATATGTTAGTGGGCTGGGAGTGGCAGGCATAATCAATGTTGAAAGCAAAGTGGAAACTCAGGTGCTAATCGTTGCCTTGTCACTAAGGTGACTGGGGTCACTGGCTCCATCGTGCAATCCTTTAGTCGATCCTTTAATCTTTAAATTGAATGAATCACTTGTGAAAAGTACTTAGGGGTTAATGCAAAAGAACATAGGTAAAACAGACGTTGTCCTTGTGTGTCTGAGTTATTTGTTTCTCTTGGTCTGTGTATCACACATCTACTCTGCACTTGGAATGCATTTCCTTTTACTCTATTCTCAGTTTCATACTTTTTACATATACCACTTCTGTCTTTTTGTCTTGATTGAATAACTGCCAAACCACTGTTTGATGTCTCAGGAATGGAGTAACTATTCTATCAGTACCAATATAGGTAGATATTTGAGAAGACACTGACATCCAAAATAAATACCAACATGCTATCATTCAGTGTGTTTCAGTGTGTCCACACTGTGGCATAATTTCCCCAGAGTAATAACTAGCTAGAGGGATGGATAGATAATTATCCACATAATTATCCACAGCCATACTTTGTTCTGATGGTCATTAACTTATTCTGCCACTTAAAAAATAACAGAATTACTTCTAGTAAATAAAAACTGGAGTAAAGATGAAAGACAATTCAGTATCTGAAGGTCTGAAGAAGGCAATCACAGTATTATATTGAAACATTAGAACCTTGGTTAGGCAGATTTGGGGAAAAGGAATTATCAATAGGATAGCCTTAAATTGTACTACCCAAACATCCCCTGCATGTATCTAGTCTATTCCAGCCTTAGCCAGGGTTCTTCAGGGGGGGAACAGAACTGATATGAGGGATATGTTTATGTGTTTATAAGGCATCTTAAAGGAGCATTCATTAGATTGGCTTATACAATATAGTGTGAATAGTCCAGTAATGGCTGTCTTCACCCTGGAGAGTTTTAGAATCCATTAACTGCTCCGTCCATAAGGCTGCATACAAGGCCACATTCCTGGAAAGCCACTTGTCTTCAGCCCATGTTGGAAGCTGAAGAAGCTAGATTCCAATAACAGCAAAGGAATATAGCAGCAGCAGCAGCAGCAACAGTAGCAGCAGCAACCTCAGCACAGATTCAATGAAATATGAAGACAATGAGGCAAAAACCAAAGCCTTTTCCTTGTAGCTTCTTTCATTTGGTTTTCATCTGACAAGGTGTCACCTACATTTAGGGTGGTTCTTCCTACTTCAAATAACTTGATCAAAATAATCCCTCACTGTATTAAAATATTATTCTAAGGTATGTTATTTCTGTTTATGTTTGTTGCATTTGTTTTAACTCTGTGAAGCTGTGTTACAGTGCCTGTGCAAAACACCTGGTGGTCTAATAAAGAACTGGCCAATAGCAAGGCAGGAGAAAGGGTAGACGGGGTTGGCAGGCAGAGAGGATCCATAAGAGGAGAAAACTGAAGAGAAGAGATTGAGAAGGAAGCAGCCAGAGGTGGAAGAGGACTTCAGGGGCCAGTCACCCAGCTACACAGCCAGCCACAGAGTAAGAGTAAGATTTACAGAAGATAACTGGAAAAGCCCAGAGGCAAAAAGCTAGGCAGAATATGGAAAGTTAAGAAAAGCTGGCTAGAAACCAAATCAATTTAGGCTGTGCATTGATAAGTAATAATAAGCCTACATGTGTGAATTTATTTGGGAGCTGAGTGGCAGGCCCCCCCAAAAGAGGAAAAGAGTAAAATACCAATAACAATAATACCTCACAGGTGTGCTCAGTAGCCAATCTCTTAGTTGAGTCCAAATCCAGTCAAATTGATAGCCAAGACTAACCTGAACAACTTCCATCTCTCTCACTTTCTTTCTTGCCAAACCCTAAGTTAGCCTCACTGGTATTCACATCATTCTAGGCACTTTATACAGAGAAGGCAATGTCAGCTTTCACCTGCATGTGGGGCATTCTTTTTATCTACAACAACACAAATGCAATAGAAGCTCCAACATCTTAGGATGTACTATTGTAGCCAGTCCTTGGTTACCAGCCATTATCCTTTTGCCTGGAATAGGTCTACCAACCCAACAATATCTCCCTATCCAGCCTCTCTCAATGTTTATTGGCTCAGTGAATGAATACAAAGGATTTTCCTTTCCCCCCAACAATCTGACTCGTCGTTTCCAGGGTGAGTGTTCGGGTGCTCTGGTGTTAGAAGAGAGAAAATGAATTTTTTTTTTCTGAGAATCCAAACATTATTATGCTTTATTTTACCTGAGAAATAAGCCAAATGTCATACATATTTACTTATTGTGGTGGTTTGAATAGGAATGACTCCCTTAGACTCATGCATTTGAATGCTTGACCCAAAGGGAGTGGCACTTTAGGAGGTGTGGCCTTGTTGGAAGAAGTGTGTCACTCTGGGGGTGGGCTTTGAGGTTTTATATGCTCAAGCTTTGCCCAGTATAGTACACTCGCTCTTTTTGCTGCCTGAGCCTCAAGATGTAGAACTTTCAGCTCTTTCTCCAGCACCATATCTGCATGCATACCACCATGCCTCTATTATGATGATAATGGACTAAACCTCTGAAACTGTAAGCCACCCCCAATTAAATGTTTTTCTTTATAAGAATTGCCATAATCATGGTGTCTTTTCACAGCAATAGAAACCCTAACTAAGACAGAAGTTGACACCAGGGATTGGGGTTGTGCTGTGATAGGCCTGACCATGTTTTTGGGACTTTGAGTTATGGAAGCAGTGGAATTCTTTAAGCCCTGCTTAATGGGCCATATTAGTAAGAACCTGGAAGACAATGGTGCTCAGGGTGATTTGAACTATGGAGACCTGGCTCAAGAGGTTTCAGAGGAGAGGAATGTTAATATGTTGCCTAGAGAACAGTCTTGTGATATTTGGGTGAAGAACATGGCTGCTTTTTGCCCTTATCCAAAAAGTCACTGTGCAGCTAAAGTGAACAGTTTTGGATTAGTTCCATTGACAGAGGAAATCTCAAAACAGCCTAGTATTGACCCTGTTGTATGGTTATTGGTGTCCACTCTTATGAAGATTCATAATGAAAAGAAGCAAGCTGAACAAGTAAAAATGCAGAAATGTACAGGTTGAGGAGAAAAGGGGAACCAGGAAGTAGAATGCAACTAACTCCTATGTTCAAGGAGATAAACAGATTAAAGAAAATGTAAATGATGTAAAATGGAATAAAGGGAGTGGTGACTGCAGGGCGAACTCCTTCCTAGCTAAGCTTCCAATTTGAGAAAAGGAACTAAAGAAAAGTTCAGAGCCACGTGTTATGATGCACACCCTTAATCCCAGCATTCAGAAGGCAGAGGTTGGTGGATATCTAAGTCTAAGGCCAGCCTGGTCTACAGATTGAGTTCTGGGACAGCCAAGTTTAGGCAGTGAAGGAAACCATCCAAAACAGAAAGTTGGTGAAGATATAGTTGGACAAAGAGGCCATGTTCCAGCCCCATCCATCAGCAGAACTTGGCAGCTTCAGCCAGGTAGTTCTGACATTAGAGTTAAGGATAGAAGAAAGGTGTTATGGGATCTACTTCCACAGCTAAGGAAAGCTGCTGAAGTCAGGCATGCTTCAGGGGTATCCTGAATGGAAGCCTAGAGAGGCCATTGTGGGAAGCTGTGAAGTTGAAGCCTAGATTACCTTGGGGACTTCAAGATGTTGGAAATCCCAGAGTCATGGGATAGCTGTCAAGGAAAGCTGATAATAGCAAATGGAACCAGCCCAAGAGAAAAAAGAGTGTTTTAGTCAACAAAGCTAAAAGTAGTTGGAGATCTAAAGAGTGCTTTGATATCAGACATGGAGATACAGAGTTTAGAGTTTTCCCAGATAGTTTTTAGTCTTGATTTGGTCCAGTATTTCCTCACTATCCTCCCTTTTTTCCAATTCAGAATGGTAATGTATATTCTGTGCCATTTTATCTTGGAAGTATATGATCTGTTTTTTTTTTTAATTTTGATTTTATAGAGGATTACATTTAAGAGACTCCATTAATCTCAGAAGAGACTTTGAATTTTTAAACATTGTTGAGACTATGATAGATATGGGGAGTTTTGAAGTTGGTCTAAATAGATTTTGCATTATGTTATAGCTACAGGACTATGAGGGCCAGGGAGTGAAATATGGTGGTTTAATTAGTTATGGCTCCCATAGACTGATGTGTTTTAATGCTTAGCCCATAGGAAGTAGCACCATTAGGTAAAACCTTGGTGGAGTAGGTGTGGCTTTGTTAGAGGAAGGGTGTCACTGTAGCGGAAGGCTTTGAGTTTATATGTTCAAGCTATGCTCAGCATGGTAAGCAGTCTCCTTCTGCTGCCTGCAGATCAAGATGTAGAATTCTCAGCTCCTTCTCCAGCACCAAGTCTGCATGTACACCACCAGGCTTCCTTCATGATAATAATGGACTAAACCTTTAAAAATGTAAGCTACCCCTAATTAAATGTTTTCGTTATAAGAGTCACTGTGATCATGGTGCCTCTTTACAGTAAGAGAAACCTTAACTAAGACACTTATGTATAAAGATAGTTGATACCTGGATTATTGGATGTAAAGTGATATTGACATTAGGATATATGTTTTTAGTCCAGGGTTTGGACTCAGGATCTTGTGCACAGTGAGACAGAACTCTACCACTAAGTTACTAAGCTATATCTTCATTCTTTTTTTTTCCACAGAGTCTTGAAATTTTGTAGCCAGAAGTTTTCCTGTGTCCTGCCCAGTCTTCAGTCACTCAAACCCAAATAAACACACAGAGGCTTATATTAATTACTAACTATATGGCCTAATGGCTCAGGCTTCTTGCTAGCTAGCTCATACATTTTAAATTAACCCATTTCTATAACTCTATTATTTGACACATGACTTATAGCTTACTGGTATTTTACATCTTGCTTCTCATGGCAGCAGCTAGCAGTGTCTCTTCAACTCTTCTCCCTTTCTTCTTCCTTTCTATCTGCTTGTATTTCCTGCCTGCCTCTAAGCTGCCTTATCATAGGCCAAAACAGCTTTATTTATCAACCAATCAGAAAAACACATATTCACAGCCTATAGAAAAATATTCCACAGCACTTCTCCATTTCTGTCTAATCAAAAAGGAAGGTTTTAACTCTTACATAGTAAAATTACATATAACAAAACAGTTACCAAGCAAGAATTACAGTTATATAGTCTATTTATATTTGCCAAATGCAAAGAAAATATTCTATCCTATAAATAGAAAATATTCTATTTATTTGTGAGTCTAAGGTTTCATATCTAACTTATCTTTTATCATAACCATAAGGAAAATTATAACTATTTAGTCTTCAACTGCATCAAAGACCTCAGAAGGATATAATATTACCTAAGTAAACAGGAAATACATTGTAAGCAACTTCCAAAATTCTAGAATGACAGAGACAGCTGGCTACCTGGACAGTTACCCAAAGTTCTTCTGCAACCTTGGGGCATCCATTCTTCAGACTACAGACCTAGAGTATCAGTCACTTCTCTCTGTGTCCTATAGAATGCCTGGCAGTTTCTTCTGTGAAGCAGGAACCTGAAGGACCGTCTTCACCTTGCAAAATTCAGTGGTCACCTTCCCAGGGTCCTGCATGTCCAGTTTATACAACTTATTGTCAATCAGTCGACACAAGGGCATTTTTTTTGACCAGTGGCTAACTTTTGACATAAGGAAAGCAAACTACATAATGATTTTATGTAATACCCATCATTCTCCTTGAAGTAATTGGTGCTGCCAGGAGTAGACGTGTCTCATTATCCAGAAAAGTCTAAGTTTCTAAAACATTTAAAATGCCATATTCTGTAGGCTTTGAAGTGTTTGAAGATTACCTGCCTAACTGAATTATATCTATATATACCTAGAAAACTTAATATGACTCTACATTTGACTGTCAGAGAAGACTAATTATTAATCTGTATTTCTTAATTATCCATTATAGTTTAAATGAGTTACATGAATATAATACCTTAAGCAAGAGTAGAAATACATATATATATAATAACAAAATCAACTCTAAATTTGTGTCAATAAACTAAAATCCATAACAGTGTAAAACAGTTTTAAACAAGTTGTTGCTCTTTAAAAGTAGGTTTGTTAATCTACTCCTTCATCCTATCATATCTATACTATCCCCTTTTCTTCTTTAGAAAGATACTGCATTTTAATCAACCTGCTTTAAATAAAAATAGACATTCATAAACAATATTTTGGGAATTTGGGTCTAGCTTCTCATGCTGCTTCCTGCTGGATAAGGGTGCTGGCAATCTAATGGGGATCCTGAGAAAATTAAGAATTATGGTCAAGTCCTGAATGAAGTAGTCTGTGATGCTGTATTCTCTGAGCCAGTTGCTTTAAAGTTGTTTTTGGATATTGGATCATCTGGACCTCCCTTGGGGTTTTACTTGATCAAACTATATTAGCCTGGAAGCAATCCACAGGTTTCCATCTTCTATGGAAACAAAAGCAGAATGTCTTTTCCAAAGCAACGTATCCTTAGACATAAATTTCAAAATCAAGATACCTTTAAAATATACATATTGTTTTAACTCAGCAGCTTTTACAATCAAATGTCTCTCTGCAGTTAAAAACCCCAAAGACAATATTATCCAGACTCTCTGTGTGATATCCATCTTTATGTGGCTTATTTCTTATATTACCTTTACTGTCACTTTAAAGACTTTATTTTTTAAAACTATTTCTTTATATAACTGTCTATATTCATTTTATTTTCTCTTCCAAGCCTATGTACATTTTTACACACATTGTAAACAGTTTTATTTTGTCTGAATCTGTCTTAATGTGAATCTATAATCCTTTTATGGCCAGGGGAGACTTTAAATTGCTAAACTGCGTGGCCAGGATGAAAAGAGGCAGCCTTGGCTGCTGATTTCACCCCCTTTCAGCTTTCAACATGACAGAGGTAATTCACCTCCAGCTCTGGGCCATGTGTACCATCAACTCTCAGAAGCAGTGGGTCTATGCCTCCATTAAAACAGTGTACCCCAGAAACCTGTGGTTTTTTTTGTTTGTTTGTTTGTTTGTTTGTTTGTTTGTACTGGCAAAATCTATGTCCACCACGCACCGTGTTGTGCAGCTTGCAGAAACCTCTCTGTGTAACTTGGCAGGAATCCACCATGCTGTAGCTCCAGCATGCATGCCGCCAACCTGCCAAAGCCAGGGGACACATCATTGTACCTAGGCCCACCATGAGTGACATGAACTAGGAAGGTGCTCTCAGACAGCTTTATATTGTCTTTTTAATCTCTCTCAGGATTCAGGTGGAAACTCTTGCCACCACGTGTGGGAACCATTTGTAGCCAGAAGTTTTCCTATGTCCTGCCTAGTCCGCAGCCACTCAAACCCAAATAAACATATAGAGGCTCATATTAATTACAAACTGTGTGGCCTAATGGCTCAGGCTTCTTGCTAGCTAGATCTTACATCTTAAATGAACCCATTTCTATAAATCTGTTGTTTGCCACATGGCTTGTGGCTTACCTACCTCTAAGCTACTTTGTCATAGGCCAAGACAGTTTTATTTATCAACCAGTCAGAGCAACACATATTCACAGCATATAGCAAAATTTAGTTCAGGCTAACCTTAAACTTAGTATTCTCTTTCCTCACCTTCCCAAGTAGCTAAGGTTACAAGAATGTGTACTTAAACTATTTTGACAAGTTACTTTGGTCACTCCTCTTGGGAAAGTAAAGTGCCCTAATAAAGTTGATAGGCAATGCAAGGGAAATAAATCAATCCAACAAATGTACAGTTGCACATGTGTAATTACAGGCAGAAGTGGACACAAAACTGGAGAAACAGTGTGAAGAAGGTTTAAGTAACCTTGATGGCAAGTTCTGTGCAGACAAAAAAAATTAATTTGATGCTATTTTTAGGATTTAATTTGCTAATCGTTATTCCTTATGCTTTTTAATTTCATTTTTCAATTTTATTTTATTCATAAATGTAGCCAATTTTTGTGACCTTAAATAGAGCATAATCAATGTTATTTTCATATGTATGCTTAATTGATCTCACCTACATGTTTTAAGCTTCCCATTGAAATTGATTATTCTGCTTCCATCAAAATATTTTAAACACATAAGCAATTGCAAACAAAATTGTCAAGATCCTTGAGATGTTTACATCAAACAAGTGGCACCTATATCTCAGTGAGATGTTTTTGTCAGTTTTAACATCAAATATAGACTTAATACATTTTAAGCTTGAGATCATGAGTGTGAAATCAATATTCACTGTTATTTTTCAATTGGTCCCACCAGCTTATCTAGTATGCTAACATGGTCAGTATTTCAAAGTACTATAAGTATATAAGAATACATTTGGATTCTTGTTTTCATGCTTTATTGACAAAAATTAATGCATTGAATAGTTACTATAGTTACCTGTAGTCCTGATGCTGAAAAGTTATAAGTCATTCCTGCAGATAATCAAATTCTTTTACATGGTAAAGGTAACAATTCATAATATAATCCTAATTCCTTTGCTTTGCCACTGCTTTGTACTGTATAAACTGCAGACTACAAATCACAGAATCTGTTCCTTATCTGTATCATCTGTATTTGAATATCTTCATGAATTTCCATTCTTTTATGTTTTCTTCCTCAAAATGATCACCTTGATAACTCTGTCTATATGTTGTAGAATATTTAGATAATGTGTCAACAGAATAAGAAAAATAATATACTGTCAAAGCAAATGGAAATTTAGGACAGACTGCTAAAGAGAAGAAAGCTGTTCAAAGAAAGTGAGCTAGAAATATAACTATAGGCTTTACATATTTTGGTTCAGACATGAACTGTGTGTGAATAGGGAGGGGCCCTAGAATAGTGGTTCTCAACCTTCCTAATTTTGCGACCCTTTAATACAGTTTCTCATGTTGTGGTGACCCCCAACCATAAAATTATTTTCATGCTACTTCATAACTGTAATTTTCATAACTGTAAAGAATCATAATGTAAATATCTGTGTTTTCCAATGGTCTTAGGGGACCCCTGTATAAGGATCATTCAACCACAAAGGGGTTGTGGCCCATAGGTTGAGAATTACTGCCCTGGAGAATGTGCCATGGACAGCCACAAAGACAGCCAGGAGCTGACTATATTCTGATGCTTCATGGTCTTGGGGGATGTACAGTCTGCAAAAAGCCAGAGCTGGTAGATGGCCTGTGTGCCTTTGATGCTGGGTTTGCATACTATTTCATTCTAGATATTTCTATATTAGTTTTTAACTGGAAACCTTCTATAAAGAAAACAATGCAGAAACTTTCAGAGGAGTCAGGCCATTTGGCAACACACTATCTGCCAAAATGCAATTCAACCTATCTGTCCCCATTGCCTCTCCCACAACCAAAGACAGAAAGGGTCATAATGGACTCCCAGAAATAAACCCCAAGCATCAGAAAGACAACATTGAAAATGATGTTATAAAATTTTGAACTAGCCGGGAGGTGGTGGTGCACGCCTTTAATCCCAGCACTCAGGAAACAGAGGCAGGTGAATCTCTGTGAGTTCAAGGCCAGCCTAGTCTACAAAGAGAGTTTTAGGACAGGCTCCAAAGATACACAGAGAAACCCTGTTTCAAAAAACAAAACAAAACAAAACAACAACAATTTTTTTAACTCCTAAGAGGTTCATTAAACTACATTAAAATATAGGAAAGAAACTACATAAACTATATTAAAAATACATCAAAAGAAGAGGATGAATGTATTAGAAACAAGATGAGGGATTTGAAGATGTGAGCTATGGAAATCATAAAATAAACTAAGTTAAAATTCTAGAACTAGAAAGTATGATGACAGAAACAAAAAAGTCAGGGTGTTTTAACAGAAGCTTGACATTGAAAAAGAAAACATCAGTCTTTGTGTAGCACAGTAGGAATCACTCAATGTGAAATCCAGAAAGAATGAGAAGCTAAAATATTAGGTATTTAGTAATCTGCAGAATAAAAAGTAGTTTTGCACATGGCATATGTCATATTCCCCCATACGTGTGTGTGTGTGTGTGTGTGTGTGTGTGTGTGTGTGTGTGTGTGTATGTGTGTGTGTAGGAATGGGGATTTGAGGATATCTGAAGTATTGCAAGCTAGAGATAAGTCACAGTGAAATCACTTCCTGCCTTCTCTTCTGTGTGCTTTCCTTCTGGCTTGTGCATACCTTTTCCTCCCTGTAGAATGCTCCCTCTCTGGTTATATGAGTCAGAAATATTAGCACCCAACAAAGGAGACTTTCACTTCCTCTGTCTCTCTTTTGTTTCTTGTTCCCTAGATCCTCACCTATAGCTCAGTTCATTATGTGTTTCTAACTCCTTTTCAATATGTTTAAGTTTATGCTCTAGAATAACAAAGTAAACAACAGTCACCATCAGATTAAACTTAAAACACAGTGTTCACAATTCATACTTTAAGACTCATATGTCTTGAGCTCTTTGAATGGAGAACTCTACTGTGTTGAACCAGGAATTCTTTTTTGTGCCTTTTTGTCTGCTGAGGCATTAATTTCTGTGAGACACCCTGCACACATAGAGTTGTGCCTGGTTTGATATTTCAGTGAACAATACAGCATTCTAAGCTCGTGCGCGCATGCGCGCGCGCGCACACACATACACACAGACACACACACATAGATGTGTACACATGTATATGCCCTTAATCTGTCAGTTTTGAAAAGCAACATGAAAATTCTAATTGCTGAAAATATTTCAACTCCAAGCTTATGAATAGAGAATGAAACCTTAGAATGCATTTACCATGATGTGAGCTTAAGAGCTTGAGTCCAGACTCTAAATGATCCTCAGAAGCACAACCCTGTAGCTGAGGGCAGGCAAGCATTCTTGATCTTCAGGAGTGAACAGGACCTCAGATCCATGTCCCACTAATTTCTTGTCACTCTAGGCATGATCTTTGTTCTCAGTGTAGCATTGCCAGAAAAATCAGTCCTGAGGATGTTTGGTGGATTATTCACTTTGAATATTGTTACTTCTCTTCAAGATTTAAAGTATCATTTTGTGAGCTGGCTGAGTACTGATGTTATGAAGGGACTACACACAGCTCCCTATTTGAGCTCCCTTCCCAGGCCTTTTAGCAGGTGCCTTTTTCTTCAGCTAGTCAAGGCAGATTTTAATATGTCCTCCACCTCTTTAAGCCCTGGAGACTTTCTACTCAACTGTTGTGAGCCATTCTGACCAATCTGCTGAGTGGATCCATGTCGCTATTGTCTCCTCAAGCACATCTTCAGTGAACATCTTACCATCACCAAGCCACCCTGTGAGCATCTCATGATCCTGTTGGAATCATTTACAGAATCCAGCACAGGATGTTTAATCTGGAAATAGTTGTTCAATGAAAGCAATTAGTGACTTCACCTCTTCTCTCTGAAGACTTTCATTGGGGATAGAGTTGAGGAATTTTGTTTTTTGGGTTTTCTGGGGGGGGGGATTGTTTAAGAGGCTGAAACCACTAAAGCTTTTGGTTCCTTTTGTACATTTCAGCAATAATTGCCTGATATCTCCAGAACCCATAGTGTGATCTCTCTTTTGAATGTAACAAAAGTAGCAAATAATTCAACCCCCTCACAGCTGGCAAGCACATCAAATGATACAGTCTGACTTAAAATTACTCTTGCCTTCCTCTCCCTCACCTCACAACTAATTCTTGCTTGCATTCCCCAAAGATTTGCCTGTATAGATCAGCAAAACCTAACATTTCCTTCCTAAAGACCTGACACTGCCTATTAGGCTGAGCAACTCCACATTTTCCCTTCTGTCTTAAAGTCACAATGTGTCAAAAATCTTCAGATTTACACAAATATGTAGCTATAAATGGAAGCTTGTTTTTCTCACACTATTTTATGGGCTTGGTCTGAATCTCCACGGCACCAAATCATAATCACTGCCAAATATGTGTTTGGTGCAACATTTACAGCTTCACATTCACAGTTATTAATTGAATATTTGACCTTGACGTTGCTACATGTTTTAAGAGCTATTATTTTCCATTATGTAAATAATATAATCACCATCTATCAGTTTTTAATGTCTTGATTTTTTTTCCCTGCAGTAAAAAAGATTTAATCTGGAATGAGACTGCTCCAACATTTTCTTGCTCAGATGGCAAAGTTCATTTGAGGAGGAGAGCGAACATTCACTGTATGGAGGGCCCCTCCCCAACTCGCTAGTATGCCTGCCTTTGTTAGTCCAGTGTAAAAAATCTGAGCCTGCTCCAAACCACATGTGGTTTGCAGTGCTCCAGTGTGGCACTTTCTCAAACCTGTATCCCACCCCGTGTGGACCCTCTGACAGAATCGTGCATTGTTCCTAAAAAACACCATTACCTTCTGTTTCTTTCTCTTTGCGTGTAATGCTACCCAACTTTACATCGCCATAGCAAATACCTGAAGTATAATTAGCTTAGAAAATATTCAACTGGGCTCATGGTTAGGGAGGGTCAGGCCTTGACTGATTGGCTTCATTTCTTCCAATTCCACACAGGGCAGCATGTAACTATGGGAATATGCGACAGAGAAAACCTGCTTACTCCATGGGTAGGAAAGCAAAGAGAGAGAGAGACAGAGACCGGGGTCTAGCAAAACGCTGTGAGGGGACCCTTCGATCTCAAAATAGGCTGCATCCCCTAAGTCAAGACCATCTCCCCAACATCTTAAACCAAGGGTCAATCTTTCAACACTTAAGTCTTTGGGGGATAACAATATCTCCCACACTAGCACATATAATGCCAATCATTTCCTTCTGAGGGTGGTAGAACCTGTTCACCTCTAATGAGCTCATGTTCAGACACCTCATAACCAATGCCAGCATAATAAAATAGTTATTTTTATGTGCAGTCAAGTAGAGCTTGCTAGGGTTCTGCTCACCTACAGATCCTTAGATATGCTTATTTCTTGCTTCTGAAGCATAATTCACTGTGGCACATGGATGCCACAAGACCTCATTAAAGCTGAGGATTCTGCCTGGCCTCTTGTTTCTAGAGCCAGACTCCTCTTCTCTCTGCTCTGTTCAGTGCTGTAAGAAAGTAGCACTGGAGCTACGCTAGGAGCTTCCCTGATCCTTGGAAGATTTTACTTTTCGAGGAGCTGTGGCGGCTCATAGAAGACTGGAGTGGAAGGCAGAGAGAGACCTGGCTCTTTCCTGCCATGTTTCTGGGGGGTGAGTGGATCTGCCAGGTCTGCCACTTCCATTGTCTTGTCCCCACCAAGCACAGTGGAGGTCACTGGATGATGGTAATACAGTATCCTGTCCTTAAGCGTCTAGGTCACTGGTTCTCAACCTGTGGGGTGTGACCACTTTGGCATTGCCTAAGACCATCTGAAAACATAATATTTACATTATGATTCATAACAGTAGCAAAATTACAGTTATGAAATAGCAACAAAACTAATTTTATGATTATGATTAAGGCCACTAGAACATGAGGACCTGTATTAAGTGTTTGCAGCATTAGGAAGATTGAGAACCACTGATCTAGGTCAAAAGGCATACACTAGGTTGTATGACCTGTGAGCTTCTGGAGACTAACTCTCCTGTCTCTGTCTTTGATCCTTCTCTAGAATGCTACATAGCAAGGCATTATTTTTTTTTAAATTGTGTGTGTGTGTGTGTGTGTGTGTGTGTGTGTGAGAGAGAGAGAGAGAGAGAGAGAGAGAGAGAGAGAGATAAAAAGTGAAGTCACTTTTCATGTGAAATGAATAAATTAATTATTCTACCTTGGTTGGACATTAAATATATAAAATAATTTTTACTATATAGATCAATTTAAGTATAAATATATATGCTTACCAATTGAGTTTCAAATCTAGAACAGTATGCCAAGACACATCAAAATATGAAAACCAAAGTATCCAAATTTAAGGACAGATGTAGTCATATGATTTGACTCAGCTTGAGTGTGATTGTTTGAATAGACATGGCCCCCTCAGACTCATGTGTTTGAATGTGTATCCCATAGGAAGCGACACTAATCGCTTCTCGGCCTTTTGGCTAAGATCAAGAGTAGGAAGCGACACTATTAGGAAGTGTGGCCTTATAGGAGTAGGTATGTCATTGTGGGGCCAGCTTTGAAATCTCATATGCTCAAGCTAGGCCCAGTGTGACACAGTCTCCTTCTGCTGCCTGTGGGTCAAGATGTAGAACTCTCAGCTCCTTCTCTTGTAGCATGTCGGCCTGCACACTACCATGCTTTCCACCATGACAATAATGGACTAAACCTCTGAAACTCTAAGCCACCCCCAATTAAATGTTTTCCTTTATAAGAGTTGTCATGGTCATGTGTCTCTTCACAGCAATAGAAATCCAAATGAAAATACGGAATCCACTGATTATAACTCTTTGTCATCTTGCATAGTATAGAAAGGAGCTGGGTTCCTGCATTGCAGAGTCAATAACTTATGTGGGTAAAAAAGGAAGAGAAAGGTATGCTAACAAAATAAGGGAACTATTTTAAACAAGAGGTGCAGAAATAACCCCTCTGAGGAGGTGACATTTATGCGGTAATCTGAAGGAATGGCAGAAGCAGTTTTAACAGTGGTGTAAAGGGCATTCTATAAAGGATATCTGAGTAAATGAAATCACCAAATTGAAATTTGAGTTCCTTTAAGACTAGGACTGTTTGGCTGGGCAGACAGCTCTAAGTAGGAAACTAGCATAATATGAAGAGAGAAACTGGGTCATAGACTTGACCATTAGAGCCTTGACAGTCACAGATTTTATTTTATGTGCAGATGAAACCTGTCAAGGGGAGCTATAAGGAGGTAACTATGAATTGATTCACACTTAGGTTACTAACTTAGAAGACTTATGGGGAAGAACAAGGAACATCATAAGCATGTCCGTAGTGAAGAAAGAAGATATCAGGTGACAGAGTAGAGAGACTCACTGTAGATAAGGCTAAGATTAAGGCCAGTGAGAGTTCAGTGGGAAGGGTGATAACTGACATCCAGCAACTGAATTAAAAACTAAACTGCTGATGGTGACCTTGGCACTTAAAAATTTTCCAGATACTGATTACTTCCTAGTTAGAAGAAAGAGATACTTGAGCGTTAGCATCATCTATATATCCATAATTGTACACGGATCATCAAGTGTAGCATTTCTTGCTCTGCTCCATCAGTTACAGTCCATTACCAGCTTTGGTATCCCAAACCATAATATTTGTTCTGCTTAAGTTATTTTTATTTTATGTGTATGTGTGTGTATCTGAACCTATGCCTGTGTTTCACTTGCATGAAAGTTCTCAGGGAGATCAGAAGAGGGTGCCAGGTCTCCTGGAACTGGGGTTGTAGCTTGATGTGAATACTGGGAACCATGCCTGGGTCCTCTGTAAGAGCAGCAATTGATAATAACGAGCCATCTCTCTTGCCTTTTGTCCTGTTCTTGCTCAAATGGGAGGACAGACCAAGTTTCTCACTTTTTGAAGCTGGATGAGTGTCTCCTACTGCCAAGCCTACCCCATGGGTTTCATTTCATTCCATTTTTCCCCATTACCTCTTCAAACTGTTTAGTTTACACCTTTACCATCAGAATTCTCTTGAAGACAGATTTGTTCACAAATGACTATGCATAAAGTTCAGGGCTCAGTTCTGAACTTCGAGCTTTTTTTTTTCTTCTCACAGATCAAATTCCATCACAACCAAAAGGTGCATTATCCTTGTATGCCTTTCCATAGGTTAGTCTCCATTTCCATAGAAGTCCCTGAATACACTTCAATTTTTCTTATTCTTTTGTGTAGCTTTAAATTCTATATAAAATTTCTATCTTTTACTTCTAGCCAAGGTAATTCTTCTGAGTGCCAGGCTAATGTATCTTACTTTGACAAATCTTCATAAACACCTCATAAGCATCTAAAATTTTGCATGTTCATGTTTGATCTTGCTTCCGCTCCAGCCCTCAACTTGATTTCTGTGAATTGCCTATCTCAGTAAAACGATATCAGCATACAATGCTCTGTGCCAGGGCTACATGCAGCTCCTTTGCTAGACCATCAGCTACCTTTCATGTGTGTGTGAGAATCTTAATTCTTCAGTGAAGGAGCATCCCAGATGAGCCTAGGAGGAAACAATCGGGAGGCAGAGCCCTCCTGGGAGGGGTGGATGCCTTTCTCATAGGGATGGGTTGACTGTTGATTGACTGACGTCCCCTTTTCTTCCTCCTCTGTGGTTTTTTTTGCCTTTCTGAGTTCCACACCGTTCTAAGGCAGCAAGAGACAAGGCCTCACCAGACAAGGCCTCTGGATCTGGGACCACCCAGGGCTCATCTTTTAAAGAGCATCTTAACTTTAATTATTTTCTCCAGCTCATATGCTCAGTCATATGCTCAGTTATCGTCACCAGAAGCAGACAAGACATTCTCTAAATAAGGAACACTGGGACGTTCTTCCCACAGTATCGTAGTCAGACATGACCCAGAAAGTCTCCACGTTTCTCCTGCACTACTTTCCTCATAATCCTGCCTGCTTCTTCCTTTACTACTACAATAACTCACTAATTGATTCACCTGATTACCCCATTGCTTCCCTCCACTTCCCAGAAAGAAGAGAGCATACCATGGTGCCTTGTCTCCAGAGGCACAAGCAATCAAACACAGCAGGGTTTCTACTCACATGCAGTACTTCTCTTTAGCTGATTCAAAATTTATTCAATTGCACAATTAATTCAAAGAGGAAGGCACCACAAGGTTGAAATTTCAACTGAGAAAACAGGCATCCTGTGGTCCTGGAAACATGTAAACATTTCTACTCTCCTGGGTTTGTCTCTTCCTTCCTTCCTTCCTTCCTTCCTTCCTTCCTTCCTTCCTTCCTTCCTTCCTTCCTTCCTTCCTTCCTTCCTTCCTTTCTTTCTTTCTTTCTTTTTCTTTCTATCTAGCTATTTATTTATTTATTTTTGCTTTGTTTTCTTGAGAGCTTGCAACACTGTCTCAAAAAGCTTTGAAAGAAAAGCATTTATAAAGTTTATAACTCAGCTGGGTGGTGGTGGTTTACTCCTTCAATCCCAGCACTTGGAAGGTAGATCTCTGTGAGTTCAAGACCAGTCTGGTCTACCAAGCAAAAACAGTTTATAATTCATCAGCGTCATTCTTTGCTTTCTGGAAACAACAGTGTTTTGGGAGAAGGAAGAAATGAAGTCTTGTATCTCTATTTCCCCATTTCATAAGTTTTTACTCTGCCAGTCTGTATCTATAAAATTGCCAGGTAACAAGAAAGAAAAAACAAGGAACCTTTGCATGGGGGCATTACTTGTAAAGTTAGAAAACTCAAGTGTATATTCCTTTGCTGCTAAACCATAATCTGGATCCAATACATTTTAGATCTTCACAACTAAATTGCAATAAATATAAACTTAAAGGACAAATCGTTTAATCAAAATATGGTATAAAAGGATATGAGTCTTTTTAAAAATTTTTACATGCATGAGTGTTTCACCTGCATATATGTGTAACATATGTGCAGTGCCCATAGACGCCAGAGGGAGGCGTCAGGTCCTTTGGAACTGAAGTTGCAAATAGCTGTGTCCTACTATGTGGATGCTGGGAATTGAACCCAGGTGCTCTGGAAGAGTAGCCAGTCATCTTAATCCCGAGCCATCTTTCCAACCCAAGGATATGATTTATGGAGATAAACTGATGTGACTTTCAAAGTTATCTTCCTCAGTGCAGGAAGCTTTGTGTAATGGAAGACTTACAATTTTTTTTTTTTTTTGTTAAACTGTATACAGTAGCATCTAATTTGCCAACACCAGCTGACTGGGTGCTTGTTAGTTTTACAAGCATTCAGAACTATTAGGAGATTGCAAATATCCCAAACTGTTTGAAAAATGTATTCTTTTTCAGACCAGTGACTTGGCCCACAGTCTACCTCCAAAGTCCTACATTGTAACCTGATTCCCTGTTGGAACTCAGCTATCACAAGGAGGAAGGAAAGCTCTCGTTCCATGCACACAAGACAAGCCTCTCCATCACCATAGATGGTGAGGTGCTTTCCTCTGTGTGTAACTCTTCATCACTGTCCAGCCTTCTCTAAAAATCGTTCTCAGCTATATGATTTTGAATTCACATCAAAGTTTCCAGTCTGTAGTTTCTAGAACCCTTTTTATTCCTTGCCCTTCATAAAAAGCTACATGATCATGTTTCTTCCTTTGTTTGGAAACATTGCTGCCCTCCTGAAATTCTCCCCAAGTCTGTGGTGCCATGCTCAAAGAGCTATTTTGGTATGTTTATGGATAATTCTTTTGATCCTACAAATTTGAATTTGGTTGAAGCAGGAATAATTCCTTTCTGCATTGTCATAATACATTTCAAACTGCAATTCCCTTTTAATGAAGCCATCATCAGCCTTTTCCGAACTGAAGATAGACTGAAATTGATGAGCATCAAAAGAAAATCCAAAACGAACACAGACTTTCATCAAACTCCATCTCCAAGTGCTTTTGAGCAGTTGAAACTTAATATAGCCAAAAATACCTACTATTTTATAAGAAGCTTTGCTAATTTTTTCTTCATGAAAAATATGCAGCAATACTACATTACTCTAAGTTAAGTTCATAAATATTATAGTATATTTTTGAACTTTTTAAAAGCCACAAATGTCTGATTTTATAGGATGCATAACCAGATTTTCAAGTACACAGCATTAACAGAGAGAGGGAGCTGTGGGATATACATTAATCAGAAATATGTGATTCTTTCCCATCCCCCACACAATGAAAACCTGAGATTTATTTCCCTACATGCTTGCAAGAGGTGAGGGATGTGGCGCCTCAGCAGGGCAGGCTGGGGGTGAATGTTTCCTTTCACTGGTTAGTAAAGCTACATATTAAATTTAACCACCTCATCTTCTTGCTACAGTTACTACATGATAGAGTTTCAACAGCGTTTTTTTCCTTCTTCTGCTCATTATGGAGCAGATATTATAAGGGCTAAAAGGGGTCGTACATTAACTGGATGAGATCCAATTATGGGAAAAACCAGAGCAGTACTCCTGGGCAATCTCAAAGCTGCACAGAAGTGATCACATGACTATACATTAAGAAGCCTGAATGTTCACTTTTTTTCAAAATAATTTAATATATGTATATATCAGTAAATGAGTAATGAGTGTCTACTTGTTAGATATAAATACAAAGCGACTAGACTTTGTAGAAAAAAGAAACACTTTCTGCCATTCAAAAAAAGCCATTTCCTAATGGATATTTGCTACTATGTCCTCACTTAAATTATTATAGAAGTATGCAAGTGTGAAATGTAGAACTGAATTATTTACTTGAAAATAAAGAATGCTTTTGGCTTGTCTCTTTTGTCTAAAATATGTTTTTATTTTCAGTTAGTATTTCTATAATGATATGGCTGTGTTCTCACATAAATTGTTCGACAGCCTGAATTCACAGCCTTTAAATATAAAAACCATGCATCCTTCTAGGGAATGCTCACTCTCTGAGCATTAGTGACATTTTCATCTATGTGACCAAATACTTGACAAAAAAATAACTTAAAGGGAAAGGAGGTTGGGGGATGACAGTCCCTCATGAGGGGAAAGGCATGGGAGTGGGTTTGTGAGGGAACTGGCTCAGTCACATTTGCTGACACAAAGCTGAGCAACTGCAAGTATGGCCAGAATACCAGACCCAAGATCTCTGCCACCTTCCTCCAGGAAGGTTTTTCTCCTAAAGGTTCATCAACTTTCAAAAAGCCACCACCAGCTGCCAACTAAGTGTTCCAATACAGGACCCCAGACGATTCACATTCAAAGCACAAGAGTATTAAGGGAGGTGCCCCAATATACTGATGCCAACAGGAGTTCACTTTGGGGAACAGAATCTGGTCATTGTTTAATTATACATAGAACATATCATTTCAAGTATAAACTTTTGACATTAAGTGGGACTCCATACAACTCTCAGGAAATCTTAAGTCTGCACAATACTACTAGAGTCCCTTTGTTATCTTTAATGTTTCAGGGGGATTTTTCCCCTCCAGAATTTCATATTTGGATGAATAAAATAGTTGTAAGTAGATATTCCAGGGAATTCACACAGAAATTTATTTAAGTACTGTTTTTGTTATAAATCAGAATATCATAAATAATACCAAATATCACAAATTATTTCACTTGTTAGCCTTTTTTTTCCACAGTGAAGTATTTCATCACATTTCCAAATCTCTTGCAAATACATAATGTGATAAGCAAAGATTCAGAGCCAGAGCTGAATCCAGTAAGCAACAAGAATGCAGAACACTTTTCACGTGGATAGAATTGGCAAATGGAACCCTCCCCTCCCAGTGAGGAAACAAAGCTAAACATGGCTCTACTAAATGTGTAGATGACCATGGACTCATCCACCAGTAGTAAGAAAGGCCAACACATGTGCTTACAAATGAAAACAAGGTTGTTTTGTCTTTTATTATGCATCTAGTATTCAGCTAAGTGCACCCAAAGTGAAGGATGGCATCCATCCCACAGAAAAAGAGATCCAGTTCTGATTGATTATCTGAAATAAATCAGGGAACAGTGAAAAAGAAAGACAACACTTGCTTAGCCATTTATTGTCAGCCAAATCAGCCCTACAATCTAAGTCCAGATTGCCTTCATTTGGGCTAAAATTAAATGCACAACCAGAGAATATTAGAGCACGGTTGTCCCTTCCCCCCCAGCTTTATTCAGATAAAAATGACAGAAAATTATACATACTTAAAATATAAACATGATATTTGATGTAAGTAGATACTATGAAATAATCAATATAATCAAACCAATTGACATACCTATAACCTCAGTCTGTAAGTGTCTGACTGGGGCCGTGTGTGTGTGCATATGGTCAGAATACTAAGGACTCTCTTTGCAAAGTTTAATTATATAATAGGTTGTTATTAAATAAATGATTGGTGGAACTTACTCATCTATACCGGAAATTCTTCTCATTTCTCCACCCGCAACTCCTTATAATTACTGTTGCATTTTGTTTCTATAACTTCAAGTGTTTGGATTCCATATATAAGTGATGCTAAGCAGGATTCATCTTCCTATGTACCTTACTTGACATAATTCTTTCTGGTTGCATCCACGCCTGTGTTAAGGTTTCTACTGCTGTGACAATGCACCACTTGGGAAGAAAAGAATTTATTTTAAACTTGCAGTTCTACATCACGATCCATCGTTGAAGGAAGCCAGGGCAGGGAATTCAGAGGCAGGAGCTGATGCAGAGGCCATGGAGGAGTGCTGCTTACTGACTTGCTCCCTGTGGCTTGCTCAGCATGCTGTCTTATAGCACCCAGGACCACCAGGATGAGGGTGATACCGCCCATAGTGAGATGAACACTCAGATGTCAATTGAGAAAAAGCACCGCAGGCTGGCCCATAGGACAATCTAGTGAGGGGCATTTTTTTTTCCCAATTGAGGTTCCCTCTCTGCAAATGGCTCCAGCTTGTTGGCATAAAACCAGCCAACACAATATCCTTGCAAATGTCAGAATAATATATTTTGTGAATATGCTGCCATGAACAGTGGTTTAATGAACATGAGGGTAAATATATCAAAAATACTAATTTCATTATAGATACTTAGATACATAGATCCAGAAGACGGCTTGTCGCTGTGTTTTTAATTTTAAGGGAACTACCATGTTGCTTTCCACACAGCACTGCCAGTTGGCATTCCCTTCAATGAAACACAAGGGCTCCCTTGTTACACCCCCTCAGTGGCTACTATCTTTTAATAGCACATGCTGTAATAGGCATGCTACTAGTAGTGACTTGATATCTCATTGTGGTTGTGATTTGCATTTCTCCAACAGTCAGTGGCATTGAATGTCTTTGGAGGAATGGGTGTCCGGGTCCTTGGGCAAGTTTTAAATTAAGCTATCTGTCTTTTGCTATTGAGTTTTACAAGTTAACTATGTCTTTTCAATGCTAACCACTTATTAAATAAATGCTTTGCAAATACCCTCCCAGTCCCCCTTCTATAAACTGTGTTTTCACTTTGCTGTTTGGAGACTTAAAAAGTTAATGTTCTATTGTTATGTGTGCATGCTTTTGGTGTGTATGTGTAAGTGCATGCCATGGCAAGCATGTGAAGGCCAGAGGACAATACTGTAGAGTCAGTTCTCTCCTTGCACCTTTAGGTTATTTCCAGGGATCCAGTTCGGGTCACCCAGCTTGCACCGAAAGTGGATTTACCTGCTTGGTCTACCATCCAACATCCAGGATTACCAGGAACCAAGAGCGTAGGCACTTCCGGATCTCAGGTCTTAAGGGCTTCCGTCTCAGCCCACCTCAAGGTCAGGTCATAGGTAGGCATGACAGTTACCGATGGCCTCACTGGGGATAGTACTTCAAGGTCAAAGCTGGAACAGCTACCCACTACATTGTAGTATAATTTAAGATACAGTGTGTGATTCCTCCAGAGACATCCTTTCTAAAATCATCTGGGCTCTTAAGTATTTCTGGTGTATATGTGTTCTTTGTTTACTTTATAATTGATTTTTATCATTAATGCAAAACTGTCAGTGGAGTTTTGATGGGGACTGCCCTGACTGTAGCTCGCTGTTGTCCAGGAGTTGACAATACTGGTCCTAGATATGCAGTTCGGGGGCTCACCCACTGTTTAGGTTATCAATTTCTTCCACAAGCATTTTTGTTATTTTCATCTCACCAATCTTTTACCTTGCAGCTTAAATGTATTTCTAAGTGCTTCTATAAAAACACTACTACAACAGAGCTTTGTAAATTGTAGGATATTTTCCTAGTTTGCTTTTCAATGGTGATTATGGAACCTCTAACTTTACTAACTTCACTGTTTTTCATCATTTTTTGATGGATTTTTATGGGTTTTTAAAAATATGTGAAGTCATACCATTTCCTAGCATGTATAAGTTCTAAAGTTGATGAAACGTATGGCTTAATATACATTCACTCACCAGGAATTCAGACCAGAATTTCAAAATGGTTACCACTGGGCCAAGGGCCAGCTGCTTTGGGGTCTTCAAGAGGCTGCCTGCTGCTTGTTCTTTGGCGACTGATGGTAATCCTTGAGACCACACACTTCAGTCGCTACTCTGCCTGTCTGTTGCCCCACCTTTGTGTGCATATTTTCTTCTGTGGGTTTTAAATACCCCTGTCATCCTCCTTGCTAAGGACACATGATTACATTTGAACTCCTCACTTGGATAATCAGGATTGTCTTCTTCATTCCAAAATCTTGCATCACATCTGCATCTTTTACTACGTAACCTTATGTTCATGGCATCCAGGTGCTATTACTCAACATCAGTATACTACATCAGGTATCACCTTTAACAAAAGCCTAAATATTTGTAGAATCTGTTGTAAGGAAGCCTAGGTATTCCAGCCAGCTTTCATGAGAGGAGCTCAGACACCCCGTATTGCTCAGTAACACTCAGAAACAGCCACTCAGTTCCAAGCAGCTGTCTTTTTAATATTTATGACTAACTTTGCTTATTTTTGAATTACACTTCATGTTTCTGTCATTTTAAAGTTTGGTGTATACAAAATGCCTACTCTTTTTAAAACTATGGTACAATAATCTTTTTTTTTTTTTCCTAAGAGCTGGACTATTCATTCATGGAACATTTTTTTTTCCACTGTCCACTGTGAGTTAAGCACTTTCAAGTTTTCACCTGAATATTTTATAACAGGTGTTCCTAATTACATACATTTTCATAACTTCCAGTAAAAATGAATCAAATTGATTTACCCAAATTCCTTATGGCTATGGCTTGAATTAGCACATCCCGGCGAAAATGTTTTATAGAATGCTAAGTATGTCCTTAGTGTTTTACCATATTCTTTGAAAAATAAAAGGCATAAACCATTGTCAAGGAATTATAGAGTCTTAAGGAAACAGGAAAGTGATGTAGCTTGAACAGACACAGGGTCTCAGCCAGCACAGCAGGCTTAAAGCAAAGCATACGTTCATGTGGTTCCCATTATTTTATCCTGCCTGCCTTTCATTTCATACATGGAATTTAACGTTCAAGGGAGAAATTACCCCTAGGAACATGGTGTTTCCTAGAGTGAATGAACTCGAGGTCTTGGGTCCTGCAGCCACTGGTTGTTTTCATGACTCTATCATATGTGTAAGCGAACAGCTCATTTGCTTTCTGCATTGTTGCGTAGTGTGCCTAGATAAAGTAAGCCTCTAAGTTTGCAAAAGCTACCATTAATTCAGACAACTGAAGCAGGAAAACAAGAAGAAAGTCTCAGCTATGTGGCTAGAGAGGCTATGTGTGCCTTTGTGCAAGACATTTTTTTTATTTTATAATTTGATTTGATTTTACATATCAGCCACCGATTCCCCTGCCCTCCCTCCTCCCGCCCTCTCCCCATCCCACCCCCCATGCCCATCTCCTCCAGGGCAAGGACTCCCATGTGGCAAGACATTTTTAAAGATAACCAAGGCTATTTTGGAGGTACTTAGGAAAGATGTCAGAAAGGCAAGCCTTCAGCCTTTAGCAAATGAAGAAACAAAAGAAATGAGTAGAAAAGCTAACACACAAACACATACAGAGACATGCATACACACATGCATTCACATACACACACATTTATACATGGACAACATGCATGGGCACATACAGACACAGGGAGATATTCATACACACATGCATGCACATATGAGTACATGCACAACATGTGTGGACATACACATGGTGGACAAGAATGGACAGGAGGAAGAACAGGACAAAGATACAGTGAGTGAGACTAACATGACGTGTTTGTATAACTGTGAACAGCAGTCCTGGTTACATTACAGAACGTTATATAAAACTAGAAAATAATGGTATGTGATTAGTGGAGGGATACAGAACCATAGCCATTAAAAAATCAGCTAAAATGGTTAAATTCAATATGACAAGAGATAGGAAACCACTGAAGTTCTTTGAGCAGAAGAATGACATGATGGTGATAGATGATAATTTGCATACATAGCAAAAGGATTTAAAGAATACTAATCAAATGAAATTGGAAACTGAGAAAAATATAGCCTCTGAAATAGACAATTTAATGGGAAATTGTGACAGTACCCAAACAAATAACACAACAAGAAAAGGGCTTTGAAGGATATTGATTGAATGCGTCACTTAAGCAACAGAATATCTCAAATGTGCATTATGCATGCTCTAGTTCTTTGTACCTTGGACAGCTTATCTATTTACCTCCCTCCAAAGAACAGACACACTTTTCTGCATGAACTGTTTGTTTTTGATGTATAGACTTGAGCAGTGTGATAAACTGCATCTCAAAGGAATGTGGCACTTTCAGAAGTTACTCCTTCTTTACCACACATGGCTTGGAATATCATGAATAAAAATGACTAAAATTAAACTCAGACCAGCAGTAGATAACTGCCATCATCATCGTTTGTTGAGAACTTATCACTGCCAAAGAAATCACTTCAATATGCACAAAAGTTTGTAAATTGCAATTTGACCCCATTGTATAAATTTCAATAGTCATCTAAAACATTGAAAGAACCCATTCAAAATAATTATGTGGATTCTAAATTGTGTACTCAAATGCTGTGTTCAGTTCAGTCTGGGCACAGGACAAGAATATATGCCATAAAAACAAGATGAAAAGTTGAAGGTAGCTATCAAAAAAATTGTTAATTTCAAGATATGGGCAAGGATATTTTACCTCTTTAAACAGAGTGAAAATACTTTAAAGAGAAAAATGGTGTGAATATATCCATATATTAGGTGTAAAATTAGACTTCATTGCATGGAAAGCTGTGTAGAAATCTTTTCTGATAGAGAAATATATGTCACTCCCTATTAAAATGAAGCAAATGCCTTATTTGGGCATGGCAGCATGCATAATTTAATTAGATGCCCTAATATTCAGGAAAATGTCATGAAAAGGCTGCTTTGATACGTGTAGCAATTCTGAGTTTTGGTGGCATTCTAGCTAAATAGTGTGTGCTCTTGCAGCACATGTAGCAATCTCCTTCAACCTGGCTACAGAGTCTGGGCAGATTTCTAATCCTTTAATGCGACAAAACACAACAGGCCCAGGAGTGACAGTGTGTGTAAGCTGAGAGGCAGAGAGCAAGTTAGATGAACTTCCTAATGGTGATCTGAGCACACCAAGGTTTACAGTGATCTAGAAAGGCTAAGGGCTGCAAAGGCTATAGCAGTGGGGCATTGGGATGGAAGGGGAACCGTCCTTGCAACTGAGATTTTTCCATCGGGGATGCGATGTTTGATCTCACCGTTTCCTTCATGGATGTTAGCAAATAAGAAGAGTGGCCTCTCTTTCTTTGCAAAGCTCTGGGTACTTGTGCAAAGCCCTCTTTTAGGGAGAAGTTAGAATCAATTGAAGAACAATAATAAACTTGAGCTGCCCTCTCCTCTTAGGGAGTTGTTATGACTTTAAATCAAAGAGACAATCTGGATGTGAAATGATAAATGACATAGACAGAGTAAAAACAGTGATTGAAAAACTGATCTAAGGACCGTAATGAACATCAGACAATTCACAGGCACTAGGGAACATAAGACATCAAAGAGACACAGTCATAAGAAATATACTCAGACCAATATTCTAGACAGCTGGGGTATTAGGGTTGACAAGATTTGAGTCTCATAAATATGAGAGGTTGTTTCCTTTATTATAGCCTCATATGTACAGTCTATTAAACAGAGTAATTACATATATTCATATATATATATATATGTATATATATACACATACATATACATATAATATAGTAAAGCCTAGGAATTAATGCTTTTCTCATTTTACATGCATTGTTTCAGTGTGTTTAGTTACATCATATCATTTCTTCTTATAACATCAGAAAAGAACATTATTCTCATTTTTTCTTTCCCCATTGGTGATATAGGTCAATATTACATTATCAAAAAAGATTTGTTCAGTCTTACTATGCATATTACAAATACAAATTTATTTAGAACTCATATGGTACCTTTGGCAAAAATTAGACAACATGTAGCAGTTCTTTCAAGAAGCTTGGCTGACACTGAAGAAAGATTGTCTTTATTAAAAGTCTGCTTATTATCCATTCCAGGGAGACACTGGGACCTCTTTACTTATAGTATGAAGGAATGGTTAGAAATATAGTCTGGATGTCTGTTTCTGTATCCAGCAGAGAATTGTCAATTCTCAATCCTTAGGACTAATGTCTTTAGGGCTTGAATGACAGCTGTCAGGACATACAAGATTCAAAACACAATTTGTCATTGAACCAAAATCTGAACATATCACTGCAGAAAACTGGAGAGTTATCATTTCCACATCTGTGCGCTCTATGTCCATTCCTTATTGCTGAAGACTAACATAACGTTTACTCTATTCTTAGTGAGCATAATGCGCAATTTCCTTCCTTTTCAGTCTGTGCTCTGAACCCAAGCCCCTTAGTTATAATTCGCCGTTTCAAAAAAAAAAAAAAAAAGGCATTGGATTAACTGATTGGATTTCTAGCCAAGGCCCAAACCTAGACCATGGAGGACTGGCGCATGAGAAGTGCTGCTATGGGATTTCCTAAAAGACAGATCTATAAGAATCCAGTATGGAGGGCCACAATGTCTGTTAGTGTTGAGCTGATCACACAAGTAGTGGCCCAGAGGAGATGATGATTGAAATGCTGTTCCTTCCTGCAGTGACCACAACTTTCCTGATGCCCTTCATGAGACTGAACGGTAGAGCTTTATTTGTGCACATACATTTTAACCTAAAGGCTAGTCCTATGCCTTCAGCACTCAAGTTTAGATCAACCCATGTCTGTTTTTATTCTCCTCCCATGCAGAACCTGAACCTCAGGTTCCATTACCCTTCACCCCTGTTTGTGTCCTCTGAGGTTCTTTTCATAGCTTTTCACTACCTGGACCCTTCTGTAATGCCAATGGTTAAACAAGATATTTTCAACACAACAGTCATCTCCTAAAGCAGTCAATAAATGGTAGTGTTTTCATTTCCCTCACCTCCATTACTTTTGACTAAGATATAGTGGAAAAAAGTTTTGGTTTGTGTATTTGGTGGGTAAAAGGAATGATTCTACTTTTTTAAGCCTTTGAGTCAAAGTTTTATTTTCCCCCTTTATGTATTATTCTGATAAATCCTAACAGGAAATGTCTCCTCTGCTTTTAAGACCAATGTTAAAATACTACATCCAGCACCACATTTTTCTGTCTACTGTTTGCACTGCTTATACTAAAGCTTTAAAATTTTAAGCTTCACTGGTGGAACTTTCTACTTAAATTATTAATCCAATTTAATTTAAATTTTCATAAGTTATTAAAGTAGATTCCATGTGAATAGCTGGTTTTCAGATCTGGCAAGTCCTAATTCAAGACAGTGCTAACGTGCAGCCTTTGGGTATTAGCTTTCCTTAAGTAATGGATAAAATCATTTCTCTCATCCAAGACGAAATGTGAATAGCAGATGCTTTTCTCCGGGTTTAATTAATTATCCCAACATTAGACCACCCAAGAGCTGGAAATGAAGTTGGAGTTGACTATATTGTTGAATCTCAGAAGTCTAGTGCTAATCTGAATACTTTCCATAATTGAAACTTTGATAAATACCTACCGTGTGCATGATGGCATGGATTTATCCAGGTTAAGAAGTTAGAGTCACACAATAAAACATTGTCCCTTATGTCTTCTGCTGTCTTTCTTTCTTTCTTTCTTTCTTTCTTTCTTTCTTCCTTCCTTCCTTCCTTCCTTCCTTCCTTCCTTCCTTCTTTCTTTCTTTCTTTCTTTCTTTTTTCTTTCTTTCTTTCTCTCTCTTCCTTCCTTCCTTCCTTCCTTCCTTCCTTCCTTCCTCCTTCCTTCCTTCTTTCTTTCTTTCTGTCAGTGCCAGTAACTAATTTCTTAAATTTAGTAGACTGTTAGATGCTGGCTACCATTAAAAAAAATTAAGTCCATGGTTATCATGGCCTCGGAAGTATTTCCTTAGACAAATAAGAAATATAAAAGAAATCTTTGTCAAATAAAGATCCTAAAAGTCTAAAACTATCTGGTCGACCTTTCTGTAAGTATTCCCAGCTCCTGAGTAGTGGTTCAAGTATTTCAGCCTTGCCATGTCCTTGTGTCACAGCACATGGGCATTTGTAGACACTGAAACTCAGGATCATCACAGTCCATCCTACCTGTGGTGTCAGAAGAAATACTCATACCTAAAGCAGAAAGAAGTCATGAGCTATTTCATGGTATTAACTTGAGGATTACAAAATGATTTTACTCTGATCAAAATTTTTTTCTCTCCAAGTGTCACATTGCCTACAATTTTCCCACTGGCTGCACAAATGAATAAATGATTTATCTGGTTGTACCTACCTGAGAGGATACTGTTTAGGAAGACAACACTCCTAGGGATTGTTCTTTAACCCACCAAGACAAGTACAACACCACACAAATATTTAAAAAAAAAAAAAAGCAAAAGTTTAATTTGAAATCTAGCTTTGGCAAGAACAACAGTATCACACCAAAAATTATAAGTACACACAAATAAAGAAATCCCAAAGTATCAGGTATTGAGAAAGAAGAAACATATAACTCAAGATGTCAATAATTGTGACCACAGTTGGAGTTGTAAATCAAAATCACCAGGATGTCCAGGAGTAGACAAAAGGAGTAGCTAGCCAAAATCAGGGGTGTATTTTGGGGTTGTGTGTGAATCAGGGGAGCCGAATTTTATAGACTCAGTTTGCTGCTATGTGAAGGATGAATGGGTGAAGCTTTCTGGAACCTCTTCCCTTGAAGTTCAGTGAGTAAATATGCCATTCTTTGAGAGTAAGTTGTGGCACAAAGCGAGGAGAAACAGCTACAGTTGGGAAAGAGGAGAACAGAAACAAACAGGAAGCCCGAGAGAGGTTCTTTCCTTGGGGTGACTATCACACCACCAGCAAGGTGCTGGTTTGTAATATTATGTTCTAGTCTAAGAGTCAAGTCTTTGTACACAAGGGAAGTCAGTTGACCAGAGGCATCAGCAGTACTCAGGGCTTTTACTCTGAATAGTCTAAGACCATACTTCAGATCATCATAAATACAGCCTGTGTTTTAACAAGGCCTAAGTCCTTCATGTGCACAATGATTTGAAGCATTTCTGTTTGTATGTGAATGTCAAAGCATGATATATTGATAAGTGAACATCAAACTCTCATAAAATCTTTGTTCTTTTGTCTAAATGTAAGTGTGCTATATTAATCTGATTAGGCAACGATGTCACTTTGTGTTGGTCAACTTAATTCTAAACATATAGGATCTGTCTATGTAACTGCTGTTCTACAATGAAAGGAAAACAGGAAATAAACTTTGCCTCTAAATCAGCTGAGGGTTTGGGATTAGAAGATTAACATACCAGTTGGTCAGATTGCTTATTTTCTCATTTCTACCTGATGCTGAACAGCCGCATGAAAATGAAAAATCAAAATATTGAGTTATTGGCTGTGCCCTACATAAACCATGCATATATTTGGCTAATTTTCATTGTTTAAATTATTTAACTTTTGATTACTTGTAAGAAATGTAGTCTTTACACTCTAGAGAAAATAATAAGTCAAGAAAAATTAAAAGCATTTTAGCCATTTCAAGGTAAAAAAAGTCTAAGTTTCCCAAAAGATTAAATTTTGTCTTTTGGCATTGAACAAAAACTGAGAGAGGTTTGCTTTGGTGTGCTTGGTTCATCTCTCTGTGATCTGGCCACACTTCCCAATGTGTGCTTATTGGAAATTCAGGATGGCTGAGAAACTTCCTGTCCAGATAACTCATTTTCATCTGATCTCAATTTTCCCACCCAAGGCTCAGACCACCCATGGCAAATAAACAAAATTACCACCAAGAGCTAATTTTGTAATGAAAACAATTTGAGCACAAATGTGTGAAAGCAGAAACTTCTGTTACTCTTTTACTTTTGAATGAAAGTTTGAGGCCATGATTCAATTCTTAATCTAGTAATTTGTTTGCATGTTCAAGACACACATCATTGTGTCCTCACTGTAGTGTTAAATGTTGAGGATGTGGAGACATAGAGCTGTTTCTATTTTATTATTTCTAGACATCATAGCATTTTCAGGTTGCAGTTTTCTTGTATTGATAGGGTAATACTTATACCTATTTCTTGATTATCTTATATTGTGAGTGTCATTGATAAATATGAAATGAAAGTTAAAGAGCCTGAAGATGCAGTGACTCCTCTATGAATATAATGGATTGTTATTGAAAAGTATATTTTCTTGGAAGCATTTTTGGATTCATAGCATGTTCTATATCTGGGCTTATCTAATTAATAGCATGTAACTTAGTATGTTGAATTCTGCCATCAATAACTTTCATTTTCCAATACATTTCTTTCTGAATGTTGAAAGCCAAAATGTTCCTTTTAATCCAAATATTTTTATGTGACTAAGACTTTTTGAAAAGTTTATCTGAGTACATTTAAAAAGCACATTCATGCAACTTTGAAAATTTGAGAAAAATACATCATCATTAAATGAATTTATTGGTGTTATTTCTATTTTCATTGCTGCCAGGAGAAAAGTGAGTGGAGTTCCACAAAGCTTTAAATAAGAGAGAAGATCTAATCCTAACTAGGATGCATTGGCTCATCTTCGTTTAGAACGCTCACCTGGAATGTGATAGAATAAACCAAGGGATGTGTAGGGTATGCTAATTATCTAGGTATTAAGTTCTCTGAAGATGATTTGATCTTTCTCCTATATCACCTTTGGTCTCTGGTAGACAGTGAAACTTTCATTGAGTTATTGCCCAATTTGAGGAAGAAACAGGGACTTTGATGTTGAAAGTGTTGTGTTCCTAGGATTGAGACATCCAAAGGAAAGGATGTTGTGCAGTCTACAAGATCTACAATTTTGGCTTTCAGCCTGGGAGGAGGGGAGGGTGGGGCAAACAGAAACCAACCTTCAGTATCAAGTTGTAATTAGCAACAGTGTGGTGAATGGGAAGCAGAGCTTTCTCTCTTCATTGTATTCTTGCCCTCTGTCTGCTTTAGTTCAGCATTCACAAGTACAATCTGTTCATATACTAAAATCTCTAGAGTAAAAAATAAGGTCATAAGGAGACTACAAAATACACGTCTGTAAAGAGACCAGAGGAAGCACAGTACAAGAAATGAACAAGAAAAAGTCTTAGAAAGGTAGGAAGAATATTAGGAAAATAGAAGACCAAAAGGAGGCACACTTCCAAAAACATGGAGCAGTGAGCTTCACAAATAGTTCAGACAAGTTGGCTTATTTGAAAGACTGATAGTTATAGGTAAAATTTGATGACACAGGGGCATTAAATTGTCCTATTTAAAAGGCAACAAGGGGGGAAGGGCAGAACACTGAATTTCCCAGGTTGAGATGGACATTTTGACCCTCATTTTGAAAGGTTCTAGGACTTGTTCTCCTACTAATTGATGTGTTTCAGCATTTGGACCAGTAGTAGTGCTTCTGATGCCCAGAACTACACTCCAGAAAGTCTTCAAGCTCTTATGCCATATGCTACAGTGTAAACCTGTTGTGGGGCTCTGATGTAAATACGATTCTACAGTTGTGCCTTGACTGTGTTTCCAGTCCCTTATGGGCCGTATTACAATATAATCTGAGTCTGAACCTAGCGTATATTGATGACAATAGTGAATATTCCATACTTATGCTTAAATATTTGAATATGTTGCACCAGGAAGGGAATAATTGAGGTACTTGATGCTTGTGAAGACCTCCCGAGAATTCCTGTATTGTCTACATAAAAAGAGAGTTGTATATGTAAATAAATAGGTATCACAGGACACCAGCTACGAACTACAGGACCTTGGACCTTTGAAACTCATTTCCTCATCTATGAAATTCGGGTAATAGCAACAGCTGGCAGCTTCTGGGCAACCAAAAGTCAGCTGTTATTTTTAAGGGTGTGGCTGCTGGTACTGTGCTTCAGTGGATGCCCCACACCAGTGAGTAAATTGGACTAGATGGGTTATTTAAGGAGAAAAAAACAAAAGAGGATACAAACGGGGTGGGGAGGTGGAGGTAGATTTGAGGGGAGTTAGGGAGGGAATTAGAGGGCAAATATGATTAAATCATGTTCTAAGAATTTCTCAAAACATTAATAAAATATACTAAAACAAACAAACAGCTAACTCAGTTACATTTGTGAGGATGAGATAAAGATGTATTCTTGATATATCCCTGGCATAAAGTACAGTATCCAGAAATAACTGTAATTATTCTGGGAGCCATGAAAATGGAGGCATGGACAATGGGTTAAGATCTGAAAGATAGCATTGTGGAAAATTGTGAGTCTCTCATTGAGAAATGAAAGTAATAAAGTAGACTTCATGGGTTATCTTGAAGACTGAATAAATGAAAGAGTGACTGGCTCTTTAGAGGTACTGTCAACAAGGGCAGGGTACTGTTCCGCAGGATGGCTTTCATTTGACATAACTGTCCATTAGTGTTATGAAGCAGCCATCATTTGTCTGGCACACCCACATCACCTTGATGATCTTTAAGGGACCTCAACCTTTAAGTTTTAACGAATACCTCAGGTGCTTTAAGAAATCTAACACATAAATATTCCCAGAATAACTGGAAAATACAGTTTCCAAGTTTCATGGACATTTTGTGTTACTTAAAGAAGTAATTAAAGACGGGCTTTGAGTGAGAAGAATGTATTTCCTCGTTAACCCAGTTAGTTTGAGTCCCTGATTTAATTACTTTGACATTTTGCCTTTTGATATTTTCCAGAGTTATTCTCCCCTTGGTTTTCTCCAAAATGAAATAAAGACTCAAAAACTTAATTCTGTTGCTGGCATCACTAATGAATAATGTAGTGTGTTGGTTTAGAATTGCACCAAAGCCTCCTTAATTTTCAAAATAAAATTAGGAAACTTATCATTGGAAGACCTTGATTCTATGCTCCTCAATATGACGAATTCTGCAAAGGAAAGCAATGATAATTTATGTCTGTCATCTCTGAACCTGAGGGAAGAGCAACAACAACAACAACATTTTTTCTTAAAGGCAAATCACACACAATATTTCTGGTCAAGGGGATGAAAAGGGAAAAAGAAATCTTGCAAAAGCTGAGCTTTCCACCCCCTCCCACAGTTTCTGGAAGGGATGACTTCAGTGGCTCCTAACTGATTCTGCCCCTGTAAAATCCTACAGTCATTCTTCCACACATAAAGGACAAATAGGCAGAAGAGGAGGATCTTGATGCTTTCAGTTTTAACTCTTCACCAATAGTAGAAAAGGCAGAATGCCTAAGCTATGGCTCTGTGGCCAATAGGATGGCTGTGTGTCTCTCACATGACTGCCTGCCCCTGCCTTTCGCATGGGCTCTAATTTAGTTCAATTCAGAACTGCAGATAGTACGGTTTCCACAGGAGCGGGGATGCCTGAGTACAAGTGGCTGAGTTCCGAGGGACTTTAGGAAATGCTTCTCCGGCTTCCTGGGCAAGCAAACAGGACTCTGCACCTGCACCCCAGCCTGGGGAGAAGCCCCTGTTCTGCCTGCAGGCGTGAGGAACTACAGCCAGAAGCAGCATTTAGAAATTGTAAGTATACATTTCTTTCCGTCAAGTGTGCTGATTCAAATAGTTTTCTGTCAGAAGCGTAAAATATTCGAAGATTTGTCAGGGAATTCTTTCATGTGTAGTTTGAAAGGTAGCCAAAGGGCAGGGAAGCATTCCAGGAGCATTTGTTGCATGCTTTCTTGTGTGAAAGATAAAGAATTAAAAAAGAAAAGTCAGGCTTTCTGCAGAGTAGCTGCAGGAGGCTCCGCACTGGGACATTGCTCCAGCACGTTGCTTTGTTCATAGGGAAAAAATGAAGGCACACACACATATGTACTTAGTTCTTCTTTTCTCTCTTTATGTCTAATCAGTTTTGATTTGTCCTCAGGAAAAATAAAAGACAAACTTTGCTGACTCCACTGACTGGGGCACCCCACACTTTCCAGACATCTGACAGTTATTATAATTAGCCATGAAAGACTGCTGAAGCCACTTGGAGGCAAATAGCTCTTAAATCTGAACAATGGCTTCAAGCCAGGGCTTTCTTTTGATTCATTTTCGAAGTGTTTAAAATTTTACAATAATGACCGAGACTGAACTAGGTTTTGGGTTTTGTCCACAAAATGTGAAATGAGGTCCGAGGAGGAGTGCTGGTAACTGAAAGTGGTCACACTGTGGAGAAGGAAAAGACAGCTTTCTGTCTTAGGAGGAAGGCCTCCATAGAAAGATTTTTTTTTTTTTTAATTCCTAATAGGGTGGGGTGAGGATGTGGGGGTGGGGAGGAAGCATGCCGAAGCTTCTTCATAGAAGAATCCTCAAAGAATAAAATAATTTAGGATTTCTTCCTGCTGGAGGGAGCAAAGCTATAAGCTCACATCTAAGTTACATTTGTGGTAAGATTTTTTTTTTTTTTTTTTGATGGAGTTTTAAACAGAAGTGACATTCAGAGCTGTTTTTTTTTTTTAATTTATACAATAATTGGAAACAAATGGTAGAAAAATGTTCCTGTTACTGCTTTTTTTCATATTCAGCTAGAGCAATCCAGCAGTGTATTATGTCTTTCCTTCTAGAATCATCCAAATCCTTAAAAAGTTCTAAGTTTAGTCTCGTAAGAAATGAAACTGCAAATCAAATCCGTGTGATTATGACTGATGAGGATTTTGAACAAAGCCCCGGACAGAAAGAGAGTTTATAAGAACACACTGCCCTCCCCATTCTTAAAAGAGAATATTAACTCCATCAATTATTGAAAGGAATTATTCAAAGGCTCCAGACATAACTAATTATGGCTTAGAGAGGTGCCAGAGCTGAGTCTGTGCTGTAATTATAAAAGTCCAAGACACTAGGAATCGTTTTTTCTAAAAGGAGGCTTGAGCACGAATTTTCACATAATCTTTTAAAAATACACCAGTTTTTCTTTGTCTGCTCTCATGGTATCTACACCTCCCCCACCGCCGCCCACTGTGTGCTGAGACACCTGAAGGCTAGACATAATGATCAACAGAGCTCCAGCCTGTCTGGACTCCAGCCAGGTTTTTTTTTTTTTCTCTCCCCCCCCCCCCCCTTCCACAATCAAGGAGCTTGCACGCAATGCATGCCGAGCCTATTCCACTGCTATGTGCAGATCCGGGATGGAAGTCGTACACATACTGCGGAAAGATTAAAGACAACAATATCCCCTTTCTCCTACCCTAGACAGACTCAGTGTTTAACCCTTTCGTTACCTTTAAAACCAAGATGTCTCAAGCACTCGAAGGCAGGTCCCCAGGGACTCTGCAACTCCTGCACCATTTCACGTAGAAGCACACGCCTCATTTGGTGTGGAAACCCCATCTCCACGGATCCTGGCAGAATATTTGAGGATTCACAGTGTGTTAACTAAACGAAACAGAATTCGCCTGTGTGGGGAAAGCATTTTTGAACAAACTTAAGCTCTATAAGATCGCGGGTGGGTGGGTGGGGAGCAGAAGTCGGAGGTCTGTGGGAAGGTTCTTGCAAGCTTTGCAGAGGGCTGCAGAGGGTTTCTGAGGGTGCTGTTCTGTAAGCACCGTTCTGTTCGCCTCGGTGTCTTTCTCTCATTCTCTCACACACACTTAAGACGTACACACCAGCCAGACAAATACATCACAGCGAACCCAGGTTAGCTGGTGATGTCATCACAGATAAAATTTCGCCTTTGTGGGCAACATTTTCGATCACCTAGACGCCAGCGTCTGCTGGGTGTGTGCCCATAGGAAGTTCAAGTGTTTGTGGGGTTAACCGACACCCACAGGAAGACAGTCTTTTCTTCGGAGCTATCGCTCTCTTGAAGACGTGTTTACGGGGCAGTATGGGTGTGCTTATCATGATATATGTAGTCAGGCAGAGTTCTCCATCTCCAGAACGCCTTATTAATATGCTGATTGAACATGTCAGAGGTGGCTGAATTTCAATATGAATGGGTGTAGAAATGAAAAGCGTTTAAAAACCATTTAGCTCAGCATTTTACAACACTAACAGTCGTTATGAATCAGTATTCGTCATTTGCTATTAATTTTGGTGACTTTTAAATGATTTTTACTATTAAAATTCCTCGAGGAAAGGTTAATGTATACAAATGATTTTGAAGTGATGTCCATTCTTGTGCCTTTGTGAGTAGGTCTCTGGATTAGATGAAACTTGGATTCAGTTTTTGTGCAGGACTTCCCGCTCTTTATTTTTCCTTTCTACTTTGTGAGTCTTGCCCTAAAGAGTCACTCACCAAACAAGTGCTCAGATCTTTATTAACGTACGTATGATATTATTTTATTTTTCTTGCATCAAATGGAAGAGAGATAATTACTTTTACCACACTGTATGACTGGATTTGAGATACAAATGGAGAAAATTCTAAATATATACTACACCTTAGCTATCAAGTTTTGATATGTAACTTATTAGTAATATAGGATGATGGGGTATATACCAGCCTGGCATTTGATATACAATTTTGTAAGCTCTGGAATTCATTCTCTGTGCTTCTAATTTAGAAAAGCTTTTCAAAGCACATGTGTCTCTGAACAGTTCCACTAACGTATCAGCACATCAACGGATTTATTTGCCAATGTATTGTGTGATTATTTTAAAGCAAGAGAATAAAAAAAAAAGATTGCTTCATGTGATTATTGTTCAGAAAAGTATATAGTTGAAGAATTGACACATTTTGTGCTTAGAAAAACAGTTTAGGCAAGTTGAGTGGCATTTCTATGGTGTAGCGCTCCACTGTAAACTAATAAATAGATTTTTTTTTTTTGAGGCATGACTTTCTAGCTTTATGTAAACCATCCCTTCCAACACATACTAGAATCCTGAGTCCTGGCCTGATGAAAAATAATTTTATTTTCTTTATCCAAGAGAGAAAGTGAGGAAATAGTTTTATTTAGAGTCCACCTACTTTCTGAAAGCCAGGCCTGCTTTTGCCCTCTGGGGACACAGGTTACTAGAAAGGCATCTTTCAAAGACAAGAAGATAATGGACTTGATTGAAATAGCGGGACTACGTAAGACCAAACCAAGAACAAATGGTTTTTCAGAACATAACGAAGAAAGAACAATTTCCTATGGCTCATTCTCCTTTCACACTGGTAATGACTTATTGGAGACGGCAGAACCAACAGTAGATGAGTGTACCCAAACACAGAACAACCAGAGGTATTTTATGTCAGGGATGGATCAAGACTCTTTGGTTACAGAGAATATTCTTACTCCAAGTTTTTTGTTGTAGATTTCACTGGCTGTGTGTGCTTCTCAGCATTAGCTGAGGCTGTGACCGTGTATGCATTATATTTAACATCTACATTGAAACACAGTCTGCGACTGCAATTCATTTTTGTTATTATATTATATATGTGTTTGAAATTTTGTAGAGTGTGGTGTATTTTAATACAAGGAAATTTGGGTAACAACACCAACTGATAATGATTCTTTCTAAGTGAGAATTATGCTCAGGTATTGAATAAATGAGTTTATTGACAAAATAATTATTATGGGTACTTCACAGAGGAAAAAAAAATACTTTAATCAACCCCTAAACTGCAGTCCTAATTTGATGGTCAGAACCAAAATGACTACAAAACTAGACAGTTTTTGAACACTTGGAGTCCTAAAAGTAGACTCAGCAATCATAATCTCTCTTCATGAAGAGAGAGACTGGTTTTTTTTTTTTTTTTAAGCTTAGCCTGTAGGTTGAAGGCCTGACATTATTGTGCACAGATGCCCAAGCGCTCTTCAGAGAGTACACAGGAAACTCTGGTTGCAATAAGCAAAGAAGGGAAGCTGGTTTGGCTGCTTTAGGCTCCACATTTTATTCCTCCAATCTGGATGCGTGCTACACTCAAAATTAATCTGAGTGAGGACTATCAAAGTTATTTTTGTAACTTACAAAAGAGCCACTGTTTTGTTAGACGCCCCATGAAGGCAGAGAGTTCGGAAAGTGATTGACTGACCCTCTGCTTGCAGCCCACTCAGGCTCAGTGAGGCGCTGGGGTCAGACGGGCTCATGAATCACTGATAGGAAATGAACCCAATGCATATTTGGAGGTTTAAAAAGAAACATTTAGGACAATGTGTGTGTGTGTGTGTGTGTGTGTGTGTGTGTGCCGTAGATGGATTTTGAGTTGTTTTTTTGGCACATCTTTTAAAACACCAACCCTTAGTTCAGCTGAAACAACTTTTTATACGTATAGCTAGGGCCAGATGGCCGCACACTCCTTTCTTATTTAGATGAGATTCTTCCTTTCAATAACATCTTTCTTCCTGACCTGCTTAAAAATTCCAGCGAATGAAATCAGCAGAGGATTTTCAATTCTAATTGACCATGTGGAGAGGAAGGACGGGGACAGAAATCAGGGGAGGCTTTGTGAGGCTCAGTTCTGTCTTTGTGCTTCACCCTACCAGCCAACCTAAACTGACTGAAAATATTTAAAAATTTTACCATTAATATAGCTGCAATGTTATTCTTCAGTGAGAATCGTTTGATGGATCTGATTCTCTTATTTCATCTTAAAATTCAAAAAGTTTGCATGCACTTACACAGCTTGGTTTTCCTGGGTTAAAAAGTACATTAAAATGTTAGCATGATGGTTGAACTGGCAGGAAAGAATGGAATACCATTTTTATTTTCCCCATCATTTAAATAAATTGTTATTAGAATATATGTATGCATTTTCAGTTTTCCATGGAAATATCAATTATCAAGATTTTTGGTTTATTATATATATGAAAAATAAGTAAAGAAAAATATTTTCCTGGAAGTTTATCATACTTTTACTAGCAAATGTATTAGAAATAGAAGATGAGATATATATGTGCATATGTATATAACATAATATGTAGTTCAGTGATTTATGTATTTTAAATATATAAATATAATACACAGTTCCATTAGTTATATATGCTTTGAAAGTGGACATCTACTTTGGTAGCCATCCATTTTTTTGTTGTTGTCAAATTCTTTTTAGGGACATGGTGATATTGAGGCTTGAACCCAAGGTCCAACATGTGCTAAGCACCCATTCTACCACTGAGCCCTCTTTTGGATAAAGTCTTAACTCAAATCATTGTCTTTATATTTATTATTGCAGTTAAAAATATTCTGTTCTAAAAGTGTATTTTTGGAATGGCAAACCTGTGAGATCCTGACATTACTTTGACATACAAACTTACAAGAATAGTTGAACTCAAGGTGCACATTGCAAAAACAGGTAGAAATTAAGAAAATCAAGATCAATTATCAATTTCACTGAAAACTGAAGAGGGCTGACAGCAGTTTCGTCCATGGTTTCATAGTTATTCTCATTATTTTGAGGGGAGTTATCTGGTCTGAAACTAATATACCGACTGTCCAAACAGAGATGCTTTATTAAAGGCCACACTATGCAAATGTTGGAAAATATATCTTGGGAATGGAAACACTCATTAGGATTGTGTGTGTGTGTGTGTGTGTGTGTGTGTGTGTGTGTGTGTGTGTGAAAGTTCTACAAAAATTGAAGAAGACTGCCCGTGGAATCTACATTTCTGAGAGTCATTATCTAGCCACTAATACAATGAAGTCAATTCTTTAGAAACCTTGGGAAAATTAAAGTTCTGATATCTTATATGTATCTTCCTGTGAGTCAATTTGTCCTTCCGTGCATTAGGGTGAGAACTGTCATCATATGTTTAAGCATTTGCTTTTATTGCTGTTCTCATATTAAGTGATTTTTTTTTATAACAACTTAGAATTGGAAAAGCCAATTACAAAAGTAAGTTCATAGCTGTGATTTAACTAAACCTAATTTATCCTATGTGATTATGTTTAAAGTCCTAAGAGATCAAAATTATGAACTGACAACAACAATGACAGTGAGGTGGCATCTAAGATGTTAATTTATAAATAGTTAAAACTCATCTTTACCTTCAGAACCATAAAGCGTATTTAGTCATGAATTGTAGCTGGGATATAGAAGATGATGTGTAATGGGATCATGAGAATTATTAAATTAAATTGGTATTGAAATTTTTGTTTGTTCTTACCAAATAATAAAAATATAGATTTAAATAAGGATAATGACTCTAGGATGCTTCGATTTCCCTCTTTTCTGTTGTATGACTGGCTACTAAGCAAGTCTTGATTCTGTGGGGTTTGTCTGTTCACAAATATTTAATACAACAATAACTCTTTACATCTCATTAAAATGAATGTTGGCGTTTTTCATTTATGTAGGTTCCTGGTTGAAATTTCTTACTCTATTTTGCTTCATGGATCCTAACTTTCATTTAGGTAAAAAAAAATCCAGGAAAAATTACAGTCAATTATGGAATCTTTGCAGCTGTGCAAAATGTCTGCCCTCACCATAGTCCCTTTCCTGTCCTGTGAAACCGTGGGAATGACTCTGTCATGGAGCTCCATGGGAAATCCAGGCCCGCTTCAGCTCTCCCTGGACACCATTTGCAGCTTTCCACTCTTAGGACTGTTCTGCAGCTTGAACTTTGCTGTACAGCAGTCACCACCTCCCATCCAGTGTGATGTGCACTCAGCCATTGGGACTAAGTGAGCTTTTGCCTCATCCTTCATTGAGACGTTTGTGAGTCACGCACATACTAGTGTGCTCTTGTGTTGTTTTCTTATTTTATATTCTTAACTGTAAAGGAAGCAAGGCTATCTGGACAGATGCGAGGATAAATATAGGGGCTCACACAGATGTATTTGGCATTCTGAAAATCTGGAGTGTCATAAACACAAGCCACCGAATTTGCCTTGGTGGCTCTCACTCCTAGCTTGTGCCATGAGCCCACCTCCAAGTGGAAGAGTTCTCTCATTTAATAAGCTCAAGGTGGAGGCCCAGTTTATTCTTGTGTTCCCCTTGAGTACATACATTTCCTGGCAGAAAACAACTGATTTAAAGGAGCGAATTTCATTTCATTTTATTTTTTTTAACAAAGGTTAAAGGGAACAACCAGAAGACAAGTGTGCAAACATAAGATTATGCTAATAAAATTATCAGAGGACAAATTGTGTCACCTAATCTGAAATTAGAAGAGTCTCAAAATTTGGACGTTTTCAGCACTCATAAGCACATATGGAAACTCATATGTAAATTTAACTTCTATGTGATAGTAAGTGAAAGAAAGACAATTCCTTTTAAGGGTTTAAGTATTCATTTAAGTCTACCGCAGTGGAAATATTCATGAAAGAGACACGTTTTGCTGATTGTGTAGTTGTTTAATTGTCTTGATCCATTAGTCATTTACCAGAACTTTATTCAAAACATTTTAGGAGAAAAGGAAGCCCTCAACCAGTACTCTGTCTTAGGAAACACTTAAAGCGCCCCTTGTCCTGGAAAGAGTTATGGATGTAAGCTAACAGTGGCATTCTTTGGTTAAGAAGGGAATGCAAAAGGGTTAAATTTTAAAATCTTTGTGAAGGGGAACGAGGGGGAGTCTCTGGAAGATAAAACCTAAACCAAAACCAAAGGCTAAGCTGCCAGTGATTTGGCTGTATTTATGGATTATGGCACATGTTGAAAAGAGAGAAATCAGATGTAAGATGACGCTGCGGGGGGCGTCTGGACTTTTCACTGACTCTGAAGTCTGTTTAGTCAACGCTTATTAAGGCCTGGTGTTGACCTTTGCCCCCTTCACTCCTCCCTGTCCCAGGTGCAACATTTGTGCAAGTGCTTGACCATTATTGGGCACTCGGAGCAAACTTCCCGTCCTGAATGAACAGACCATGCTGAACATTCAAAAGCTGCATAGTGGTCATGATGGGCACATTTTTCAAGGCTCTGTAAACTTACACCAATTTCCTTTCTAATTCATAAACAATGAATGCGGGTCTTCTTTAAGCTATACATGAGGCTGTTAAAGTACAACTTGCTTCTAAAACACATTAATATATTAGTATTATAATATTTCTGTGAGGATGTCTAAAATAGCTACTTCTACCCAAACTGAGTCTCTTTCTAGGGAGCATGGATGTTTTTGTATAGGTATTTCTTTTAAATCATTGTACTTATGTGTATTCTAAATAAGTATACTCTTATATTGCACATTCTTAAAACATTTATTTTATAAGGTGCAACTAAGAGAGAGAAAAAGACCAAAAACAATAGCATTTTCTAAAACCTTGGAAAACTTTTTGCAATGAGATCTTATATATTATATTTATGTGTTTATATTGTATTTTAGAAGTGTAGGCAGTTTAACTAAAGCAGCCAGACTCATGCCTTTAAAATATAATGATAAATTGCATGCATGAAGCATAATATGTTTCAAAACTCAACCATAGAACACAAGTGAGAGAGAATGTTAGACAGCTATTAAACCACATTTAAAAAGACTGGACATTTTGTTTTATTTTAAGTGTATTATTTTAAACATACTTTTGAATTCCAAGAAAAATTGAATCTCTGACTTTTGACCAAAAACATGATTTTGAAATTCACTGGTGGGGTCATATACAATGTTTCTCATGGCAAAAAAAAATATAGAGAGTAAACTTTATATTAACTTTAAAGTATTTCAAACTATACAGAAAATTAAAGGCAAAATAATATTTAGATCCACGTAATTACTATCAAGATTTACAATTTATTTCTTCCAAACAATTAAAAAAAATTGAAATACAGTTAAAAATGCCAAAACTACTATGTCTTGATTTCCCTCTGGCCATAGAATGGAAGCCTGTCCTATAGTTGGTTGGTCATGTCAGAAACTACTAGAACGAGACATCAAGAGCAAAATTCCTAATTAGCTGGCTTAAAACTCATCTTAAAATCAAGGAAGGGGAAGAGGCGAAATGATCAACATTAGATATGTATTTACTTATATAATTTGGTAGCTGTTGTGGTAATTAAATATAAAGACATTAAGAGAGGTTTTTTTGGGGGGGGCAGTATATTAAGAAAACCTATATCTAGCTTCCCTTCATTCAGAGCCTTTACAATTTAGCCTTTTAAACTATGTTTTCATGTTGCATAAGGCATGGATAACAAGGCTACAACATCAGGCCTTAGCGTTATTCCTGCTTACCAAATTCCCCTGCTTTTTAAAGGGTTGTGTATTAGAGCAATATTCATGCATCAATGTGTTCACTTTTCTCTCCTAGATGACTGTAAGGATGCTTTATTTTAAAATATTCTGAGGAACTCCCAGAACTACACTCAGCTTTGTGAAGGAAATTCAGGAGTATCTTACATAGTTATAGAAATGAACACTGACACTGGGTAATTTTTTTTTTTTTTTTGGCTTCTTATTTTGGAGTCAAATGTCCACCTTATAAAGAAGAAGTGGATGCGTTTCTGGAGAAGTGTCTTATTTGAGTGTGTTGTCCCTAAAGATATGCATTAACCACATGGCAATGCATTCTGATGCAGGAATGGTCGGGGATCTTTCTGCGCCTGGGCATTAGAGTATACATCTCCATCATCACTTCATGTGTTATCTTAAACAAAATCTAAGAAAGAAAACTTTAATACACATGAGTAAGATGAATGGTTTTCTTTTATAGATTCCTTAGTAATTAAATTACTTGCACAGAGTATAAGGGACATCTGCAGAAATTTATAACTTAAGCCAAAAAGCTAACACTTCAATGGAAGAGACTTAACTGAGATACCGCGGCTAGATACTTAAAGGCAGGTATTCATGTGAACTACAGTTAGCTTCCGTTTGTAAACTATGTGTTATCTCAAGACTGGGTAATTAGAATCCAGTAATAAATATTGACTTGAGACAATGACCTAACATGACCCAAAGATGATGACTGAGGAGTATAGAAAGCTTTATTTCTTTTTCTAGCTTCTATTCAGAGTTTATCACAAACCTCCCTAAATATAAACACTGATCATTTTTTCTAGATGTAACTAGTAAGATGATTTCAACTGCAGTGTTTCCTTAAAACATCATATTACTGCTGCACAGTAAATTTTAGATTATTTTCAGATATATTTTGTAAACAAAACCATCTATTCAGACATCATATTTTCATTACAGAGTACATTAAAGAGTAGGGCTCTCTAAAGGCTTTCATCTTAGGGTTTTATCCCAAGAATTACAGACGTATGTGCTAGTATTTTAGTGAGGTTTTTCTTTCTTTTGTTATCTTCAGCCATTTATATCCACTAGCCTTTAAGCTACCAACATTCTGCTACTGCAGGTAATTACATAGTACCACACACTTAGCCATTTTTATTGTTATTTTTTCCAGCATCCTGGTCAATTAATTAACAGTCTTTCAAAATCCTCACGTCTGGTTCTCATTATGCTTATTCAACAAATAAGAAACACCTTGGTAAGGACCAAAAAGGATGCTTCTCAGGAAATGTGATGATTCTCTATGGACCTGGACAGGGTAATGATTCTCTAGGGACCTCTGGTTTCCTATCAGTGACTGACAAAGGTTGGGCAAGGAGATCTCCAAGATGCTTGCATATCTATCTCTATGCCAGTACAATTAGATTATATTTACTGATGAGTTCTGAGCTCTCAAAATACTCATGGGTATTTATGCAAGTGTTCCATCCTTTCAAAATGTAGACTTACTTTTATACAACATTATTCTTTTTTATTTATTTTCCTCTTTAAAATGTCACTGGGCCTGAATTTTTTATTCCTGTGTGTCTCTTCTGGGGACACCCTACCCCACTGCTTTTCTGAGGGTGTGGTCATCTGTGAAAATCTCATAGCTGAATAGGTCAGATAATTTTGATAATATATGTTGCTGATAAAATGAAGTGAGGGAAACTTGCCACTCACTGGTAAAGATTCTGTTAAGTGGGAATCACTCTCCAAGACTCTGAGGTCAACTGGGCATACTCACTGGCATGGTAATGGGTGTAGGGCTCAACTGCTACCACCATTGGAAAGCCATGATTTGACCCAGGGCTTCCCCAGTGCTGACCAAGATATTAAAAGGAAGAATAAAATCATGGGTATTTCAATGCATTATGAAATGGACTAAGTTTTAATGTGGCATTCTCACCATATTTATTACAAGGAAGTTAATACTTGACTGAATGTTGAGAACTTGGTCAATGTTTTCACTCCGAATTTTAGCAATGCAGACTTGCTCAGATTTCTTATTTGTGAACATCTTCCTTATAAATTCTCGCGATAATTCAGACTATGCTCCAGTATAACCCAGCTTGAAACTGTGATTAACAAATGCTTTCTCACACTTGGAATGACCATAGAGATTTGAACTTAGAGTTTCAAATGCCAGACATAGAAATAGTATCAAAATTTAGGACTGCAGCATGAGCAATGGGAGCTCATGAAGGAAAACATTGCATCAAGTGATTTAGATAATGGATGTAATATACACTTCGCCAGTTATCAAGATATAAAAGTTTTAACTATGTTGAAATTATTTTTCTAGTGTGTTCCATATAAAAGACTTAGTTTGTTCATTTAAGAAATGATAATCAAACAAACATTCACAACATACCATGAATCTGACAGCAATAAATTTCTTAAATCTATTTGTGTGCCCAAACTATCTCTGCTTCTAAAGTAGTCTACAAACATAGAATAGATGCAAATTGAACAGCTTTTGTAAAAACTCAAATGCACACAATACATTGTTAATGATTACATTTGGACTTGAATCCCATTACCTCTGTCACTTTTGAGTATATAGGTCTTAATCCTCTTACAAGACATTTTTTTAATGGAATGTTAAGCTAAAAAAAGAACTGAATTGGACTAGAAACTGTCAGTGCCTACAAAAATGTGCATTAAAAATAACATTTTGTTAATCAAAATAAGAGGTTTTTTTAACTGAAGGTCAGTCATTTAAAGTAAAAATTCAGTGTTCAAGAGATTTATTTAGTGAAATGATGCAATATTATTTTCTATCAAAAATCCATCCAAGAGATTACTAGAGGATTAAAAAATTAAATATGAACAGGGTGGCAGTGGTGCACACCATTAATTCCAGCACTTGGGAGGCAGAGGCAGGAGGATCTCCGAGTTTGAAGCCAGTCTACTCTACTGAGTGAGTTCCAGGACAGTCATGGCTACACAAAGAAACCCTGTCTCAAAAAACAATAACAACATGGATCTGGGGCAGAGAGATGGCTCAGTGGTTAAGAGCAAATATTGCTCTTGCAGAGGATCAGGATTTCATTCTCAGTACCTCACACTTCCAAGAAAAATATCTGAATCTCTAATATCAATTTGGGCAATTTCTTTTCTTTTCCTTTTTTTTGGGGGGGGGCAGTAGTTTTTCAAGACAGGGTTTCTCTGTGTAGCTTTGAGCCTTTCCTGGAACTCACTTGGTAGCCCAGGCTGGCCTCGAACTCACAGAGATCTGCCTGGCTCTGCCTCCCGAGTGCTGGAACTAAAGGCATGCACCACCACCGCCTGGCAATTTGGGCAATTTCTAAGGAGCAGGAGGAATCTGCCTGTCTGCCTCAAATATCATTAAGGTGAATTGCAAACGAGTAAAAGACAAAACAAACCACTCCTCATGAGTAGAGTATACAAAAGAAAAGTTGAGAGGCAGTGTTGGTAAGGTTGATAGAATAAAGGAGTTCAACAGTAAGAGCAAGGCTCTAAAACCATAGCAAGTTTGAAAGCAATAGAAAGCAAGAAGTCGATGAGAGTCAGATGAACAGTTTCCCAAGTCAATAACTCTATGAGCTCCTGAGAATCACACTCCACATAATTCAGTGTTTATTGTGTAATTCTAAGATTTGGGTATAATTCCAGGATATTTATTCCTCTTGTCATCCTTCAGAATTTCAATTATTTGGCACATGTCTTTTCTAGACACTTCTGTTCATTTAGGATTATATAGGTGTGTGTGTGCTTACTATCTTCAAATTCAAGACTTTTACAAATAAAATGTTACATAAACAGAGAACATTGGTTTATTTCTTAAATCTTGACAAAAAAAACCCATGACTATAATAACATATAAATGACTAAAAATTCTATGATGTTTTCATTATCCAACCCAGAATCAAGATTTTTTAGAAAGATGAGAGAATCAAGAAGAAAATGTTCAGGCATTGACTTTTATGCCTTCTCCATGTAAGAAGCTGATCTGAGTCACAGTTTCACATCTAGAAGCATTCAGTTGAAAGCTTAGGAAGTCACGAGGGAGATCTTACGGGTCACACCAAATTTCTGAGTAAACCAAAATTTGGTGGGGAATAGAATTAAATCAAAGAAATCAAGAATTTTGAAAATTCTATACTTCTAGTTACATATTTTCACCCCAGAAAACTCCATGAAACCACTGAAGAGAATATTGTCAACATATTTTTTTTCCAATATTTAGAGCATGAATTGTATACATTCTCACTGCCTCACTCAATGAGTATTTTTGATTGAGCACTTAGATTCAGTTTGGCCCTTTTGTAAGGACTGTGGTGATTCCTTTCATTTGAACAGACAGCACCATGGGATGGACTTCTGGACTACTGTGAATGACTTATAGAGAGGCTTGATACAGTTGTAAAATGGCAAACATTTCTAATATACTTTTTTGACACATTATTCACTTTGATGGACTAATAGAAGATTGCATATTGAGTAGGTAAAGGAGATTAAAACCCAGAAAACTGATGAACTGTGAGGAAATATGACTGGCATCAAATGGTCTTCTTGAAACAGATACAACTGCTGTAAAAATTAGTTGTATATTTAGAACCAGAGAAAGAAGCAGCCATTGCCTTTACATTTGTACCCTTGGTGACACCACCAGGCTTCAACTGGTAGTCCCAATCCAATGGTCACACAGATGGCCCTGGTTAACTAACACACATAAGTCACACAGGAAAATCAAGAAGTTGTCAATCTGGAAATAGAACAGGTAGGGAAAGAGGAAGTGACAGGAACAGAAGGGAATTAAGGGGCGGTGAAAAGGAAGAGCAGCCAAAATGAATTCCATACACACGAAACTGTCAAAGAACTAACTTAATAATAAAAAAGAACAGAAAGTTACCCACAGCGGTCATTCTTTATTACGGTGTGTATCGAGAGAGATCAGTAGACAGAAATATAAACAAGTACAGTAAATTGACTTATCTGTAATGTTTAAATATGTTTCTTTTCTGTCTTCCCTGTAATAGAACTCATTAGAGATCTGACCCCCACATCCAAATATTGATTACACATAATACCATGAGATAGCACTTGCATCTTTCTTAGAATGAATGCTAGCTTGCATTTGAAAATGCTTTACTGCCTTGATGCCCGCCCCCCCAACCTCTCAATGATTAAAACAGAAATGGAAGAAAACAAATCATGTGGATTCACCGGTATAAGTCTTTATTGCTTCAGGTTCTAGTCTGAGCCCTTAAGTATTACACAGCTTGGGGATTATCACTTAGTCACTTTGTAAAAGTTGCTTCATTTCCAAATGAGGATAATAATAGGATTTATCTGAAGACAGTCTAGATGAAACCTCTCTCTCTCTCTCTCTCTCTCTCTCTCTCTCTCTCTCTCTCTCTCTCTCTCTCTGTGTGTGTGTGTGTGTGTGTGTGTGTGTGTGTGTAATTGCTTTGATGTGCATTTAGAGGATGACTGAGCACAGACGTGGAAACAACAGAAAAGGGATGAGTGCTTCTGCAGGAAGTTTAGTTCTTCTTTTAAAACAGACAGCTGGACCTCACCTTCTTTTTTCTTCAGCAGAACTTTTATCAAAGCTAATGTTTGCAGCCAGATGAGTTCATATATCCCTTATGTTTCCTTGTACCAACAATTTTAAGGACACACAGCCAAGAAGTTAAGAGCACCATGCCCATCATCCTGGTTATTTTTGTCATGAATTTGGATTACTATTTTCTATCCTCACTCTTCTGGAATGTTTAGTCTTTAGTTGTGTTTGTGTACATGTTTGTTTGGTGTGTGTGTGTGTGTGTGTGTGTGTGTGTGTGTGTGTGTGTGTGTGTGTGTGTGTGTGTGTGTATGTGTGTGTGCAGGGGTTATGTCCATGTGAGTGCAGGTACCCATGAAGGCCAGAGACATTGGATCCCTAAAGCTGGATTTATAAGCAGTTCTGAGTCACCCAGTGTGAATCACTACAAAGATTTTGAGCTAAAAATCAGTTTCTTATCTAAAAACACAAAATTATTTTATAAAGGAAATAAAAGTTTAGGTTGACAGCGAACAAATGAGATGGAGGACAGATGTGGGACATTCTGACTCGGGAATATGCACAGAGCTCCTGGGGCATTCAGAAACAAAAGCTACAAGCTAATAGGTAATAGAGAGCTTCAGGTGCACAATGCTAGCCTTATAGCAATTTCAAGTGCCATGAAAAGCATTCTCTGCCATTCTGCACGTTTCTCTCATTTCTGTGGAAATGACACTTCAGTAGGTTTCCCAATAGCGATCATAACAGTCACAACGATGTGCTCCCTGGAGTGTGTTCTCCCTTCCTGACAACATAGCTGATTTTCCCTAATGAGCCTTTTGGTGTCAATGCAGCTCTTTATTAGCCATCTCTGAGCTACTGTTAGGTCTTTATGTCCTTGGATTATGTTCTTTACAGTATTGCTGTATTTCTTTGCCTTAATGCAATCAGTTTCAAGAGATTTTTGACTAATTGGCCATAGTCTTTATGTGAATAAGTAGCAAATGATATTATGAGGTGGAGGTTCTATTACTGAGAGGGTAATGAAAAAGAAGCTTTTTTATTTTTAATTCTGGGTCTTGAACCCAAAGCCTTGAACATGCAAATTGACCTGTGCCCATGAAAGGAGAATTTTCTTCTTCTCTTGATTTTCATGTTTTTGTCTTACTGGAGAGAATTGTTATCTCTGAATTGATGAGCACACTCCAGGAAGAAGAAATCATCGTGTAGGACCAAGGCAAGAATCATCAACTTCTCTACACTAATGTCTGGTGTGTTTTAATATAATAAAGAATTAAAAGATTCTGTAACAATAGTATTTACAACAATTAGCAAAGTATGAGAAAAAGAACATAGTTAAAGCTATTTGATGTGTTTATAGTCAAGTTTAAATTCCTTAATGTTTCAGGGGAAGGTATAACACATGTGTTTTCTTTGTAAGTCTTAACATATATTTATCAGACATACTACCATAATTTTCATAGATATTATCATTTTATTTAGAAGAATTAATTATCATGAGAACTAATCAGGGTTATTAAAAGAGGGAATAAAAATAATTTACTAAATTAGACACTACTTTACATATTGAATAGGTTTTTAAAGTGAGGCATCCCAGTAAGCTAATGAGATATACATGTTGCTGTATGCTGGAAATAGGAGCTCCTTTGTAGAATCAAACAGTTCAAGCTATGCATTGTTTGAAAAACCTGGCCTTCTTGAAGCAATAATCAGGTCCTCCTTCCCCGCTCAAGCTCTGAAATTGAGCGAAAACGTAGAACGAGTGGAAATAGACTACCATTGTCATTCCTGCTACAGCCAGCTATTTTGTCAAATGCGACTCTTCTCTTCGAGCATGTAGACTGAAAAACTGCACTGTGGGGAGGACCATCCAAGAACTTACATACCCAGGAGACAGATCAGTTCCTTGGGGATAGGAAAGGAAAAATGAGGATGGAGTGAGACACGGAGACAAGGGTTAGAAGAAAGAGAGAATGAGAGAGAAAAGGCGATATGGAAAAATTCATGTTCATGAGCACAGTTTTTCCTTCCACATTTCTTTATTACAAAATAAGTAGAGTGTGGAAGCAGAGTAGATGGAAGAGCTAAGAGTGTTCAGTTGATGGAGTTCATTACTCACGAAGAGTCAGGAGTAAGAAACATTTCTTCATAAAGATAGTCATAAAATTTAAAAGACAGACAAAGTATAAGAAGACAGTTTCTAAAGTGAAAAACTTTAGAAATATGAACTTCAATTCTTTATTAACATTGTAAAGATAGCTAACAATGTGTACATTCACAAACACACACACATACACACATTCACACACAAACAGTGATGAGTAGCTTTTCTACTTAGAAGAGTTGAAGTAGTTCCCAAAAATTTAATCATAATTAAGATTAAGAACCACTGAAAATTTATAATAGAGATCCAGACCACCTGTGTTTCCAAGAAAAGGCACAGTGAAATGCAAAGACAAAACAAACTGATCCTTCCTCCAAACCTTTAAATACACTCTTCCATTCAACACACCAAGAAAGGGTCCCATGAAAATCATCTAATATGGATGCTTAAAATAACCGTTCAGAGCACTTTTAAGAGATATAGTATTGAACACTAGGAAGACTAGCCCTATAAGGCAGACTAATTTTAGTGTAAGAATATAGATGATACATTTAACAGACTTCTGTTGGCTTAGCTCTAAAATAATTTTAAGAAGGAGTCAGGGACAGACTAAGGTTTTTAAATATCCAAAGAAGCTTGTCAGTATTTAGATAGCCATCTTCAAGACATAGAAGATTCTCACTTCAGAATTTTTTTTTTGGGGGGGGGACAAAATTGACAGAATATTAGTTCAAGTTGTGCTAAGGAATTAGCTGAAATGACTGTAGGTACTGTCAAGACCAGAATCTGTAGGGTAGGTCACAGATAGGCTGGACATCAGGAAGAGCTGCAGTTCGAGTGTAAGGCCAGCATGTTGGCTGACTTCTCATAGCGCATGTATCCACAGAGACAATTTCATAGTACCCCCCCCCCCCAAAATGAAACTCAGCAAACATGCAGATTATTTTCTTCTGGGAATCCCCTCTAACTCTGTTGCTGCATATGACTCATCTGTACAATGCTGCTCCACAAGCACTTATAGTAGACAGTTGACAGTCATTTGAAGATTATAAACTGAAGTATGAAAGGGTGAAGTTTGCCTCTTAGAAAGTTGATTCAGGAATTCACTCACACGAGTTACTTTAGATTTACTGAAATGTGATACTAGGGTTTGGGTATGAAATGTAGCCTTGCTTAAAAGAGTTAAAAACAAGTAGCCATTTCCCCTCCTTAGCCTTGTCCTTGCTGTCAAATCAATCAGACTAAACATAATGTTATTGTCTGTAAGTAGAGAACACACCTGTAGTCTACATGGGAAGAAGTCTCACTAAACATTCTTGACTTCTTGGGAGCCTGCACCCTAAAAGGCCGATGATATTTGGAACTTCCAACAACTCACATAGATCCTAGCTAAAGGATCCAGTTTCCACAAGAACATTTAAAACGCAACTAACAAGGAAAGGATTGTACTTTTGTGTGTATAGCACACAGTGCTGACATTCTAGTTTACAGTATACTCCTTTCTTATGATATATGTTGGAACAGATCAAGAAACTTATAGTGAAGTTACGATTATTTGCACATAGAAGATAAAATGTTGATTTTTCACTAGAAATACCAAAACGAAGAGCAGTTTTCTGCAAGGATCTTTAACAAGTTCTCCAGGTTTCTGTTCACTGGGTGTGCAAAGCAGGAGAAGCACTGCACTGTTAATGCACAGGTACACATCTCACTGTAGAAGCCAAGCCCAGAGGCCACTGTTTGAAACTGTACATATTACTTAATGACTTCTCTCATTGACCTTGGTCATTGAGAATTTCTTTTGGTTAAATTATAAACCAGAGAAAACAATAGAAAACTTTCCATGTTAAGCATGTATCCCCACTGCACATCCAAGTGTATTTAGCTTTTATAAAAGAGTTAAAACCCTCTTCTATAGAGAGTGTAAGCAACCACAGCCCAAGGTTTCCTATCATTATGTGGAGCTATTGTTGTGTTTCCATATACCTCTCAAGTTTGCTTACACTATTTCCTCCTATTGTAATTATTTTTTTTCTTCCTGCTTTTTGAACATTCAAATGAAGTACAACTGAGATGGAATCATTCTAGATGCATCACCCCTATCCATCCTTGCCCAATGGAATCCCTTCTTTGAACTCCAATAATTTAATACCTCTCTTCTGTCTAGAGCACTCACCACATTTTCCTTCTGTAGTATCTCTTCATTTCTTGGAGACCATTCTGTAAATGGAGTTCTCATTTACTAAACAGTATGTCCTTAATATAATGAATGCCAATACAATATTTATTGAAATATTGAATTAATGGGTAAAGATTAAGGGAAAAATCATCAGACGTCAAAGAGGCAATCCAATGACTGAACTATCTCTAGAAGTTTTGAGAGTATCAAGTTCTTTCTGCCTGAATGATAGCATTCAAACAGCCTTATTTATTTCAACAGTCTGAATAAAAAAATGCCTCTGTAATTGAAAATCAGATAGGAGTTGATTGACTTGTATTATATAAATTGCATTTTCCTTAATTTTCATGACTTTATAAGTCTGTATTTAACAAATGACCAGTATTGAAGACAATGGTATCAATTATTACAAAGTACAAATGATGAGCTCATCAAATAAACCATGGGAAACAAACAGGCTTTTAAAAAAAGAAGTACCATTATATGACCAGGAGAAGAGATGGCTTTGGAATTCAAGAAATAAATTAGCCAAAGAGGTCTTGGGGTACATATAATTCTATGTCTGGCTGCTAGTCATACTTTTTCATCCAACAAATATTGATCACATATTTAAATGTCAGCGTTCTTCTTGATGCTGGTAAATGAAGGGTTAGCAACTTCCTATCTCACCATAAACACACACTAGAATATAATCTCATATGACATAAATACTAAGAAAAGAAATCAAAGAATGGTGAAGGTGAGCTATGAAGTTATATACCTATGTGTCAAGAAATACATACCTAAGAGGTATTTGACCTAAGTCTTAAAGGAAAGAATATGGGCAAAATATAAACTCCAGGAGCTCTTTCTAGACCAATGACACAAAAGTGTAAATTCCCTGAAACACAAATGTCATTATGGTCCATGAGGAAGAATTAAAGAGGCAACCCTAGTCAAAAAGAGTGACTCTAAGGAGGATGGGAAGAGATACAGTGAAGAAGTTGGGGTGGCAGGTCATGTAGGGTGCTTACATGTTTAAGATTTGGAGTTTTATTTTAAAGCTGCTAAAGAGTATGAACAGGGGTCTGTGTGATTTATCTTCAGTGTCAATCGACATCATTACTGCTGCTTGAAGAGCAGGTCCAGAGGGATTGAGTTAGGGCCTGGCATGGAACCCACTTAAAACAGTGTGCTTCCCCAGGGTGAGTAGCAATGGAGATGGTGAGAAGCAGCTGGAGCCTGGATATAGTTCAATTGTCAGCAAGCTTTTCTTTTTCCCTAAGACTTGGTAAGATTCAACCTAGGTAGATTTAAAATGTGTCTTTATGAGAGGATTCCATTGTATTATATTCATAGGATAATTATTCTTCAACTTCTCACCAGAGAGCTCAATGTCAGGACTAACTCAGCTCTCTGAGCGGCCTTGGTGACATGCATTGTGTCATAAGTCAAGCTAGACCCCAGAGCTCAAGGCTTTGGTTCTGTCCACCAAATTTCACATTTTTTAAATTTCTACATATCCAAGAAAATATTTGATTTAATGTATAATTTATTTTTAGCAGAATTAGGAAAAAAAGTTGAATTTTAAGTGACTGGCTTCATAAAGAACTGTTAATTTGTTTTGAGAAGATGGACATAATGATTTTCAGCTATGTTTTGGATTCTGTAGACTGAAAACCAGTATTCAGCAAATCAGTTTGAGAAATTTTAGCAAGTATTCTGTACAGGGCCATGCTTGGTCTCTGTGAGCTGTGTTTTCTGTATTACTTGGGTTTTAAATACGTGCATTTTAAATTTACATAGTCATAAAAGGGTGCTTAAAGATACACCTAACAAGTTGTTAAATGTAAAGTTAAATGTTAAAATGTAAGTTTCTTGCTAGTCTTGATCATTCACGTATTTGCTTATTCTTATACATTAACCAAGGACAATTTTTGGTCTCAAAATACCTCTTTAACAAATCATGCCTGTATTCAACACATTAATAAATTTACTAATAAATTTCATTATAATGACCATGTTGCACTACAAAATGTATATTATCAGAACTATAGAGTACCAACCTATTCTTTTCTTACTATCATTGAATAAAATTTTAATAATTCTTGGACACTTTGGTGTTTAGCCCGTGAGAACATGATATAATTGCTCAGTTTTAACCAGGAACTAGTGGTAAAGTCTTCCCCTTACATACTTGTGAATCATTTTTCCTCCACAATATTCATTTCACACACTCCACTAGGCTCGTATCTGACTCACTTAGACTCTGCCTCCTGAGTCAAATCCTCATTCTTTTTCCCAGCCTCCTCCTCTGGAAACTCAATGAATGCCCTGTGCACCCTTCATGCCCTTCATTTGCTTGGCCGAGAAGGAATAATAACAAAGAGTTGAAGACAAACCTTACTTTCTAAATAATCAGTGAAGTTCAATCTAAGCAGGCAAAAACCCTTTCCATTAGTTACGGGAAGCTAAATAATTGATTATCTAATGATGTCTACCAATGGCTTATTCTTAAGGCAAATGAAGTGAGTATCATTTAAGTGTTCAAAGATAATTTTAACCCTTTCGCTGCCCTATTAATGAAGCATTTTGTTATTCCCTTTAGAATGCTTTCCTCCTAATCTTAGTTTTTTTAAAAAAAAAACACAAGCACTCTCCTTAGTATTGTTTGAATCTTGATTAGAGGAAGTGTGTTAAGTGTGGGAGACAGACGAGTGCAAGGAGCAGGAAGTTCTTATTTTCTTCTGCTTGGGGTTATTTATGTTTAGTAGAATGGGGAAGGACTGCCCTGGAACAGAAAAGGAACCTCATCACTTGAGGAATGCATCCTCACCAAGGAGAACCAAGACCATACCAGATTTTCTGTAGACAGTATCATTGGTTACAAAATGTGTCGGTTTTGTCCCAGTGAAAACATAGCTTCTCTTTAATGTTCCCATATTGAATTGAGGGGAAATGAGTGCTTTTTCTTGCTGTAAAGACATGACAGTGGATACATACAAATTTGCTATAAAAGTAGTTTGTAATAACTTGCTCTGTCAAAGCCATTGATGCTCAATTCTGTTTTTTCGGAGATAATATTCATGAAATCAGGCACACTTAAGGACAGTTGCAAATTTTATGTAATTTAAGGAGATTATAGAAGAGTTGAATTTTTTCTGTCCTGATTCCAGTGAGTACAGGGAGGATGATAATAGAATGTAGTAACATTCTTAGGGCTCAGCATGTTCCAAGCCCATTAAAACGGTCTATCTCTTAAAACCACAAATATTTTAAATATTTAAGTTTAAGTTTCCTCAGTCTATAACAAGCATAGAAGATATTTTCTCACAGGACATCAAGCCATGAATAAACACTTCTTAGACTACAGATGGGAAACTAGTAACATAATACAAAACTAAAAAATTCTTCATAAACATAATATATTGTTATCACTGCTATCATCCATAGTGTTAGTAAAAAGTACCTTTTAAAATGTATTGATACATGATGAATGACAAAATAATGACTAAAAGAAAAAGTAGCCAGGCAGCAGTGGCACACATCTTTAATCCCAGCACTGAGGAGGCAGAGGCAGGTGGATCTCTGTGAGTTCAAGGCCAGCCTGGTCTACAGAGTGAGATCCAGGACAAGCACCAAAACTACACAGAAAAATCCCTGTCTCTAAAAAAAAAAAAAAAAGAAGAAGAAGAAGAAAGAAAGAAAAGAAAAAGAAGAAGAAAGGAAAAGAAAAATTTTAATGGTTTTACTTCAAACATTGTTAATAAAGTAACTTTTACTGTAGAACTATAGGATTCTCACACTTATAAAGTGATTTTGGCTTTATCACCCTGTGTTGCCAAATAAATATAGGAAAAAGTTTACAATAAACCAGAGAGGAGACCGGTTTTTCCTCCCAATACCTCTTTCCTCTTAGCTATAACTAACTAAACATGACTGCCCTTTCCCTATGAAATGTGAAAGCCAGTGACGTAGGATGTGCCAAATAAATGGACACACAGCCTGTTTTAAGAGTGACTGGTACTTGGGCAGGGAATGAGGAGACTCTAGAAACAGGCAGAGCTGTTTTGCCTGCTAGTTTCTAGGTGGGAGTAGGCATGCCACTATCACCCTACAAGGGGGAACTGAAAACTCAGAGCAGCTGCGTCCCACGCAGAATGGTGCAACACCGATTCCACTCATGAGCTGCTCACACATTCTCTAATTTTCTGCTGAGGGAAATGAATGCTCATGTGAGAATAAGTTCTCAAGAAATCATTTACTAGGCAGCAAGTCGAATTTGAGATGAATCACGAGTCTACACACTGTTCAGAGAATCCAGAGGTTATTAAAGTTGGGAACTTTTCTCGAACAGCATTCATGTTTCTTACTTAGATGAAAAAGAAAACACAGCTTGTAGTTAAAATTGCTTTCTGAAGTGTCTACAGACTTTTGTAAATAACAAAACAAAACAAAAGTCCAATTTTTAACATATTAAGGGTAGGGGGGTGTTATGGATACTTGTTAAGCCACTGAGACGAATGACATGTTTTTGCTTTCTAAAATTAGAATTTATAAGCATAATTTTCTGTGTGTGGCAAAATGGATTTGATTCTCTTTGTAAATGGTGGGAAAGATGAAGCAGAAAGAAGAAATTGATTGGCAACAATGATAGTTCACTGTCTGACTCTAATTATAAGGTGGACAATTTTTTAAAATATATCTTGAGTAGATCCTGTTATGTATCATGGGAAAATCAGTGATATTCTGGTACTTAATGACACTATATGTGTCCATTCCTGACCTATAATCATACTGCCCATAAAATTTTAATTGTTACTTTAGTATAGGCCCATTACAACCATCACTGATTTATGATGGAAAAGAAGTTAAAAATTGCTCCTCGCTCTTAATAATTTCTGCTGCTAGCACATTATTAAGAAAATACGATGTTTTCTTCCTGGAGGCTCAGTTTGTATTACAGATTACAGTGTTTAGAAAATGACAGTGACAGGAAATGTATGGGGATGTGGTCACTAAAGTACACAAAAGAGCAAGACAAAAAAATCTCCAGAATTTGAAAGAACATCCCTATTTGAGGAACTGTGAGGTAGTCTTAGATGTCTGCTTGATGATAAGGAATCTTCACAAGGAACAGGAAGGGACTGTCCAAACTGCTGAATTACCCAAAAGAAATACACCAAAGCTGTAGCTGGGCCGTTGCTCTTCCATGACTTCTGTTAGTGAGAATTGCCCAGTTTTCAGTTCCTTGCTGACCAACTACAGACAGCTTCCAGCTTGCACTACAAATCCATTCTGTACCAAATGTACTTCATTGTTCCTAAAGTTAACTTTTCCAGCTTCATTATATACGTATCTTTTATCTCTTTCAAATACCTAGTAAAGAAAATTTTCCATGACCAAATAGCAGAGGCAATACTCAGGAAGCCAATTCGAGGGTGGTTTTGAGATAGATTCCCAAAAAAGAAATGAAAAGTAGAAGAACAATAGAAAACAAAACAGAGAAACTGTCACACACTGGAGGGATGAGCAAACAGAAGAGTGAAACTCTTGGTTCATCTCTTGAGACTAAGAGACCATTTCCCCAGTCCTAATATGGGGCTTTGCTTCCTGGATCTTAGCTCTTCTGTCAATGATCTTACATATCCTAGTCAACCGCCCCCCCCCCTCACTGAACTGTGCCCACAGCTCCTTTTGATATAAAATATTTGTCCAAGTCCAGGGGAAGATATAATATTGAAGTTCACATCTCTTTACTATTGTTTTATTCTACATAGCATTTTCAAGTAGTAAAACAAATTCTGCTTGTTGTTTTGTGTGTTCTAAGACAGATACTCACTCTGTAGCTCAGGCTGGCCTGGAACGCACCTGGAGAGACTCAGCTGGTTTCTATAACTGATGATCCTCTGCCTCAGATCCTAGTGCTTGGATCACAGCCATACTTACACTAAATTCTTAATACTTTCCTACACAGGCATGGTGACTTGGTGACTGTGTGACAGTTATGCACAGGGCTCTTTACTGTTCTTTCTTTAAACTATACTAAACTTGCTGCATTAGCCTCTTCGAGGGACTAGCCATTATGCTTTGATGGAGTCAACGAAAGGAAGCAACTGCTCGTCTTCACAGCCGTCAATGGTTCTGTACAACCTGAGAAACCAGCCTAGCCGGGTCTCAATGGCTCTGACTGCTCCATTAAACACAAACTCACAGCACCTATATATGCCTTAGGACAAATTATTTTCACGAATGAACATCTTTAAATATCACAGCATGTAGTAGGATGAGTTATCCTGCAAAAATAAATAATTTAAAAGCCCTTCTCCTTCCTCTTCTCTCTGCCTCCCTCCCTTCCTCGCCTTCACCAACCTCAGAGCATTCAAATCCAGACATAGTAAGCAGTCTACTGCCTAGCTACGTCTACAGTCCTCATTTGCTTTCATGTAAAATTATATTTAACAGTTAAACTAATCATTATAAGCTTTATAGTTTATCCTTAACAAGCTTTACTTTAAAAACAAATGGGACATATTTTGTGCTTTCTAAAACATCAACTTATAAGTAGCATGAATCTGGCTTTTATGTATCTGTCTATGGAGATCTGAGAAGATAATACTCTATTGGAATTGTCTTAATAATTAATAGTATACATTTTCCATCTTGTCCTTAACAAAATACACCTTAACTATAATCACTTGAATTTCTGCATATGTTTCTTACCTCTAGGCTTTCTAATATTTTGCAGCCTAGAAAATTTTTAATCTTATCTTTGAATTAACAAAACTATATTCTTATTTATTCCAATTTAACTGTTTTTAAATACTCATCTCATTGCTTACAATTTACACAGTTAACGTAGATGCTAGAGAGATAAAGTGAGACATATTCACTTCTTTTCATCCATGTGCATGTGTGCTTGTGCTCACCCCCCCCCCAACACACACAGATAAACTTGCACATGGAAATACTTAGGCCTAGCTAACTTTTAGTACCATTTCTCTGTCTTAAATATATAATTACTGAGGTTTAGCTAAATAACAAGGTGTTTTTTTTTTTTTTTTTTTTTAATTCCAGTGTCAGCTATGTGCATGTGCATTACACATGCCCTGCCTTGCAGAACATTGCGTAGTTTCATCTTTCTGGAGCTAAGGCCCAGACTGAGAGCAGTCAGCAAAGCACATGGCTGCAGTTCCTTGGCACCATGGAGATGTGTTTTTGCTGTGACAGAATGGCCAAAATGCATTTTTTTCACATGGAATACATGACCTAACAAATGAAACTGTCCCTTACTTTTGATAGCACATCTTATTCTCCTGTTCATTTTACAAAATCAGAAATACACCTTTGATTGAGCTGAGTCTTACATTTAACATTTTTAGAGCAATCACCTTTCCATTATAGGGTTTAATTTTTTTTTACTTAAAAGATGAAACAATTTACTATAAAAATTAAATATAAAGTAAGTAGCTAATTCTGCTTTTGAAACTTTGAACTTTGAGAGTACAGTCAATATTTCCTTAGAATAGGAACACCATACATCACTTCAGTTTGCTGCTTTCAAGGTCACAACTGGGATCGGACAGTCCCCATTTTTTGATACAATTAGAAGATAAAGACCTGTCAATTCTCAGAGAGCTTAGCCCAGAGCTCTGAGCAGAAGTGGGTCAATCGCCCTGCCCTGTTATCTGCCTAATTAATGATGCATTTAGTTCAAGACTCATAAATCTACTCATCCACTTCCCCAAACACTTTGCATGTACACAAATTCTCCTACTATGTATTACCATTTCCAAATGATACAGTAAGAATGGACCTTAAAAATCTCAAAGTAGTACTTTAAAAATTCATTGTCTTCCTTCATAATTACTTGCCATTTTTGTGCCTAACTATTAACCATGTCAGCCTCCTTAAATCACTTGCAGATATTATACTGTGGGAGAAATGGATGCACATGCCAAGCATCGGCTTGAACAGTCAGGAATGAAAAATGAATACTCATTTACTCCCAAGGATTATATGGGAGTGCACATCTCCAAGTGTTTCTGTCCTGAAGCACTTGGGTGCCACACTCTGCAGTGGCTTTGTCCCCAGCTTCTTTTCATGTTACTGTTTGGGATTCACTTGTAGGCAAGCGTCTGCTTACCAGCTTCCTGTTCATTATGGGAAACAGGTTTTCTTAAAATGTCGGGAACACTCTTGCAATTCTTGTTCCGACGCTCCAGACCAGATACCCACCAGCCCTTTAATATGTCTACAAAGCAGCAAGCTCAGTTGAAATTCTTTTCTTTTTTTTCTCCTGCCCTACAACTTCTGATCTCTTACAGAAATGAAAAGACTGAAAGGGTAGAAACAGATTCTACCCAGTTATGGGACACCGAGGTGACAAATTTATATACTTTGGTTGTTTACAGATACACTGTGTGAATTCTGAACTCCACTCACTGGAGTTGCAAAATTCAATAAAATAGTAAAGTGCTAAGAGACAAAATGTATTCTAATGTAAACCTATAAAGAGGAAAAAATACTGCCTTATGCCTGATGTGTTACAAAGCTTTTCTTACAGAAACATCTGGTCAGCCCATCTAGCCTGTTTTTGTATATGCTCCCCCACCCCTTGGTGTATGGGTATGGTTGCCACCCTTACTGCCCCCTAAAATATGAGCAAATATATTTGCATACATTAAAATCATAAAGAACCCAAAACATCTGGAAATTTTAGGAGCAAAGCAAAACAGTCAGGGGAGAAAATCCAATTTTAAAATGCAGATGTTTAATTGTGCTGTCAGTTTTGGTACAAGGGAGTAAGAGCAGAAATAACCAGAAGCTCCTGGAGGAAAATTAAAATACTTTCTTGAGTCCTCACCGTGGTAAAAAGCAGTGAAATCGGTAACACAATATGGACAGGGCCTTTCTAGACTGAGGTCTGAAAATGTTACCATGTGCAATTTCATAAATTGGCCATTTCCAAAAGCACAATAAAAGTTTTTCATACTCCCCTCGTTCCTCCGGTCATCAACATCAGACAGTTATTCGGGGTTTGGCTTTCATCAATGACAAGCTCTTTCTCCCACCCTGCGCCCCCTTTCTAAGTCCCTCTGATAGTGCTGAGTGGCCAGAAATTACAGATGCAGGAGAGCTGACAAATGACGGCGAGGCCCCTCCCCCAGGGCCTCGGCAGTCTCAGCTCCTGCCAGAACACGCCTGAGCACAGCGCGCCTTCCAGACAAAGACACAAAGATTCCATTTTCTCAAGGAAAATAGATTTCATGTGTAAAACACTGGTGAGAAAAATGGAAAGCTGACACATATGTGCAGTCTCCAAGAGGCGGGGCTGAATCTCTCTGAAGATTGAAATTTCACTTGATTGCATCAAAGCCTAACAAATGTTATTTAACCTAAAAGTATTTCAGTCTGTATAAACGACATCCAACAGTAAGATGTTTTATTTGTTTAAGCACGTGGTTAAGAAGCTAAAAGAATTTTGAGCTTAGTAAAGGGGTATTGATCGGAGACACTGTTGGGTAAGGAGAAATCGACACTTGCTCACATCACCTGGTCTACAAAGTAAGGGATTTTTTTTTTAATTAAAACCTTATTGAATCAAAGGCTTTAGCAAGATAGTATTAAATTCTTATGAGTATGTTTCCTGTGAAAAGAATCTCCTTCCAACAGCCCCAGGATATCATTACCGGAGAGGCAGCTAGTACTTTATTAGAGATGAAACCTTGGTGCATGAGCCTTGCCAAGCACGCAGGTTTCGTCTCGTGGGCCCAGAGCCCTATCCTCCACAGCGAAGGCCATCTGCCTGGCCTCCTGGTCATGCCAGGCAATGTGTGGGTGCAAAGGCTGGATGGGAGAGACAAAGAAAGGCTACCTCCTGAAAAAGATTATGCTTGTCTTCTACTCAGGAGATAAGTTCAGTGTTTGCAGAAAACTTAGCTTAATATACATAAAAAAGTGAACCCTTAACAGGTTAAAAGATAATGATCAGTAGCTGTCAGGGGCAATAGACCAAGAAATTGCACTGAGGATATTTTAATTTTTTAAAAAGTCACACAACAAATTAAAACAAACAAACACATTTTGTATTTTTTCTGTACCTTTCCCAAGATCCTGCAGTTCTTAAATTTCTTTAGTCTGTAGAAACATCAGAGTAAGAGGGAGAACAACGACAAAATACTTCATAATCCAAAAAGAGAAATCATGGAGGATAATGAGACTATTAAGTAAACCTTATGACGGTTAACATACTTTATTTAAATGCTTTATTCACACACACACACACACACACACACACACACACACACACACTACATTTCAGGACACTGTAGCTATTCCGTCCAATCTGGGGGAGATGAACTAGCATTGTAAAAGATATTTCAAATGCTAGTGAGCAAAGTTGACACTTCATGTATGGTATTCAAATACTCCACCTAAGCAGGCTGAAAACGTCAATATGTTTGTCAGAAACCAACAGCAGTTTGGCTGGAAGCGTAATTTTTCTTCTCGATTCAGCCGAGCAGCAGCCTGCCTTGGATGACATTCTCAGTTCCCCTGCTTAGAATATAAAGGATTTTGCAAGTTGCAGATAACTTTTGGAGATCAATCGTTGGAGAAAACTTTCTCTTCTAAATGCAGATTTATGTGGTGAGAGGAAAGGATGTGAGGTATTTGCTGTTTTAAAAACGCACATGGACAGCATGCTAAGCAGCTCTGCCTCCCTCACGCATTCGTTGACTTAAACCAGTCCAGAGCTCTGTATTGGGAACACCGCTGTACTGATGGGGTGTGTGTGCTTTTCACGATATTTCATCATCTCTGTAACTTGAAGTGTAATACTCTGCTTTAAATTTTCTTAATGTGGACACCACTCATACATATTGATTCTCTCTTTTCCCCCTTGACCATTAATCTACTAACCCGACTGACACAGGCTGGGGTAGAATGGCATGATAGGAAACATCCCACTAGAGAATAGGGCTCTCTAGCTCCCTCTCACTCGAGAGAGCCTTTGTCAGGAGGACATGTGGAGTGGTTGGTATCCTTCCTCACACTGCCAGCCAACAGGGTCATTCTTTCCTCTTTAGCTTCATTCTAAGAGGTCCCTGGAGCTCTGCTCCGGGAGACAGTGAAAACAGACTATAATGGGAAGAAGACAGGCTGAGAGACTAATAATAATAATAATAATAATAATAATAATAATAATAATAATAATAGAAAGCCAGCCACAGGCTTTGAAAATAAAAGTAATAAAAATACGTTTAAATAAAAAATACATAATGACCAACCTAAGAAAGTCACAATATCTCTTTTCTGAGAATTTCAAACTTCAACAATGATCTCAGGCTGAACAAATGATATAAAAATAGCATGATATCACTAGGTAAGCTCTTCTCTTCAGAGAAATAAGGTGACAGAAGCAAAACTAATATATTTAAGATATTTTAGAATAAAGAAAGATTTCACTGATAATTGATGCATTTAAAAATATTTTAGATGGTTTTGTATATGGGAAATACATTCCACAGAAGACTAATCATTATAAGGTCGCCAAAATTATTAGCTTACCTTTACCAGAGTCTTTTGTTACTGGAAAAGGTGTATTTATAGAAGTTGAGAACTTGAGTGGTCTCTGGTACCGAAACTAGCCATAAGAAGGCAAAATGGAAGACAGGAAAAGCAGGCAAACCCTGTGGACTGTGGGATGGGAAGCCGTCTCCATAAAAGGATAAGAAGAAGCTTTGGGTAACTTGCTTGCTGTAGCCTGGGTTCAAGAGAGAGTCTTTTCTTGTTTTGCATAGGCTCTGGACACAAGAACCAAGAAATCCATGAAGGAGACTGAAGCCAGCTCCATCTACATGTTCAATGGCAACCCAGTAAGAGCCACAGCAATGTGCCTATCTCTGAGGAACACAAAGAGGTTGGTTCTCTGTACCCTAAAATTAGGATTGATTAAGGTACGTCATTTCTTTGAGTTCACTGGAAACACTTTGTTCTGTTCCTGTTAGAGTTTCTCCTCTTGTTTTCTCTCTCTCTCTCTCTCTCTCTCTCTCTCTCTCTCTCTCTCTCTCTCTCTCTCTCTCTCCCCATCCCTCCCATTTCTTCTCCCTTTTATTGCTCTCATTGGCAGATGTCTTTTATAATTTATGTTGTTTACTGTCCTTTCATTAAATGTAGGCTGCATAACTTAGACAAGGCAGCAGCCAGAGCATCTAAGTCCACAGGGGAGGAGAGCGCATGCAGGAGCCGCTCACACTGTCTCATCGGGCAGTTCTAATAAGCATCTTGGTGCCACTGAATGCAAAGCTGCCCTCAAATGAGAGCTTTCATCTTCATGCTTTTTTAAATATAAAAGTAACCCTTGAAGCCCTTTGAAGGACCCCACGCAGCAACATACACAAGGAAATAGATCAGCAAGGCTTTGAAAAACATCCTTGTACAAAACTCTGTAAAGCATCTCACCATCTTCATCAAGAGAGACATCTAGGTAAATAATGGCTTTTAATAAGACACATGACCGTCTCAATTATGGGGTCATTATTGTGTGTTCCCTGTGCTGTTTTATGTTCCCAGCAGGGTGTGTTTCTTTTCTTCTCCCCCTCACATCTAAATTTTCAGAACTGTCTACAGTTCTCTGTGTATAAAATGTATCCACAAAGCTACAGTAGTTTGTGTTTTCTTTGTTTTTAATAAAACTACCCCCACCTGCACACACACACACACACACACACACACACACACACACACAAACTTTGTTAAGTGGGCAGACAGACTGTAACTAGACGGTTATACATAAGGGGTATAAAATGAAGGGTAAAAGGCTATAATTTCTTTTCTGTGGTGGCAACCAAAATCAGCTCCTGGAGTCAGGTGACTTAAAAACATAGCTACTGGAGCCTGAAGCCTGGAAGAGCAGACTGCCCAGTCTGTGGTAAATGGGACCCCACTTCTGAGGATGTGCTATGTGGCATGATGGGAAGTCCTCACTGAGTGCTTTTCCCAGTTAGTGCCCAGGTCCCCATACCTGTGACCCACTTCCCAGTCAATTGTATCCCAGTCTTCCACAGCTCCATGTTTGATTTCCCTTCCCCCTATTTCATTAATTTAAAGCAAAATAAAACAAAAACAACAGCCACCAAGCCCCTGACTTCTGTCCCAGGCTGAGAGCTCCTAGAGAGGAAACAAAACAAAACAAAACAAAACCTCAAAAGAACATGTTTTCAAAAGAGACACTGCTGTCTAAAAGCATCCTCAGTGGACCAGAGGTCCACGCAGTGACTGTGCTGGGGCTGTAGATTGTCGGTCCCAGCCCCTTCTCAGCAACACACAGGTTTTAAAGTGATAAAACTCCAGAGGTGTGTCTAGCTTGCGTATTCACCGGGCACTTGAGATTTTTCAGTTCATAATTTAGCTAACTCCCATTTTCATCGGATTTAACAGAATTATAAAAATGATAGGAAGCATAGGCATTGTACAACATGTGGCTCATGTCAGGTGAGAATTGGGGGGTACTGAAGGTAGACCCCTAAGCCATAGAACTAGCTGGAAGTGTCATTGGTTTAATTACAGGTTTGCATATGTGTACACTAAGAAACACACCCTCAGAGTGGATGTTGCAGAAATGTGTAAGGAGAAATATAGTTATCCAAATACACACGTTCAGCAAACGGGGATTACCATTCAACATAGACAAGAGTGTGTTTTAAAACTGCCTGAAGATGTTCTTCACACAGCAAACTGACTTCAGTCATGTATCTTCTGACAACTGTATAATCTGCTCGTAATCAAATATTTTCCTTTGGACACATGTGCAGCACCCATTTGACCTTTCTGTATTCTAATGTGTTTTGCTCACATTCCTGTAGTTTTGACTGCTCAGGAGGAGGCCTAGAAGAAAAGAAGGTAAGTTAGTGCATAAGCTGTGTTAGGTCTTCGGTAATTCGTCCCTTGTTTTCAGTATCCTGTTTAAAAAAAAAAAATGGGTGAGATGAAAGCCCACTTTCTCAGTTATGAATATCCCCATAGAAATGTTAGCTGTAGGATCAAGGAGGAGAAGCATGACAGACGAACCGATACATCCTCTCATTAGAAGAACTGGCAGAATTCTGTACAAAATACAGTTTATTCTGGAAGATACGACTGGATAATGTTTAAAAATACGATATTTAAATATCTCAATAAATATTATGTACATTAAAGTTGTGAAATTTTTGTTGTTGATTTTTGAGATAAGATCTTATTCTGTAACACAGGCTGGCCTCAAACTCATGGTAATTCTCCTGCCTCTGGCCTTTAGAGTGCTAAGATTATAGACATTAGTCCCCACGCTTGACTTAAAATTTTAATTATATCCCTAAACCAACTTTCTAGCTTTTATAGGAAAATCAATTTCTTAAAAAAAATATTGCATTAGCAATTGAATCATTACATAAAAATATGTAGTTTTAGAAATTAGGCAAGTAGGATGTCTTAGTTCCAAAAAGCATGCTGCACTTTCCTATGGTTAAGAAGGCAAGCCTAAAGTAATGTTTTTAAAAAGTGATCACATTCTACAGATGTTTCTATTGAAATGTCTTAAAGATGGCTGCCTCTTGAGTGCAGCATGGCAGTCTTGACGAAACAGTAGTCTTTGAGTCGTTCTCAGTCTCTACCAGCAAATGCCATTTGCTATTTCTGCAGGAGGAACATCTTACAAACTGAATGTGTACCTAAGTAAGACAAAAATTCTATAATAATATTTTTAAAAAATAATGAAACTAAAGTTTTTTCAGTCACATTTCTCCAGTGTTAACTTTGTGTAATAAAATTATACTGTATTTTGAAAGGCATCTTCTGGGGGGATATCTAGAAAGACTTATAGGGGTGTCATATTATATAAATGCGAAGAACATATTCTAGAGTTACTAGGAATTTTTAAAGGCAAACTGAGAGGTGTTCATTGGTCATAATTCATTTCATTTAGAAACCGGGCTGTATACTTTAGCATATGATTCTGAATTGAGAAAAACTGCAGATAAAATACGGCTTTATCAAGAACACTGTTTATACCACTATCGAAATGAGCATGTGCAATCTTACATAGCAGCTTGCTTTTCCCAAGAAGGTGATTAACAAAGGTGAATATTCATGTGGGGCACGAAACATATAACTCTGAATTTCAACACAAAAAGAAACCTTCAGTGCAGACCTCCTGCTGATCCAAACCAATTAGCTATATTTTCTGCACTGAGGTGAAAACTCTTTGGAGGCCTCAGAAATTAGAGTGGAGCTTTGAGTAGAAAAGAGGGGAATTTCACTCATCTCATGGGGCCACGCCACTGAGATAGAGGCTCTCACTCCTCATGTAGGCACAGGAATCATAGTAACCGTGGCCAATTTACATTGAGTGGAGAGTGTGTTATTTTTCTCTAGGTCAGGGTCACTCATCCTGACCTCTGCTGATATATTTAATCCAGATAATTCTTTTCATGGGGAGATTTGGCAGCTTTGGCTTCTGCCTGCTGGGTGACAGTCCCACCCTCTCTTAGCTCTTCCTATTCAGACACAGTCACAGGTCCTTCAGAGACAAGCTCTCCCTGACTGAGAGCTACCTGCTTAGATATTTTGGGTTTCTTCTTTGATCTATACATAAAATGAGTTATATCAGATCTTCAAACTCACTTTAATAGAAATTTTGTGTGCAGCAATTTTCTGAACAGAGCGAACAGCTCTGACATAAATGCTCCTACAGAACAATATCTCATCTGTGCATGTTAAATGGCAATTCCAGCTGTGCATTGACCACTGGCATCACTCATGTGGTAACATAAGGGTTTTAAGAGCCATCGAATGTGGGCTAATACTTAATGTTTCAATTAAAACCCTTCCAAGTGCCCAGCTATGTTGATATAAAATGTTTGCCCTAATTTGGATATAAAACACTTTTCTCGTGTGATATCATTAAATATAGTAATTCATTTTCATAACAGGAAAGAAAAGAAGGTGATGTGAAAGATTCTATGTGAAGCTGAGCTCACAAAAAGAGTCCTAAATGTACTTTGTCATCAGTTTGGGATTTCTCTAATTACTAAACAGCATTCTTCAAAAGGCACATTAAAATATTGAACAATGACAGAAATGTGAAGAGATTATATAGGACCACCAGAGAAAGGAGTTGTTAATCTTGGTCTTTTTTAAGCAGTAAGGAGGAGGTAGAAAAACTACAAACTTGATATACCTGTGAAGGCCCACAAAGGTTTCCTATTGAGATCTGAGCTTGCTTTACCAAGCAGAGCTGCATTAAAGGATTGCTTGACCATATGTGTGGTTACCAGGGCATTGGAAAGTGTCTGCACTTGGATGTGCTGGGGAGGTCTTTGTTCCACCCCTTGGCATTCCTATAAAAGGCCCTTTAGAAAAGACAGAAGGGGCTGGTGGATAATGATCCAGGCCCTCCCGAGTCTGTCCTGTGTTTTTATTTGTTTCTCTCCTCTCTATCCTTCAATCTAAATATTTCTCACTCCTCTGTCCTCAAGACTACCCTGGGGAAAAAGTAGGAATGGGCCTCCCACAGACAAATGGGTAGCCCCCCCCATACACCTTGCTTTTGTGTGTGCATGTATATGTTTGTATGCTGGTTGTGATTTTTGACTGGAAGGAAGACATTAAAATATAATAGTCACATAGAAACTAAGAAGACAGGTCATCAAAAGAAAGTACTCTGTGAAGTACAGCATCTTAGGCTGGAAATGACAGGGAAATATATTCTATGGCCTTAATTTTTTTCAAAGTTGTTAACATTACTAAGACAGTATATTTTAGTTTGAGCCCACATTAATAAAAATGCTACATGAAAACTCTGGATCTGTTCACTGACTTCCTGAATAAGTTTATAATCATCCAGTGAGCGAATGTGCACATGTGTTTGCACATACACATGGGTACACGTGTATTATGACATGGCTTCCCCTTTGTGCACCTGTTGTGACAAAGCTGATTTTTCCCCCCTGTTCTGTTCAGGTTTTGTTAATTTTTCTAAAGTTTCTGTGGTTCTATGCTTTATGACCTGTACCAGGTGATGTGGAGGCAGTAAAAATTAAGCATGCCATGTTTATACGTCATTGTGTGTTTGCAGTTTGAGATTTTAACACGTCATCTGAATCCACGTATAGTGAGAAAACCGGCTTTCCTTTATGGCCTGAGCTGTACCCTAAGGCTAGCTAGACACGGCCTCAAATCCACTCTGAAGTCCATCGTAACATCACTGAACTTACAGCCATCTATGTGCAGGGTCAAAATTAAGACATAAAAGCCAGGAGACGTTGGAGCTCCAGTTTGTAGTCAACTACATCACAAGGTGGCATTATGCTGACAGCTCATGCTCTCCTTTATGAGCAGTCTATACCAATTATGATTTGCATGCGGATGCCACTTTAAAAAAAATCACAATGGAGTCTTTCCCTAGTAGTAAATAACATGATGTGAAATAAAAGGAATGAATATATTTCAGAACTTATTGCTAGTAGATGTCGCGTGGGAAGTGAATGAGTTCACATTAAGAAGAGATCATGGTGTGGTTTTAATGATAGACTGGGGAACAGTCTTCAGCAACTTTGTCCCTAAAGCCACTTCTAACTATCCCAGACTTTTCCAGAGACAGAGTTTCCCAAATAGTGGTTGCACAGAACTTCTCAAAGGCTTTGTGAAAACATAGACTGCTCAGCTTTGGGCCTGGAGTTTGTGCTTCGGGTGAAGCCGGCCAGCCTGCATGCATGGCCAGTACTCCAGCGATGTCCAGTGGTCACTGCACAGCCTTCCTGACATCCAGGAACCACCATGTAGTTTGAGTTAAGACCTTTGCCTTTCTTAGAAATGGCGAGGACTATGCGGGTTAAATAAGTAAATTCATGAATTGGGAATACTCACTTGTAACAGACCGACTTAGCTTTAATAGCAGAATCGATGAATTATAAATGAGGCTGTTTTCAATGAGATCCTTCACATGCTATCGAAAGAGAGGAAACTTTAAGAGAAAACAAAATAGGTGATCTCTTCCTCAATACAAATGTCAATCAGCTTAATTTTAAAAATGCATCTATATAGTAAGACAAAACTAAAAATACCTGTTATCAATATTTTATTCATCTTTTCCCTTAATTATCTCTGTTCCATCTGCTCTCAAAGACTTAATGACTCTGTTCTCTCAGTGTTCACCCTTACCCTAATATCCAATATCTCTTAGACTCATATATATTTTTATTACTTATGTGCACTGCAGGTCTCTACTAACTCAATACCATGACTTAAAATTCATCAGGATTCTATTAAATTTAAGTAAGTACTAATCCATGGAATATAATCTGTTTCACATATTAGCCAGAACTGCAAAGCACATTTTGACTGATAGTTAGGGCTCCCTGCAGTGGTGGTGGAGGCCACACACCTGAAGTACTGGTGTAGCTGATCAGCTGATCATATGAATGACAACCGTGGGAACTGTGAGCCGATACATATGGAATACAGGGTTGCTGAGTGTTTTCTTCTCTTTGTACATTGTTTGAAAGCATTCAAAGTAAACCAGCTATCTAAGAAGTCCCTGAGGCAGATGTAATAGACTACTCATCCTAAAACAGGAGTCAACTTTTAACCCTAACTCCCAAATTTGACACAGTGATGAAGCATGATGTTAAGAATGGCCCATGCAGTGTGTGATTGTTCAGATGAAGATTATCCTGCACCACCTCTGGTCAGGTCTTATTGTCCAACTTTCCACAGGAACTATGGAATGCTTGATGTTTTAGGAGGTGAAGGCAGCTGAAATGAAGATGAGGTGAAGTCCTTCTCTTTGTGGTTGGGCGGATGAATCTAAAATTGACTTGCAACTCTCACAGGAAACCAGGGCACCAACTTCTGCTTATTTGGCAGAAACATTGATTCAATTAGCCAAATAAGCAACAGAAATATTTCAAAACAAGAATTAATATCTGAGCTGTCAATAAATATGTGTTACGTTTGACAGTGAATTATGCCACACTAAGGCCTGTATGCTTTAAGATTTCTCATAGAAGTATGGCCTCTTCTGTCTATTTGTGGAATGAGCGTTTACAGAGATCTGAAAAACGTGTAGTTGTTCTGACTACATAGCAAGGGAGGACAGAAAGTAATTGCTGATTGAATATCACAGTCATCCCCCCCCATTCAGTTACTGCTACTCGAAGAACCTTGAACAGAGGTGCTGATTCATTCCCGAGTCGATATTTTATATTCTCAAATACAGTGGATAAGGTATATGAGAACGCTAATAATTATCCTTCATTTTTTTATTTCCTGGTTTTATAAAACCATCGTTTTCCAACACCTTGCCAACATTATCTAAATTTGAGATTCAGGATTAGAAGTTGGCTCCTGTTTTAGGACAACTGGAAGTCGATGTGAATATAATAACACAGGTTTGAGCCTCTGCCCTGTCTGTTTTCTAATTTAACAAACATAGCCCTCCTTTTCCACAGAAGCAAAAGTACAAATCTCTTTAAGACAAAGACCTCCAGCTCGTTGTGTGCATATCCAAAGCCCTGGCATTGACGCAGGATCCGGGGTTTCCAATGGGGAGGATAATCTGTGATAACAAAATTGTATCCCTTTCTTCCTGCAATTACCTCAGCGTCCTTACAGCCTCGACATCTGGAAGCCCCCAGTTACTGTCGCAGCTGCCATTCCTGTCCCACTGCAGCAAGTTAAGCACATGTTCCAAAGAATACTCATTGTTTCGTTATTTTCTGGGAGCTCAGAATGAAGGCTATTGGCGAAAACACTACTTGGTACCACACACATTATGGAATCATATACTCACGTGTGACATGCCACAAGATGAACCTCTTATTTCCAGGTGGTGCAGGATTGTTTTTTGCTTAGCAACAAACACACACACACACACACACACACACACACACCACATACAGTGGACTATCTTGAATCTTATCTTTGCTTTAAAGACTCTACTGCCATCATTTTCACAAATAATCAAGGTTAGTTAGGAGGATGTGTGCCTGAAGATACACTCCTATTTAAAATGTTGGGAGAGAATTAAATCAGAAAGTAAGTGTAATGAGATGTGTGGCACTCTGTGTTTGTTCATATAGTACTGCAGATAACAGTCAAATAAACTTTCAAATACTTGGGAATCAACTAAAATAAAATTTAGCTTCCCAAATGAAATACAGAATCACTAAGTGTCGGGAAAATCCAACTGTCTTTTGGCATCAATAAATGTGTGGAATGATTTTGTGATTTAAAGATGATGAACATTTATGGCTGTTTATATGGCTCACTTTTATTCTTTTAAAATCATCAAAAGGAGTGGGTGCTACATGGATTTACTTATCTTCAAAAACACCATAATGATTATCCTCATTTTAAGGGTATTAGTGGGTTTTGTTCACAAATTAAGAGTGAGATGGGTTTTTCTAATGCTCTATAATCATTTTGTTAATCAAAATGATTGCCAGCAATCTTCTAAAAACTAAACTGATTTGCTCCATAATAGATTAAGGATTGCTCTAACTCACAGCACCACTTGGCAAAAATATAATTGTATATGACTTTTTATTTAGTTTACTAATTGTATTTTCATTTCTGTTAATCCATTTTGCTTTCATTTACTCCAAAACATTAAAATATTCTCCCTAGCATATTATTTGCCCTAATTTGCTACTTAATTCAGTATTTCCCTTAGCTTGATAATTTTTTTTAAATTTGTGCTCATAGTGATTAAGTATTCTCTCATAATTCAACAGTTTATTTCAAATGATTGAAGCAGGCTTATATCATTTATGTAGTGACTGCAATATCTAATATCCTATTTTGGTTAAAATTTTTGATAGTGTACTTACAATATCTTCATATGATACTTATTTTATATATGCTTAAGCATTGTGTTAGCTTTAATACTGATCCTCCAATAACCAGAAGTCACTGGACATTATGCTAATATTTTAATATGACATTCTATACTGAAAGGTTTAACTCACTTTGAAATGAATCTGTATTTGGATAGTGCCTGGTTTTTCTACCTTCACTACTCTATAAAACCTCGCCAGAGGCTCATCTTTCTGTAAGCAGCAATTATAGAGTCCAGAAAGATGTTTCTATGAATTTTTAAAAACCCATTTTAAAATCACATACAAAATATACAATACATCTTGTCCAATTGCTTTCTTGCCTTTGTTCTTCTACATTGTGTTCTCCTAGTGACCATTCATTTTTCATCACTGCACAGAGAGTAAGAGCAAATTTTGGATTGGTCTGTGCAATTCTTGAGCAATCAGACGCAAGTGAAGGATTTTCAGAATCAAATAAAGCAGAATTGTGTTTATGATGGTCTGTTCACACACCGTTGGTGCTTTGCGGCACATTGGATAAAATGCTCCATTTCATTGCTACTTAAACAGAAGCACATGGAATACTGTATTCTACAGTCAAAGTTCCATCAGTGGGTCAATGTGCTAAGGGAAATGCAAAGACCTGCTCTTGGGGGATTGCACTTTGCTCTCCCCCATAGGAGATTCATCTGGGTTATAAAGATCTTTCAACAGAAGTGCTGCTGTAACCTTGGTTCTGGGCAGACAGAAAGCAGCCTCCTGTTTCTCTAGATTACAAACCACTCACGCTTGTTTAGAAGGCCAGATGAATGAAGATGTCAGTGAGCAGCTCCAGACTTGATTTTCTTTGTCTGCTTGTTAACGAGTGTTTTGCAGAACTGATGTTGAGTTGTTTCTGTTGGACACAATTTGAGTGAGAAATACTGCTTAAGCTTTTTTCCTGATTCTTTTTGGTTTTTCTCACACCTCAGAAATCACTTTTAACTTTCCAAAGACATCTCAGTTTCAAAATTCATGGTTAGAATCTTTTATGTCATGACATAAAATGTAACAAGGCAAAATTAGAGATGATTTATGCACAAGACATTGTACCATTAAAGTATTTAAGCCAACCTTGGCAGAGTTCATTATCAAGATTTTCCCATATGATAAACTCTGATGATAGATTTTATTTTTTATAGTTCTTGGGTTTGAACCCAAGGCCCCACACATACCAGACAAGTATGATATGGCTGAGTCACATCTCCATACTGGAAATAGTACTGTTGACTATGAAATAGTGTGCCTTTAGTTACTGCAAAGTTCCCACCTACAAAAGAAACTGAAAGTGATTCTTGACTATGAGGATATATATAATGAATCTTATATTTATATACATATATATATTCCTAAACACTTACTTTTTAAAGAATTCATTACTCTTTTTTTTTAAATAAAAAGGAGGGTCACCTTACAAATGTGTGAGACCTAAAATATACTAAGATTTGAAAACTGTCACCAACCCATCATCTGAAATAGATGATTTGGTAACCTATCTCACAGTGTTGCATATAATGGATCACCAGAAGATGTCTAAACCAAACTGACTTTTCCTTTGTCAGATTTTCCATGGAAATATAGTGACTCTTCTAGGAAAATCTTCCAGATCATGCCTTTCCCTTGGGAAGTTAGCATACATTTTTTTTCATTATAATTTAAGGTAAATTAAATTACCCTAGCATTTCACAAGTATCTCTCCACTTGGAGCCCTGACCTGGGCTGCATGTGCTTTGCTACAGTGTGGTGAATATTTTACTGTAGATTCTTAGCTCTTGAGTTTCTTCAGAGGCCAAAACAGTGTTGATGCTCCATTTACCCTCATGAGCAAATAAATCTCCATTGATCCAAAAGAAAAATTATAGAGCAGAGCAACAAATTACAAAGCTCTGACTTCCCAGCATAAAACCATGTAAGTGGTCGTTATCAACATATGGAGTTAGAGTCTAGGCTCTTTAAACCAGATGCAGCTATTCTGGGCACATCGTTTTTAGCACTACACAATCGTATCGCAGCCTAAAATAAGGATGGGAGAACACGAAGCCCTGCTCCATGCAATGTGCTTTACTTTTTATGTGGTGTTAACAAAGTGATTCTGATAGCAAATGAAGTCTGTCTTGGTTTAAGACAGAAGCACAGAGGCATTTTCCTTCTGGACAGCAGACTTCAGTACTGAGAGATCAGAGGAACAGTCTGATCTGCATTGTGACTACAGACCAAAAGATTTCACAGCATTCCTGCCTCCATACCAGCTAGAGTTTACGTGTCTTTAATGGCATTTAAATTATAGCCCTCTGTAGCCACACAGTCAAAACACCACGTCATCTGATGGGACACCACATGACAGTCAGATGTCGGAGTTTTAAAATTCATATACTATGCTTGCCTTTGTTTTTCTCTTTTGATAGCAGAAGCAAGAAAATTGTCTTTTAAACTAGATTTATAGTTGAACTAATCAAGATAGATTGAAGACATGATTTGTTTATATTATTTTAACCTAGTTTATAGATTTTTTTCTTTCCCCCCATAATTTTATTTTAGTGTTTTTTTGCATCCCATATACTTATCACATGTATGTTGTATTTGCACCCAATGCATGAAAATTAAAAATGTATGTTCAATAGAGAATTACAGAGATTTTGTTTTTGCTCAAGACAAGACATTGGATATAAAGCTGACTTATACTAGAATATCTATTATATATAAAGAAAAGGCACCACACTGTATTCTGGGACAGCATTCTGTACAGATGGCCTGTTTCAAATGTCATCTGAGAAACAAGTTTTAATTGGAATATGTACTTTAACACAATGTTTATTACAGTGACTTCACAATAAAACTCTTCTGAAAATTAGCATTTCATTCAGTATTCCTACAGATACACAAACAAGATGCAACACTTTCTGTAAAAGCCCTTTACCTCCACCTCTTCCAATTATTTACATAATAATACATGTATCTGTATGTCTGTATCATTGGTGTTCAGAGAATTAAACTCTCTCCCAGGAACACATGCTGCCTTAGTAACTGGTTGCAGAACTTTGCTTTCATTCTTCATAGTGTAGCATGGACTTCATGGATTTTCAAGAGTTGGTTCAAATTACATGACAAAATAATGAGGTTTTGCATAATATGCTTGCTCATTTGAAGACTCAGGTGGGAGATAAGTGCCTTTAATACTTTCATGGGAGGTTTTGTTTTTTAATTAATCTGAAACTGTCTTAAGTAAGCTTTATCTGAGAATATTTATGCCAAAATGTTTGTCTCAGTTTTGAAAAAAGTCATTCACTACAAATAAGCAGATTCCTAAGCTTCCAAAAGTTCAGAGCAACTTTTAGTGTGTGTGTGTGTGTGTGTGTGTGTGTGTGTGTGTGTGTGTGTGTGTGTAGAAAATCACATTGTAACCTATATGAAAAATAGAAACAAAAAAGAATTACTGTGCAGATAGTTCTCAAACTGGAAATGCCTAAGATCTCACAACATATTTCACCTCCCTAAGACACCAGGTAAGGAATGGCTGAGATATTTGAGAATAGAGACAATTCAATTTTTTTTTCCATTGAATTGGGTTAAATATCTTCACACTGCATTAACATTTGACAAGAAATCATGACAAGTATTTTAATACAGATTTTTTTTGGCTAAATAGAGCCACACAATGTAATTAAAATGCATTTTTCTTTTGTTAGAAGTTATGGAAAAGATGGAATAGCCATATTCAAAAGCTAAATCAAAGAGAGGAAATTCTGCACAGCTGAACAACAGTTAACTTTAGACTATGAATCTCCTCTCCTTGCAGCCCTAGGATGCAGGCTAGAATTACTTCTGCAAGTCCATTGCTTGATAAACACAAAGGAGTGTATGCAGTGTGATGAACGCCTATAAATCCATTTATATGGATGCTAGAGGTGTGTCTCATTGGATGACATGTCTTCTTCCTCCTGCTCCCAACTCTCCCTCTTTCTGCTGAGAACTTCCTCCCATCAAGGTTGTACATTCCCAGTGCAGAATGAGCACTTGACAACTTCAAAGAAATGTCCAGGCCTGATAAGAATGAGGCCTCATGGAGTGGGCTACATTCCACCTATGTGAGTTTTGACCATGGCTGTACTGTTTTTCTGAGCTTCTTCGAGGTTCTCTTTGCAGAGGTGTAATGCATTTGCTTGATTTTTAAGCTTTATAAAACATAACATTTTGTAAATAAATAGCTTTACAACAAGTTTGTGAACCTATAAACCATACTGCTGAGACTCCTCTGTATGACTGCCTATGTCAGGATCCCACACGTATTAACTTCACTGCTGAATAGAACTCCACCATGTAATCATGCCTAATTTAGGCTCTCCTTCTCCTCTTGACATTTGAATTATCTTCTTTATGCGGTGACAAGGACCATTATGCCACAATTCTTCTGTGTATGGTGGCATTCATGGTGAGAAATACTCTAAAATCTGTAGTAAACTAATAATTTCTGAATCTTAAGGTTTTTGGATGGATGAGCTTGTACATGAGTTTTGTTTTAGGTTTGGTTTTTGTACTTGTTGTTTTTCTTAGTTAGTTAGTTAGTTAGTTAGTTAGTTAGTTAGTTAGTTTTAGCCCCTACAGGACCTAGCTTTTTTGTTTCCTTGGTCATGTAAGTCCTAGTGTTCTTTTAATAGTATTTGTGTGTTTTTAAATCTGAATTTTTGCTTTTTATGCTTTAAAATTTAAATATTTCATGGTAAACTCATTTCATCTTTTTCCTTATTATTATTCCTCCCTCCAAACCCTCCCATATACCTATATTCTTCTCTCAAATTCCTGGCCTTTGATCTCTTTCCTTTAATTGCTCATATATACATATACATATCAAAACATATGCAAATATATTCCTCAATATATAAATACAACCTGCTCAGTCTTTACTGTATAATGCTACTTGTCTCTTGTTGGCTTAGCTAGGTGTCTTATATTGTTTTGTTCTGAGACATGTTCTCACCATGAAACTCTCCTGGCCTAGAACTCATTCTGTAAACCATGCTATCACAGAACTCACAGTGAACCGCCTACCTCTGCCTACTCAGTGCTGGGATTAAAGTCATATGGTATCACACTAGAAGTATTAGGGTGCATAGGGGACAAGTTAAACAATTTAGAATAGTGTAATATGAAACTCAATAAGGCTTTCTTTACAAATCTAAGAATGTGGAATATATTTGTACATGTGAGTACATATTTGTAGCTGCTTGAGTAATTTTATAAAGCATTACCTTACTAAGTCACTTGCTTTATCCAACTTCACTTTTTATTATATGAGGTCAACACTGGTAGAATTTGTACGTCATATGAGAAATATATTTGAATACTACAAAGCCTTCATGTAAAGAACAGTTCAAACTACCTCCAACTGCAGAATTTTCTCCCTCTTCCAAAATAAACCTGCATACCCGTAACAACATATGCCCACTGCATCACATCAACTGCCACGGCACTTTCTGTATCTGTGAAACTGACAACTCTGTTACATCACGTGAGCCATATTTATAGCATTGGTTGTCTTGACTGGCTCATTTCAATTATCCCAAGGCCCCTCAGATTTCATTAATTTGGGAGCAGAATATCCTTCCTTTTCTAGACAGAATAACTTTTCATTGTATTTATACACCTTTTGTTCATCCAAGTCACTAATCCATGAGCAGAGAGCAGCAGGTTCTGCCATTTTTGGTCTGTTATGAATAATACTATTAAGGAACAAACAACAACAGCAAACCACCAAAATAGCTGTTTAACCTTTTTTCCCCAGTTCTTTTTGGGTATGAAGGTTTTTGTTTTTTTGTTTGTTTTTGTTGTTGTTTTTGTAAACTTGTATAAGTCAGTATGAGCAGTATGAGCATCTGTGATCATGGATGTTATTATTTTTTTCTTTTTAATACTTTCTTTGGATTGGCAGAAAGCAGGATGGAGATAGTTGTTTTTACGTTTTGAAATTTTAAAATATTTTCTGATATGAATGTTTCTTTTTTCCCATTGACTAATAGTTAAGTGTTGATTTAATATCCATTTTGCTGTTCTTAACGTCAATCTTATAAAACAGAATTCTCTCTACTACCATAGTCTTGTACATTTTATAGAGGCAGTTCTTATTTCTTCTTCAAATGATGGACTGCATTTATATGAAATACTAATTAGAAAATGTTTTATACTTTTAAGATATTTGCTGCAGTTGTGAGATAATAAGCACTGTGGTAGGTAAGTCTACAGCTGTATATATAGACCAGCCATCAAGGGCTCTCATTTGACACTTCCTTGCCCATCTTAGAGGAGAGGAAAGTGAGACTTTGAAAGGATAAGTGTCATAAAATGCAACCATTATACAGGGCCAAAGACAGAGTGCTAACTCTTGGCTTTCTGGTATCAAAGCCATTTCAAACATAGTGTGTTTCAAGGTGAGTGAATCCTTGCAAAAGCACTGTGGTAGATCACAGTGCAGTTGGCTGTACATCTTTCCAGGAGAGATGATCTCTGAGAGATGAAGTCATATTTGGGGATCTCACAGCTAATAATTGGTGTGGTATTCCTTTGGAGTATTGGTTCTTTCTTTTTACTTTTCCTTATAATCCATGCAATGCGTGGCCACCACCAATTTTACTAAAGTTAATATAGCATGATGTTTTCAAAAGATAGGTCAAAGCCATGTAAACAGAATGCAACTTGAACAGAATGTGTCAAATATACAACATGCTGTATATCAAACTTCTTTTGTTTTGTTTTACTATGGTGCTCAGGCTGACCTTGAACTCTCAATTCTCTTGACTCAGTCTCAAAACAAAAGAAATTTGATATACAGCCTGTTGTATACTACAGGCGTGTACCACCACACCTACCACCTCACCACAACACATTAACTTGTTTGTTTGTTTGTTTGTTTGTTTGTTTGTTTCTTTGTTTGTTTTGAGACTTGGGCTCTTGTATCCCAAGCTGGCCTCCAACTCACTATGGTACTGATTCTCCAGCTTCCACCTCCCAAGTGCTAGGATCACAGGCATGCACTGCCATTTCTAGCTCATTGCAAATCTTACCAGGACAGTAAGTCTCCCATTTTGTATTTGTTGGGTTTAAGAACAAAACATTTAAGTCTTAATCGCATTGCCTTTAAGAAGAACTGTTGGAAGACATTTCTTTAAGTATCACAAACCCTTCTGTAGAATTAAAGCATCCCCTACACCACCTACAAATCTCACTATTTGGCCTGATACAGTAGAAATTTCATAGATGCTTTAGACTCGGTTCCAAGCATTTGCATCTAAGCTCATCTTTGTGCCTCAAGATAACAGCATACTTCCAAAGTACTAGTTACCTGTCCACGAAGAAGTTCAATCATTGTCACCAGGACCATTTTCCATTTAACTGCTATTGAATTTCCCTGAATAGAAATGCCATTCATGTTTTAACTTACAGAGCCAAATCCCCAGAAGGTAACTCCTCATTACTGTTTGGATTAACCCAGTTTCATGATAAAGAACTAGACTATCATTTTTTACTCTCATATGCAAATAAACAGGCACAATGGCAGTGAATGTGCCCTTCTATGCCACTAAAAATGTCCCAACCCCAATCATTCCATCAATGTATCTTTACCTCTTCTGTTGTAATCATCTTCTCTACACAGAAGAGAGAAAAGATGATGAAAGTATTAAATAATTTAATTAATAACAAATAATTTATGTGATGAATAATTTATAAAATATTCATGAAGTACTTAAAAAAATCTAGACCACTACCTTCCAAGGGGTTTATTTAGAAAATAGAATTTACAACCACTTTACGCCTCGCTACATGCCCTGTGTGACAAAGGTCCTTGTTACATCTACAACTGCCGGGTTCCACCCAGAGAGTTCCACACAGGAAATCTTCAGGAATCCTGAAATGTAACAAGCAGTCGCTGAGACTACCTTGGTCTCTGCCTGACCAGGAGTCCTAGGTCAGCTATGCTCTTCTTCAATTGATTTCACTTCCTCCACATTTTAATTCATTAGCACAAGAGAGAATCCTGCCTATTAATAACTGAAGGCTAAAATATATGGTGGTAATGATAATAATATCAACCCATGATAAGATAAAGGAAAGGTTATTTTATTTGCTAAAAAGTGGTAACAACGCTAAAATACTTCAGATAAAATAGTTTTAGTATAACTATCAAACATACAAACATTTTGAAATATTAATAAAGTACAATTTTGTTTTCAGAGGAAAACAGCAATTTGGTCTCAGTTTTTCTCTTTTAAATAAAATTTAATAAAGGTCTTCTAATGGTGGGCCAAGTATTTCCATGGTGGCTTTTGGGGTTTGTGTATTTGTTTTCCCAGAATTAGTGGTCTCTCAAACATTGATTTGCAAAAAGTCAGCCACTGACCACGGTCTTGATCGTTTGTTTGGGTGAAGATACTCTTCTAAATTCCATTTGTTTTAATGTTTGTGAAGCATATCTTCTTTTATATTCATATGCTTCATTCAGTTTTAAATAATTGCTTTATAAAAACACACACAAAGTAAGACCAAAGTTGTTATTTTTTATTAAAAATCAATTTGAAATTACTTAAGATGCATTCTATAACATTATGAGGGTAGGTGAGTAATAGAAGGCTTCCGTTAAAGGAAATGCATGTCATTGATTAAAAAGGGGCAGGAAGGGTTAAGAAAATGAGGAGATAATGGAGATTCTGTATCTGTCATCTTTCAAAAAGTGTAACAGCTTGAGGGGAAGAAAAGTCAAGCTTGTAATTGACATACCAACCTATTTCTAGAGAACTGACCACTTAAGCCACATTGTTAAGTATGTACATGTTACTATAAGGTAGATTTTTTGGCCATATTTTAACATATGTAACTTTTTAAATTGAAACATTAGTATATTGATTCTTTTTTATAAATAACTACTATAATATACAATAAATTTAATTTCAGAATTTACTGTATGGACAGTGTAGTTTCTTTCTAGAATTCATCTCTGTGGTGGGAACTTGGTATGGCTTGGACATTTTTTTTAAGTGTTAGGGTACAGAGTTTTACTATGTAACTCAGATTACCTTCAAAGTCATGATCCTCTTGCCTCAGCTCCACCTTCCCAAATGTGGGGTTACAGTCATACATCTCCATGCTTAGTTATTTTGACTCAATTTATTTATATTTATACTCACTAACTTGATAATTTTAGTATACATTAATATAAAGGTTAAATTTTGAAGTAGCCACAAGTTTCTAGATGTCAAAATCCAGAACTCTCATTAAAGAAACATATGAATATAAAGAAGATATGCTTCACAAACATTAAAACAAATGGAATTTAGAAGAGTATCTTCACCCAAACAAATGATCAAGTCGGTGATCAGTGGCTGACTTTTTGCAAATCAATGTTTGAGAGACCACTAATTCTGGGAAAACAAATATACAAACCCCAAAAGCCACCATGGAAATACTTGGCCCACCATTAGAAGACCTTTTTTAAATTTTATTTAAAAGAGAAAAACTGAGACCAAATTGCTGTTCATTTCTGGATATGAAATGTGCTGTATTTTTATATTGAAAAAAACAAAACAAAACAAAAAACCTTACCCATTAAGAATCATATCTTTAGTAAAATGGAAGGCATTTTACAGGTAATTAATGGATACTCTACTGGTTTTAATGACGTTCTCTTGCAAATACCCTAGCATGTATATTGTGGAGAACTGTTGTTCCCCCCCCCCCACAGTGAAGGGCATGCCTGGGTCACCCCACAAGAGAATCAACAAAGAGTGCCAGGCTGTACGATGACCACAGAGACGTGCTCTAAAGGAAGCTTTGTGGGATTTCCACCCAGATGGCTGCTGCAAAGCATGAATAAGAATGAGGAGGAAGAGGAGGAGGAGGAGGAGAGAGCAGAAAGTGGAAAGGAAAAAAAGCAGTTCCCTGCGTGTTCAGAGAAGGCTTCCCTACGCACTCCTTATCACACCTTAATGTCTTGCTTGATCAGGGAACTGGTGACTTGGAAGCACCTCCAGTTCTCATCTATAACTGACAACTTCACATACGGATACTTCTCTATAAACCTGATCTCGGTCCTTTAACTTCCACATTGTCTTTCCTCTCCTGTCATTTTGACAGTGCGTGGCTGAGTTTATCCTCCCCTCTGTCTGCGGCCAGCTAAGTGAAAAACGGGCCACATGCTGTGATGGCTCTAGTGTTTCAGCACGGGACAGAAAGGAGAGGTGAGGAAGAAACGTTCCGCAATGTTATTCTTACATCTTTGAAATTTATTCCAGTAACTCTTCAAAGCATTCTCTGTTCCTTGTCCACCTTGCCTTGTAAAACTTCTTGTCAAAGAAAACATCATAGAATGAAAAACAGATTAATTCCTGCCATAAGCTATCATGTAGCTGTAGAAAGCAAAAAAAAAAAAAAAAAAAAAAAAAAAAAAAATATGCCCAGCACTGGTAACGGTTGAAACTGTCTGTACATTCTGTTACCCATAGACTAGAGCCCCAAGCTTAGTGGTTCCAAATCACCTCCGGTCTCAGCACTGGCTGTCCAGCCTCAAGTTTTCCTAACAATATGTGGTTCTGCCCTTCTCTGAACAGCTCACTCTCCTTAGCTCACTTCTATTTTCACTGCGGATCATTTCTATTCGTCTCTTTAGTGGCTCGAAATCACATCATTCAAAAACAAAACCCACCTTTGAGCATTTTCTTCAAGGAGTTAGTATTTACAGAAATACAGCAGTAAACTCTGTGAACCTTGGGGGAAAAAAATAGAAAAACAGGGAAATTTTTAGAGTACCTCATCAGATATTTATATGTGTCAGCTAAGGAAACTGAGTCATGGGGGAAAAGATGTTATCCAACGCCACACAGTCACAAAGGAAGAGAGCAGGGCTAGTCTCTGCAACAATGATCGCAGCAACCCTTGATTCAGACAGCCCTGAACCTGACCTTGGCAACCCTGTCATCCTCTCTATACATTTAAATTTAAGACCAAGAATAAAAACATATCATCCGGAGTAGTTTCTGTCTCCTCTTTAGTCTGTATACCACAGGTTCCTGCTTGCAGAGAGACCTACAGCTTCTAGTACAGCAGACAGCAATGGTTAGACCATGGGCAGCAGAGGTAGACTTGCTGGTGGTTCTATTTGTTTATTTATTATTTATTTATTTATTTATTTATTTATTTATTTATTTATTTATTTTCGTTTTTCGAGACAGGGTTTCTCTGTGTAGCTTTGCGCCTTTCCTGGAACTCGCTTTGGAGACCAGGCTGGCCTCAAACTCACAGAGATCTGTCTGGTTCTACCTCCTGAGTGCTGGGATTAAAGGTCTGTGCCACCAACGCCCGACTGGTGGTTCTATTTTAAGCATCCTCTCAGGACCTGGTTATTTGCAGCTAGTTACTTAACTGCTGTTTGTCTATTTCCACCTTGGTAAATTAAAAATAATTAGCTTACTTTATCTACTCAACCATGCTTGATCAGAAATTTCTGTTACAGACTGGACATTCAGTATTCAATCACAAAAGTAAAGCCCCTGTTATGATTGGAGGCTCCCTTCCAACAGGACACACAGACAGTCAACTGACAGAGGGACGACCCCAGCCTTCCCCAGTCTCCAACTCTCAGTGTGTACCCTATCTCCTCACTTTTCCTTCCCATAGATATGTCAGGATGAACTCCTTCTGTGTGTCAAGTTCATACTGAAAATCTACCTGCTTTGGTATTACCTGCTCCCTCGTTTCAGTTCATAGTCCCTTCTCTGCACTGTTATTTGAAATCCTTAGTCCTTGATGTTGCCTGGCAGGCTGTGTGTTTTACTTCTCTCTTTCTTACTGGTTTGTGTTTAGTCATGTGCCAAGATCGTAGAAGGGATATGCTTGATATATGTGTGCTATGCATAATTTACTGACAATTGACTGCCGTAGTATCTCGTGTAACAGCCTGTGGTGATATATGCAATTGAGCAGAGTAGAGCAGAGTCAACACATGGACTAAAGAACGAGGATGCTGTTTCCTATGGAACAGCGAGACAAGCCACCAAGGGTCACTTTGAGCCAGAGACATGACTGAAGTGTGAAAAGCTAATCTAGCTAATGGTTTGGCATTCTAGACATAAAAGATGGCATGTGCCACAGCGCCGAGGGTGACATCTGACTGGCATGCTCTGCGAATAGTAAGGGCATCCTGCAAATCAAGTAGAGGGCAGAGAAGGAAGAAGTAAACTAAAACAGATCAGCCAATCCCCATCACCCACGGACTTCGATTTGAGAAGCTACCCTACCAAACTGAGGGGGAGAGCAGCTGAAGGGTTCTCCAGGTATTCAAGGCAAGGGATTTATCACATGAATTGACTGCCAAAAGGTGCAGGTGATGACGGTGAAGAGAGAAGTGAGCTTGCCATTTTCTTCCTATCGGTTTGATTAATAACTGCCACAGCAAACACACGGACTTCCCATAAATGGCGATTCGGGATAGAAAGGGCTTGTGGAAAAGTCTACTAAGAGAGTATATACAGAATATTACAAAGATGAATTATAATTTCGTTTTGTAAATGGTGAATTGTATGTGATAGTTATCCATGCATCACCCAAAAGATCATTGCACTATCCAGGTTGCGTAACTTTATTCACTTTGAATTTTATTAAATACTCAGTCATCGACAATAACAGTGACTTCCTGCTAGGGACATTATATTGCAACCTATTGTTTGAGTTTATAAACACACCAAAACACTAGAAGCCTGGTCATCTCCTCCCTCCGTAAAATGAGCTGGCTTGGCGCAAATGCTCTACACTGCTTGACCGCTTGGATCTAAGTTATGTATGTTTTAATATCCACTCTAAGCAAGAAGGCAAGGAATCAATGTCTATATATATATATATATATATATATATATATATATATATATATATATATATTATTTTCTACATTCACCACATTCTCTGTTTTCAATAAAGATAATGGCTGGCACTTTGGAAGAGAAAAATCTCAATTCACACAGTATCACCCTGCAAGGTGCCTTCTGTATTACTACAAGGCTTCCAGAGAGAAGAGAAACCACTTCATAAAAACACTCAAAAGGTGAATTTTTAAGGGTTTTTAAACTATAGTCTGTGCCTGTGCATCTTCCAATTCTTGTGTATTAGTGAGCATAATGTACCCAGCAGATTTTGTCAAAGAAAAAACATACATGGCACTTAGGTTCAATAAGAGTTACAGAAATTGATAGAAAAGAAATCTGCGTGGAGTTAGTAGAGAATATGTAGGCTTTTAATTACGTTCCTTGTTCAAAGCAATTGGGCAGACTGCCTGCTATACATTATAAATTAATTCCATTCATTATTTCCCTACTTCGAGTTTTGGCTGCCTAATTAATGGCTGTTATATAATTCAGACTTTGAGCCCCTCCCTCCAAGGCTCCTAATCACCTGGCGCAGAGGCCCAAAGCAGACAATTGTCCAGGCCTCCCAGAGTCTGACTTCGACAGACTTGGGCCTCTGATTTATGGGCCAGTCCTTGTGAAGAAGAATGCACAGCCAAGACAAAACACAGCTTCAGGCAGATTGCGTGCCGGGGTCCTCCCGTGTGTCGCCTGAAAGCTGTCACCAGGGCGCTGAGGCTCCCGAATGGTTCCAAGGCAGCATGCCCAGCTTTCTTCAGCCTCCGGGGTTCCACTTACCCTGTGTTCCCAGCTCTGCTCTGAGTACAGCGTGGTGGTGGCGACCCCAGCTAGGCTGTCAGCTGGCCAAAGGAGAAACACAGACAGGCGGCAGTGTCCCTCTGCAATATGCTATCAGGAAGCTGACTGCTCGGCTTCCAAGGAATGGAAAGAAATTCCCTTGCTCTAGTGTTTATTTCAAAAGAAAACATACCTTCTTCCTGACCTCTTCATCTTAGTTCATATCGTGATGTAGAGAAATTATTTATCAAGAAATATATGTTAAAAACTCAAAAAAAAAAAAAAAAGCTAATAATGTTCCCTCCTAACTTCAAAGGGAATTTACTCATGGCCGGGAAATTCATTTGTCAGCTTATCAGACCGTCAGACATAAATACCAAGCCCTCTGTCTTCACTGATCCTCTGGAAATGCATGCCTCGGCGGCACGTGGCACGCAGGGGCTCCATTCCCGATCAGATGCAGACTAGATCAGCTCAGACCTCCAGAATGAGCTTGGAATCTGCCCAGATGCGGCCTCAGAAAATTGGCTTTATGCATGCTTCACACTTCTCATTCCTATTGTTCTCTCTACAGTCTTAGAGGAGGTTTTGTGTTTTGAGAATCCACTGATCTGCATGCTGCTGGGATGGAGGCTTGGACATGAGGCTGAGCCATAAAATAAAATTCAATCCAGGGTAAAAAATCAAGATAATACCTAAATCCAAATGGACATTGGAGGTATGTCTTAGGGACCTTTCCCGTCATCCTGTAGAACTTGAACATTTTCCCACTAGTTCAGGTCGTCATCAATTTAATAATGGAAAGATATAATTTTAAAAGTATTTTAAGGTTCCCTGTGTATTTCTGCAAGTAAAATTTACTTCTCTACACCTCTTGATTTACCCTTCTGCCTCACAGATGTTGGAAAGTAAGGTAAGGGCTTTAATTGAAGGAGAGGAGAAGGAGGAAATGGAGTGGAAGGAAATATATTCAGGGACTTGAGAACTAGAAAACACTTTTATTTTTAAGTATAAACATACAGTTCTTTGTCTTAGAGATACTCCACTAAGTAAACTTGCTCTTCAGAAATGACAGAGACAAAGTGGACACTGATATTTTATGACAGTTTGAGATCAAATGTATTTGCCTGTGGCTCTCAGGGAGAAGCAAGAGAGACCTGGCTAGAGATGTTAGCATTCCGCGGGGGCACCGGTGTGATGACATTGATCTAAAACAACTTGGAAGTTTCAGATTTTTAAATGCATTTGTGAAGACAAGGAGAGAAACGCAATTAGAAGTGAGAAGGAAATACGGACTGTCATGAGGAAACACAGAATTCTAGGTGTTAACTCTGAGCTGAATGAACAGGAATAAACACATAACAAGATGGTGAGTGTGGAAAAGAACCTGGAAAATACCACACAGCCTGACCCACAGGCTTCACCAAGCGCCTGTGGGGACAGGCGTTCAAGACCATCATGGGCCCTGGTTCTCGATGAAGCAGTCACCCCTCACTCCCGCATTTTGAGGAATTTTAGAAAAGTCACTTACATTGTCTAAATCTCCCTTTCTCATTTCTTCTTCGACGAAAAAAAAAATCAAAACTAAACTAGATTTGATGGTAAAATTTGAAAGAACTGGAAATCTACGTACTAATCTATTTTGATGGTAAACTCAATCTTCACTGGAGTTTCATTAGAATTCAATAATTTGTCATTAGCTCATAAATATTTGTTTGTAGTTACTCAAGTATTCCTGCGTGAATGCCTATGTTTGTATTTTTAGCGAATGGTAGGTAAATAATCCAAATTTCTACCCATATTTAGCTAAAAGTCTACACTGAAAATGGCACCTATCAATCTAAGGTAGAAAGGCTTTGCTAAGTATCTATCCCTCGTGTACAGGTTCTCAAATCAGATCAAACCCTTGTATAATTTTGAGTCTCACAGAGGAAAATAATGCCCTACGTTATTTTGGTTTCCGTTAATCTTAAAATAGAGTTGCTATTGAATAAGATATGTTTAATAACCAGTGACTCACTGGTTTTATATATATATGTATATATATATGTATGTATTATATATGTGTGTGTATACATTTATTTGTGTACATATAGGTAAACACACATGCTCACACATGTGAATATATAAAATCCCATCAACTCAATGACCAGACAGGTAGAAAAATGCAAGCTCAGCTTCATTTTAGTTAGGCACCAAATCTCTAGAGCACCACTATTGAGATCAAGAAATTGAGAAAAAAGGAAGATTCTATTGCGCAAACACATTGGAACTGGCATCCTCTGAACTGAAACTCTGAGTTGCAGGAAGGACCCATGTTCAGATGGCTACAAGTCTGTTCTTCCTTCAGTCCTCCCGTCCCTCGATGTGTTGCTTAATTTTAATCTGGGGACATTTGTGAGACAGATTCTGACTGTGTAGCCCAGGTTAGCCTCCAATACACCACCTAATCCTTCTGTCTCAGCCTCCCTGAAGCTGGAGTTATAGGCATGCAGCCCACTACCACACATGATTCCCCTCAATGCCCTGAGCTTCTCCAGATCTCCAGGAACCACCCCCATCTGTTGCACTGGTACTTCACCAGCTTGGAAAGTTTCTATGCAACTTCTCCCTCTTTCTCTGTTTTTCTTTCCTCCCTCATGCTCTCCTTTCTTTCCTTTCTGTCTTTCCATTAAGGAACATATTCAATGCCGGGCAGTGGTGGCACATGCCTTTAATCCCAGCACTGAGGAGGCAGAGCCAGGTGGATCTCTGTGAGTTCGAGGCCAGCCTGGTCGACAGAGTGAGATCCAGGACAGGCACAGAGAAACCTTGTCTCAAAAAAAAAAAAAAAAACAAAACAAAACAAAGAACGGGATAAAAAAAAAATGTATTCAAGCAAAGGAAGCTCTATATCGAAATGGGGTGTCAAATATTTTACTTACATAGTTGGACTGTTATTAAATTAGTAATAGGAGTTATCATGATTGCTTCTGAGTACAAAGGGAGTGTTCCTGTTTTGATCTTCCTATTCTTGGGGGCTTCCTGTGTCTCTTTAAGGTTTTGTGGCAACTCTCAGCATATACCATGTGGGGCATCCCAAGCCAAATTATAAAGCCAGAAAGTAACTCTACCACCTCCTCCAAACTCAAGCTCAGCTTTATTCCTGCAGCAAATTTCTGTCAGAACAGGGTTTTATTTTTTTTTTATCTTTCTGCAGTATCCTCAAAAATATGAAAAAATCAAAGAGTGAGGTCTGAGAATATATTCTATATCACATGTACAAAAACATGAAAGTAAGTTCTAGGAAACATCATTATTCTGTATTCAGTCATATTTTTCTTTAAATAGAAGCATTCTGTCACACTTGGACTAACTGTAAAGACTCAGGCTTTTGTAGTTTCATCCACTGAGAAACTTTGAATAAAATGTATTTTTCCACTCTCACCCCCACCATTTAGTAGACACACTCAAGTGTACTAAAGAAGAAAGTCATGTTTGGAAACATACACTGTTTACAAGCGTGTGAATGTACTGAATTTTAAGGGACACGTTTTTTAATTTCCAGTATGTTGTGTGTATCTTAATTCTATTATTTCTCCCAAAGTACTCCAAATTTATAAAAATGAATGTACATCTAATTTAAAAATTTTGCTGTTCTTTCCAGTAGGATATCTTTAGTGCCTATAAAGGCTTAGAAAATGTCTACTTTCTAAATAATGCTGCTTTCACTAACGTAAAAGTAATGTCTAAGGGCCAAGTAAAACTGAGGTTGTTTCCATTCTTTTTGCCGTATGCCTCCAGCTATTTCCCATCACAGGAATGAAAACTTATTTGTTGATACCCTGTCTCTCCAGGGAACATTTTTAGTTCTCTGATATTAATTATCTAATGTCAAAAATATGATAATGGAATGCCCCCAAATGTTTCCAGGATAGCATGAGATAATTAGGATAACTTAAAAGATATCCCACAGTTCATTTTGTTCATTTGGAATGCAACAGACATTATGTGCTTTTGTGCAACACCAAAATCGGGATTAGTTTCCAAAATTTTTAATCATTCATTTCATAGTTTGTTTGTCATAATTCATGTGATGCCATGTAGAGCAGATAATCTGAAACTATTTCCAAATGAATATTTAGGTTAACAAACTCCTTCTTAGTCAACATGTTGTTACTTTATAAAGTAAAACAGACACATTTGGGTTGTATTTTTTTTTTTTTTTGCTAGAAAACAAAAGCTTATACATAGTATATTTTTCAAACTCTCTCCAGGAGGATAATGTTGGTCTGAATTTCTTCATGGCTTCCTTTGGTTAAATGTGAGGTGTGGGAAGAAATGAATTGGACTGTACAGATCAGTCAATGTGTTTGAAGCAATGTTAGAGAGTCCTATCTTTTCAGGTGACTAATTTGGTTTGTTGCTCAAAATTTCTTCCTTTGAGCAATAAGCAGAAATACAATGTAACATTAAGAAGTACAGTTTCAAGAAAAATAGGAGGACCATAAGTTATGGTATGAGTAAGGAAAGATGAAAGAGATTAGGTGACAGTAACATGCTTGTGTGTGTGTGTGTGTGTGTGTGTGTGTGTGTGCGCGCGCGCGCGCGCGCGCGCATATGTGATGCTTATGTAAATGCACATGAAGAGGCCAGAAGAGGATGTCAAGGGTCGGCTTTCACCAATTTATGACCTATTTTTTGAGACAGGGTGTCCCATCAATCCTGAAGCATACCATTTTGACTAGGCTGATTGGTCAGCACACTCCTGGGATCCACCTATCTTTGCCCCAAATCTGGTTACAGGAGTACATGAACACCTTCAGCTTTTACAGAGGTGGTGGAGATTTAGCTCAGATCATTTGCTGTCACAGCAAACGTTCTCAGCCCCTGAGCCATCTCCTTAGACCTGATCATCAATTTGTTTAGCCATTGATATAAACTGAATTTAGTAAAAGAATGGAAATTCAGATTCTGAGATAAGGTATTTTATATTATTTTAAACAGTCTTTCTACTGGTGTCCTTCGGGGAAAATAATTTCCAACTAAAATATTTCAATTAAAAAATACTGAGATCATTTGAACATTTTCTGAGAACTATTAAATCCACAGCAACTTAAACTATTAGTAAGGAAGCCTTTGGGTTACTTTAATGTGTCTGTGGAATACAGTTTCCATTTTTATTAAATATCAATGTTTATGTTAATATGACTGCCTTTTGGTTTAACTGTTCCTAAGTATGGATCTGAACAGTGTTGCTCCCTCAGAGTTAAGTGCCTTGGAGGGATGGTCATAGGGAGAGAGATCAACTACTAACCAATGGTACAATTTGGTGAAAAAAGCAAGCAGTCAGCTTGGTTTACATGGATTTTTATCTGTGTAAGAAGAAATACCACTGAAAATCATTACTGGGAACAGAGCAGAGTTAGCTACATATCTGCCCTGAGAAGCAGACTACAAGAAATTATGAAGAACTGTAGACTAGAGAGGATAATCTGTATCAAAGCTTACCTCGGTGAGACAGTGACATGTACCTAAACTGCAGGGTAAGGTGAAACTCCCTACCACAGATAGATTTGAGTAAGCAATTGAAATGTGCTTTCCTGCAATCCCAGGGCAGAGGGCAGGAGCACCACATCTTCCCAGCCAGCTGGGCTACATAGGAGATCCAAACCAGCTTGTAATAGGCTGTATGAGACCCTACAAGAAACAAACAAACAACAATCAGAAGCAAAGAGCTCATGGCTCATTTTGAAAGGCAGCCAGGCTTTTCTTCATCCTGATCACTGTACAACTTCCCTGCTCTGCCCCATTTTGCCTTTAACCAAATTAAAATTTTGAACCATCCTTGGATATTTTTCATGCACAACAAATTATAATACCTTTCTCCATATCTACATCTTGCTCAACAACAAAAAAAATATTATAGAAATATTTTGGAACTGAAAGTATCATTGAAATCAGTATAAAATTAGTCAAAAAGTACTGTAAGAGCAATTAAAATATGTAGAGTATTTTTTTAATGTGATAAATTGTTCATATTGTTTGAAGAAAATGCCTGGTCTCTTGGCATAAGAGAGGAAAATTCTGATTTTAATGGAACACTCTGTCTCGAGTGTGAGTGTGGCTCTTGCTTCAGCTTCTCTGAGTGTAAGCTTCTGAGAATGACTAACAAGCCTCAGACATCAGGGCAGTCCCTGTGGGATGTGCCAGTGCGGTTCCTGAAGGGCCCATGCAGGATATGTGAGGCCCTAATAGTGAAGTTCTCTATTTCAGGAGTCTGCATATGTAGTCCTGTAGTCTGGAAGATAGGGAACTAAGAGACTATGTCTGGATGAAACTTCAGATATTGACGTATGCTAGGGAATCAAGGATAAAGCAACCATTAACATATTGAGCATGTACTGTGTTCTAGAAATTCCATTAGGTCCTCAAGGCCCTTGGGAAAGGAATAGTCTCTGACCTCAAGAATTTTACAGCTCCATGAGAGACGCAGGCTTAAAAGGACACACATGGAGAAGGTTCTCAGACATCTTTTTCAGTTTTAGGAAAACACTTCAAAGATAAATATGTAACACTGAGGTTAGAATTCTAGATCCTTCTGACGTTTATGTCCTCAACCTACTACACTAACCTGTTCATTCCTCATTTTAAATATCAAATGGAAATATCAAAAGATCTTTAAGTCTCAAGGTACACATATCACACATAATTTACATGATTTCTTGTCTAATTTTGAAGAATATCTTTAGTTAATATTTACAAATAAAATAGTGTTAAGAATAGAAGTAAATACATTTGGGGGCATTAGATGATAAATGGGAGGAGGGACTCAACACTCAGTGGCCATCAGATTTTAATCACTATTTTAAGCTTGTTCAAAATTATTCAATATTTTGGATTCAATACCAATATGATTATATAATAGGTGGGATTTTAAGAAGAAATATTTTCCATCATTCTCTGATTGTTGTGAGTGTTGTTCTGGTTGTTAGTATAGTAACCACCAAATACTATATGAAATACTGGACACTTGTGGAGGTGTTTACAATGTGCATGTTTGAATTTTATAAGTAAGCTTATTTTTTTTTTCAAAATCAAGGTATGTGTGGCCCTTTATTCCAGGTGGAATTTAACTGCCTCTGTGGTTACATGCTTCACTCATGACCCAAAACATTGCATCATATTTGGAATGTTGCAGCTGCTTAGCAGCCTCCAGGCAACACTAAAACCGATTTTTAAGACAGGAAACTGGGAAGAATAGTGTGTTTGCTTGCATTTGCAGAGGGGATATTTTTAAGTGCCTAAACTGTGTTTGAACCAAAATTATCAAGTCAATACACTTTTTGATATAGAAAAAAAAAGGAAAGCAAAACCCTGTATATTATTAATGGTAAATGAATTGTTGAAAGCAGCTATACAAACGGGTCAATGGTGTCGGTTTTTCTTTGTATTGATCTTCAATAACCATTTATGAGTGAAATAGGAGATGGATTGCTTACAAATTAAGTTCAAAATACTTTTGAACAGAACATACAATGACATCATGTTTTTGTCCTCAAGTAAATATTTCCCAGCTGGATTAATCATGGTCACAAGGCATTGCATTAAAGTTGTACACAATAAAGTAAAACCATCATTTCCCACTCTGTGCTAACAACATAGAAGGTTGTTCACTCCTGTCCTTGATAGGCTCTCTCTCATTTATGGCATGCAGTTTTTGAAAACATAAGCCCATCTATTTTCCAAAAATATGTAAATTAAAAAGAAAGTGGCCCAACAGAGAAGACTGATAAAATTTCTTATTGTAGAGAAACTGACTCATTTCTCTCTATGGAGGCATATTTCAACATATATGATTTTAAAGGTTTTTTTTTTTTGGGCTTTTTGAGACAGGGTTTCTCTGTAGCTTTGGAACCTGTCCTAGAACTCACTCTGTAAACCAGGCTAGCCTCAAACTCATAGAGATCTGCCGGCTTCTGCCTCCTGAGTGCTGGGATTAAAGGCATAGGCCACCACTTTAAAGTAATTTTTTAAAGATAAAATGTTGCAAAGAATGTTAACATTGTTAATCTATCTGTATTATAACAGACCATTTAAAAGAACAGGTTCACTTTGATAGAATAATATCTAGGTGAAGTTTTTTTCCCTCAAATTTATGACTTTAGTCAATCTACCCATCACAGTCTACCCTATCACAAAATCCTATTGTTTAAGGATTATGATGACCTATTGATATATTTAAGAGCAGAAAGTACTGTAAGTCATTTATTAAAGATCATCTTTGTTATTGTGATATTTTAAAATGTATAATGGTGGAAATAAAATTAAGTCCTCTAGAGTCATTCTTTATCTAAGATAATGAGAAACAGTAACTATCAAAATATAGAATCTTTGGGAAGAGGCCAGTCATCAGAGTCTGAGATCAATGCTTCCATGCTTTGGGTAATTCAAACATGTGATTGTGACACATTTGGTATAAAATTTGTACTGTGTTTCAATGTCATGAGGTTTTCAGAAAATATGATACTGATGAGATGGACTCTTGATGTTTGCTGAAATCCTTTTAAGATCCCATTGATGTATGGCAAGAATACAGCTGACCGACTGCTTCCATTATGGAAGGTACACATCCAAGTCTACCCAGACCATTCTTAACACAGTACTTTTATTAAGACAATGAAACAACATCCAATTTGTGTGAAATATACCAGAACTCAATGTAAAAGATTCACTAATTTTTGTATTTTCCAAGCACAATCATTTAATATGATTCATACCATAATCAATATTTTATAGAGATGTAGACTGCACTTCAAATATGTCATGCTCTGCCATTCTATGCAGAATAGTTGCCTGGAGATGCATCATGGCTACTATGATTTAAATACCATACTTTTTAAATTCCCACAGTTTTAACTTTGAAATATATTTACTTATTACTGCATTTAAACCCTCTCTCTCCGTCTTAGTCATTCAAACCCTTTTTGACAGCAAACTCAAGGCTCACTGAAATCCCATGGGAAAGAAACTGTATTATATGCATTGTTCACACAGAGTAATGTACAAACCATTTGGTTCGCTGTTGATTGAGAGAACAGATGTCTGGACAATTTATGGAACCAGAAACACATCCACAATATCTTATAAAAACAGTAAGGTATTTTAATGACATAGTAAGTGGAGAATGCAGTTCAAAAATAAAAATAAAGCTTAGGAGTCTAAGTTAGAGGGTAAATTTTGAACGGAGCACAGAAAACTTGAAAGATGTCCAATTGTATTCTTAAAATAAAAAAAATTCAACTAGTCTTATAACATTCTAGATGGAAAAATGAAATGTACTGTTTCAAGAGAAATGAAATCTTAAGAGCCTAGAATGGTATTTTGTGTTTATGTTGCTTTTCGATTATGTGTACTAGATCTCTTTCACAGAAAAATTTTAACAATTTGCATAAATAAGAGGTCTGCTTCTTTTCAAAGACCATGGTTTTTTTTTTTTGTTTTTTTACAAAAAAGACTTATTTTTCTCCAATACATATGTTACTTTCAATTTTGAAAGATAAATTCATGTTGTTAATATTTGGTCAAGTATAGTACTGTTTACATTGAGTTGATTTTGCAATTGCTTTGAATATATGTTAACATATCTGTCTTTTCCAAGTCAAGGGAGGGGTCAATTGTTATTGCAGAGTTTATGATTAAGGACAAGGCATTTCTTTAATGAGAAATTAACACTGCTCACTATGGGAGTGCCATGGTTTGTAGATATCACAGGACTCCAATGAGTTCATCATGAACAGGATCCTCACTTTAACTATGGCTTTAATAAACATTGTTTATTCTAAGTTTCACATTATTGTGATTTCAAGTCACTGTGATTTCTATGAAAACATAATTCAACCCAATTAATTTTTCTTGTCAATGAGTTATTTAACTCATTCCACACAGAGTCAAAAACTGCAGAAAACTAAGGAATGCCGAGAGAGGGAAAAACAGTCTTCCTCAGGAAGAGTACACCAATTAGTTATCCGATACTAAATGGGGGTTTGGAGAGAGAAAAGAAAAGAGGAAGGTGTAAATGATATAATTAGAGTATAATCTCAAAAACAATTACTTAAAAATTAAAAAATACTTTAGATAGCACCATCTAATTTGTCTGAAACAGAAGCTCTTGAGTTTGAGGGAAATGAAGTAAGTTCTGGATCTGTCTTCTCCCTATTTCTCTTCTTTTCTTGCTTTAGGAAGAATTATAAACATCAGGAAATAGATAAAGTACATATACACACACTAGAGAGGGAGAAAAGGAAGGAGAGAGAGAGAGAGAGAGAGAGAGAGAGAGAGAGAGAGAGAGAGAGAGAGAGAGAGAGAGAGAGAGAACTGAGGATTTTTTAGTGGATAACATTTTTTAATGATGTAATCATGACTGGATAAATTTCTAAAGCACAATTAAACATTTGTGCACTTCTTTGTGATAAAATGATTTAAATTAAAACAATTCAGGACATAAGCTGAAGGACAAGCCACCGTTTTCACAGATGATCAGGAATAATCACCCTGTGTATGTTCCCATCCGCACACTGCAGTAATGCTGATGATAAAGACAGAGATACATTAGGTTAACCAAGGACTCCTAACTTTAGAAGAGCTTCAAATTAATTGTAACTTTTATGTAGACATCAATCGTTTTCAGAAGCACCTGTCTAGGAAGAACTCTTCCTGCCTGTCAGTCACTACCACCTACAAGCCAGGTAAGAACACCACTGCTGCAGAGCATTCCAGCTTTCTGGGAATGCTGAAAAAGCATTCTGGTTTGCTAGCAATGTAAATGTGAAATTTTTTTTTTAAAAAAAAGTATGTTGAGGCTACTTACAAGAAAATTATATATGTGTATGCATGTCTATATATATTTCAATTTTAAAAATTGAAATATAACTTTTTTTTGTGGAAAAGGCATTAGACACTGAGGAGACCTGGATTTAATTTGTCCTTTAAATGACTGGAATGCCATACTTTAGAGAGTATCTATTACATGGAGATTTACAGAAACTAGAGTGGTCTAAATGAGAACATTTTTAGTATGCAGATTTTATCCAGGCACAGGGGTTATATAACCAAGCCAGTGTGTGGCCAGCCCCAAGATGTTAACCGGCTTCTAGTACTCTTCTCGTGTTAATTTTTATCATATTGCCTCAAAAGTGATCCTTCTAAAGTACTGTGCAGAAAATCGTCACATGTGGAAGTTGTATGTATACATTGACTACTAAATTTTTTTTAATTCAGTATATGTTAATAACAGTTATTCAAGGCAAGAAATACAAGCAAAATAATATTTGTAGGGTATTATAGAAAGCAGTGCCCAGTTCTCAAACTTGGTGGTACACACCAACAATAAATAGTTCCAGAACTAGAGAGGCTTCGAAGGGAGATGAAGAATTTGAGGTCAGAGTGGCTTCATCTTACAAGAGTAAAGAAATCTGAAAGTACCGCTGTGAGGTGGCACACAGGCAAAGCTTCTTGCTGCCAAGGCTGGTGGCTTGAGTTGGATCCCCAGCATCGCACAGCAGAAAGAGAGAACCAACTCCTGAAAGTTGTTCTCTGGCCTCTATATGCAAGCCCAAACATGCCTGTGCCCCTCTCCCCAAATAAATCAATAAATGTAACAGAAAAGAAATAAAAGGTTTATTTATATTTAAAATATCAGAAAATAAAAGTGAAGCGCATGTTGGAGTTATACTGGCTCATTTTTAAGGTGCTTTTTTTTTTATAAATTACTGTAAACATTTCAGCTTGTGTGTAGTTTTTAAATGAACAGCATAAAACATTCATGATGAGCATATGTTGAACTGAGTGGGTTTCTTATGTGTAAATGTACCCTGTGTGTACATCAAAAACCAATCAATTTTTTTTTCAATCACTGGTAATTTTACCAAATAGTACAAAGACTGCTAGGAAGTTTTGCTTTCTCCAAAGCAAAATCATAAGACATTTGATAGGGTCAGTAATGTAGATTATGAATCACTACAAAGCTATCGGAAGAGGACCATCATTCCTCTGGGTCTGCATCTCTAAAGGGAGGCTGTCTTTCAGTCAAGCTTTGGCCTGACTGCCCTGATTTCCCTTCTCGCACAGTGGAGACCCATGCCCTTGATCTCCACTGTATTTAGTCAATTTTGACCTCTTCAGTGTTTCTCCTTTCCTACCGAGGGAGGCAGAGGGCCCTGTGGTTATGATAACAGTTTCTGAGGGTGAGCACTTGTAACTTGGGCACTTACCTGTCTGACTGGGAAGGTAAACTTGCTTGTGCTGAGACATTTCATGAGCTTTCCCAAACAGAAGAATGACACTTTCAAGGAAACAGACACAGACACGACCAAGGTGTCTGGAGACAACCAACTACCAGTCATGCTGGAATCTCTGCCATGGCGTGTTTCATGCGGGAATCTCCACCCTGGTGTGTTTAGAGATGAATGTGCTTGCTTTGGAAAAGAAGGAGACAGTAATGTTCCAAGTGTGAATTTTTTATTTCTTGCATTTTGAAGAGTCATATTCATGACAGAAAGGGAAACTAATGTATAAATGTGCTTCTGAGTGTGTGTCTCTCTCCCCAAGACAATTTCCAGCTGACTGGAAGTATGGATAAAATGCGTGTGCTAGCACCACCTCGTTCACGCTCATTTGTCAGATCAATGCCCACATCCCCAATTCAGGTCAAGGCATCAGGCAGAGGAAAGGGCTGCAGACTGACATTGAGATGCTCTATTTCGCACACTTGCCCTCTGGAAGGACTGGCAGAGGCAGTCACTTAAATTAAACACAGGTCATCAAACAAGATATACAATCTATTTCTAAAACAGACAACCCCAGCATTCCAAATCCCCGTGGCCTTTTACCGAGGCACATTGTGCTTCTTTTTCATGCTGCTCTGTCAATTCATGTTAAAGTTTGCTTTGCTTAAAAGTGGTATTTCATGTATTCTCTGACCCTCTTGCTCAAAGCAAAGAAATTGCTTTGGTTTATTTATGACCCAGTAACCTTAAGCAAAACTGAATTTCTTAATGCTCCTGAAGCCTTGCAGGGAGAAATAAAAGCTAAAGTAAATTTGGCGTCAGTGCAAATCAGTTTTAACCTGTGCAGAAGACCTTCCAAAATCATGAAGGGGACATGGGTGGATGCTTGTACGTAAATGACGTATTGCTTGTGGCTCTTAATTCAAGGAAAACTATGTAAGGAGACATACAGTTAACACAAATTCAGAACCCTAGGATCACAGAATCTTCTAACAGCAATAAAATAAAATAAAACCATACACCTTCTAACAGAAAGTGTGAAAATTTCAATACTGTCCAACACTAATATTTCAGCCAGTGACTAAATTGGGAAAACAACAATACAGAAGAGGTGGGTTCGTAGAAATAGTGATTGGAATCAGCGTCACATTAAACTAGTGGAAAGGTAAGCTAAATCAGCCAAGTAGACATTTCTTCCCTTTAGAATACAGTCCTGAAGTACTCTCTTATCGCTGCAAGGCAGGTGCCACAAGAACAGAGATGCCATTTCCCGGTTGAGAGAGAATTTAAACTGTTAAGAGGTTTGTTTGTTTTTTCCTTCATCAACAAAGTATAGCCATGTGAAAAGTGCATCTGCTATTCCAGGTAAACAAGAGTTAATCATTGCTCTACTGCTACTTGTATATGTAAATGATGCAATATTTAATTTAATTTCTTACTAGACATGAATCACTTTAAATCTTCTAAGAATTTTAAGGTATTATATTCTACATTTTTATTTTAAGAATTTGAGACATGTGGGCTTAAGTTTTCTACAGAGAATTTTTAGAAAGTTCTGGAACAACCCCCCCACACACACACACACCAGTTACTTGTGCTTTGCTATTAATTGTGACTCTAATGGAAGTTGCTTTATCATAGGTGAGGTTTGTATTCTGAGTTAAGGCAACACTTAGGGCCGAAATCTTTCACTTCAGCATACGTGTCCAAACGCTCATGGATGTAGACAGAGCTGGTAGGTATGTATAAAAACAGTGGAATGCTGCCCTGAGAAGGGTGGTGTGGTGGGCAGACAAGGGGAGGGCAGGGACATGCATTCAGGTGAGACTGATAACACAAACTGATAATCCCAGGGGAGCATGCTTCCCTGCCACAAAAGGCAATCCTCTGCAGGAAAACTGCTTTTCTCAAAGGGAGACGCACAGGAAAATTCAGATTAGTCAATTTTATGTCCTGTGACTATCTGCTGTCTCAATACATACCACCAGCAGATCGTTACCCCATTTACCTCAAAATACCAATTAGAGAAAATTGTCATGTAATCTTTTTGTCTACAAGATACTAAACAATTACAGGTTTAGCATACAGTATTCTAAGCAAACAAAATGTCAGAATGTTTCAAAATTTGGACTTATGTGGGTCACTGATATTTTATTAAGGGTTGCAGTAATTTGTCTAAGACTAGGAACAGCTTCAAAGTCAGATTCAAATTTTTTATGTTTTCTCATTAATGCCACATAAAATCCTACTTAAGTATAATATACTGGCTTTCTACCCTGGCTTTGAAGCATGCACAGGGATTTTTGTTTAAATTGATGATTGAAAGCAGTTGTAAAGACATGTTCAACAGAGTTCATACTAATTTACAAATGCATGTTACTCAGAGAAGACTTAGAAAATGGATATAAATGACTCTCATCTCCACTCAATCATTAAAAAAAAAATAACAGTTAGGACTTTAATAACCAAAATGACTGGAGATGAGTCTTGTGTAGTATGTGTAGGTTGAATTCATTTTCATTCTAGCTTGAAATGTGAAAAAATGGGTTGAATTGGTTTAATTTGTTCATCGTTTCTGGGTAAGTATGTCTTAAGGAAATTATATTAATTTTAAAAACCCTGTTGTATACTAAACCCTTATTCTATGTACAGTGTAAAAGTAGAGGGCCAATACTGTTAGCAATATCATTTGAGAAAACCTAAGTAGATTCTGTTTCATTTTTGCATAATCTACATACATCCTGGATATCTTTATTATGTGCTCACCATTATTTAAATCATGAAATACTTAAATGTTGTTTTTATTTGATAGCTCAAATTACTTTGAATGATACATTCTCTCTGCCTTTAACCGCCTGGGACTAAGCCCCGGAAAAGGCTTTTTTTTTTTTTTTTCCTTTTTTGAAAAAAAAATCAGATCCTTTTCTTTCACACAGCACAAAGTGGAGGCTTGCCAAACTCTTGGCGGAAAGAATCCCATTTCTTTTCTTTCTTACTCTTTTAAAATGGTTTTAAAAAAAATAAAATGGTTTAAAATGTGTGACATGTGTGCTTAAAGGGCTGGGCTTTCCTCCACTTCCCTCTGGCTTCAGACACCTACGGAGACTGTAAAGTCAGCACCACTCTGGCTTAGAGGTTGCTCCAGTGAACATTCAACGCTGTCGGTGAGTTTGGATTTCAAATAAAAACCATCGACCGTTGATTGTACCCTATAGCTAACCATCTACTCCATGGCTCTCTGTGTTTGCTGAAGACCGAACTCCAAAGCAGGACCAACCCACCAGGATGGCCTTCGCCTGTGCAGAGATTGTTTACAAAGGTCACAATCAACATTCATTGCTGTCGGTGGGTTGAACTGTGTAGAAAAGCTCACTGAACAATGAATGCAACTGTGGCCCCGCTTTTTGCTGTCACCGTCCAGAGACGTTCTATCCCTAAGAGAGGTTCTGGAGGTGCTGTTGCTCTTCACTCTAACTTCTGATGTCTGAATTTCCAGGTATGCTTAATCAATTTGTATCATGCAATTCTATGTCTGTGAGGAAGTCACTAGTTTATACAATACTACTTTTCTAGGCTTCTGCAGGTTACAAATGAGGCACTCCTTATAAACGCCGAAGTGTTTGATGTCCAGAATCAACAGCAGAGCTCTGAGTTGGCACAGCTTCCTGCTCCACAGTGTGGGTCAAAGGGAGAGCCATAGAAGCACCATTTGTCCCATGCCAATGTCACCCATATCTTTACACCACACAAAATAATCATTCTCTCATCTTTCATTGGATGTCCTGGTCAGACGGGCCTTGAAGTAATAGCTAAGTCTTTCATTCCACTTAAAGAATCACTGAAATGCTTCTGCTTTATATGGAATTTGATAAGGAGGGGGAAATGTACATAAATAGCTAGGTAGTTATCTGAGTGCTTATGGTAACCATAAAGTAGATTTACTTTCCCAGAGAGACCTCACATTTAAGATGAGGTTTTTACCCTTTTTATTTGTCTTTCTCCCTACAAGAACCTAACCTGAATTGGTAGACTTAATTCTATGACCTATCTTTTCAAGTAGCAGTAATGTTTGTGTGTGTGTGTTTTTTGACTAGTTTGGTGCTATATTTCCAAAGATAACCTTTGTTATTTAGGCTCATCATCATCTATAATAAGGAGAGTGGTTGGATTACTATTTATAAAAAGATGTTCTACATACAGTGCCTGTTCTTTCGGTACCTAGAAGGCTTTAATTCATTGGGAAAATCTGTCAAACACATTGTCCTTTCTCTCTCTTGATCTATTAAGTCTTATATATATTCAACTTTCATTGCAAAAATCCATTCCTAGGATCCTACTCTAGTATTCAGAATAATTCTACAGTATTTTATGAAGTTAGTTCACAAGCTCCTCCCTTGCCTAGGAGATCTCTAGGTCCACCAAAACCCTTTCCTCCCACCATCTGGCTCTTTCTGTTTACCATGTGACAAGGCTCAGTTTCTCTATTGTCAAACAAAAACCAAGAAATATAAGAGAAAAAAAGTCCCTGGGTCTTGCCTCATTCACTACACAACTCTCTCTCTCTGTCTCTCTCTCTCTCTCTCTCTCTCTGTCTCTCTCTCTCTGTCTCTCTCTCTCTGTCTCTCTCTCTCTGTCTCTCTCTCTGTCTCTCTCTCTGTCTCTCTCTCTGTCTCTCTCTCTGTCTCTCTCTCTCTCTCTCTCTCTCTCTCTCTCTCTCTCTCCCTCTCTCTCAAAGCTATGAGCTTGGAAATAGCATTTAGTAACCTGCAGTACAGTCTATATTTATAAATTTCTCATTACTCTCCTACCTATAATTTGATACCTTTAAACATTGCTCTCTTCCACTTGTGTGGATTTCTTTAATGGAAGTTGGTCTTGGTGGAACCAAATTACCAGTGGTAACTCAAATTGCCAAGCAAACATCAGGCTTTTGAAATTGCTAGCTGCCCTTCTGGGTCTGCTCTCCATATTATACAAAACACTTTGGACCTCTTCCTCCAAAATTCTAGGCTTATTAACTTTTCTGACCTTGCTCTTCACATTTAGGTTCCTGTCTCTCATGTTGATAACCTGGTTTGTGGGGTTGTCTGTCTTTGTTTGTTTTTTGGTTTATTTTGTTTTCTGTATAGATGTGTTGGGAATTTGTGTGGGGGGTTGCACATGCATATGTGTGGATGTGCAGAGACCCACAGTTAATATCAGGTGTCTTTCTCTATCACTCTTCACTTTATTTTTTGAGGCAGGGTCTTTCACTAGACCTGGACTTTGTTGGCTAGAGTGCTGGGATTATTAGTGGCTGTTCCACCTGCCTGGCTTGTGCAAGGGTTCTGAGGGCAGGAACTATGGTCTTTATGCTTATGGGGCAAGCACTTTATACACTGAGCCATCTCACCAGCCTCTATTTGCTTTTTAAGATGCTTAAAATCCGAAATCCAGTATCTTAGTAAGGAATACTCTTGAATTTCTGGATTTCTTCTCTTATGCTTCATGAACTGAAGGAATGTTCAGCACAGGCATAGTCCAGCACAGGCTTATATGTTGCTGGTGTCCAAGTCTCTGTTTCCAGGTTGTCTATCCTAAATTTGCCAATCTCTGTTCTGCTCATAGGCCTAAATCTCACGATAACCACATTTACCTCTGATCTTTCCCTATGGGAACCACACCTTCAATCAACTTAGTAACCCACACCTTAGATCTTGAGGCCATTTCATGTTCCTATATCTTGTTTCCTAACTTTTTCAGAGCACTCAATAACAAAGGCCTGGAGATGCTCACCACTTGGTATCCTGCTAAAATTTCTGTTCTTCTGTGGAGTTACCATGCTTCGGTCCAGAACTGTGTTGCTCTGACATGGAATATTCCAATATTCCAATTAACACTGTGTCTACTACTAGCCATCTGTTTATATTTTGTCCACATTATTTAAAAAATTTATTTATTTTTACTTTATGTATATGAAAGTCTGTCTGAATGTATGTGTGTATATCATGAGTGTTCCTGGTGCCTATGAAGATGAGACGATTCCCTGGAACTGCAGTAATGGGTGGGTGGTTGTAAACCACAATGTGGATGCTAGGAACCAAATCCCTGTTTTCTGGAGGTACAGCAAATGCTCTTGATTATTGAGCTACCTACCTCTCTGGTCCTTAAGAGGGAAGTTTTTAAATAGAATGATTTTGAAAAACCTTCTGATATATCCTGGATAGCATAGCATGTGCTGATATGTTCAATAGATAAATTATTCTTGGGAGAAAGGTATGAATATTAACTAAATGAAATAGTATGCATAATTTCTCAGATAGTCTAAAGATTTATTTTATTCCTTAAGGGATTACATGTAATTCTCTAAAACAATCCAAAATAAATGCAATAGAAGATGTACTCACTCAAAATGACAAGGGATTTTCTTCAATATTCACACAAAGCAAAAGAGAGAAGAAAATGATGGAAGATGTTGCTTGTATGAATTGGAGCATGTCAGAGTCACCTTCCATGAGAAGGCAACTTCCAAAAGGAGGACCTGTGGGCTACAAATGAGAGAGCCCTAGGAACCTGAGTATATAAAAACCTTTCATAGAAAGCTCTGAGGAAAAATAATCATTTGCAAGGCAAACAATGTGCTAGACAGAGTAATGCTGGATTAAATGTGAGTGATACAGAGATGATTTGAAATTTTGCATTATCCATGAAAATTCACACATGAAATAATGAGATGTAGGTGACTTTTAGTAAAGCAGGCTGAGGAACAAGAGGCAACACTGAGTGATGCCAGCCTGAGTGTTTTCATCCTGCATCTGGCATTCTTACATCGGTTTCTCTTTGAACTCACACCCAGTTCCTTCATTCCACCTCCTTTTTGAACATGTGACCTTCATCTGCCAGCTATGGTGTGTTAGCCAAAGAAACACTCCTGTCCTCAGGAGAACCACCCTGGGCTTGGAGGTGATTTACATATTCCCCTTCTGAGGAATTTGAACTGAAATTTACCAAACCCTTCATAGGAGATTTGTACCATAGCTGAAAGTCATGATGAGTCCATCATTTAGTAACTATCTTGGTGTTCACGTTAGCAAGTCAGGATAAGAAATGGTTAGCCAAGGAAAAAAACCACAGTAAGAAGCAGGCATGAAATGTTTCATAGTCCTCAAGCCATGGACTGGTCCAGAATGGCTTCTTCCAGCCATCTGGACTCTGCCTCTTGATATTTGTTGCAGATTCTATATGATCTTTGATGCCTTGCACTAAACTCTACTCTAGAAAACCCTACTTTTTTGTGAGGTAAACTCTTCTGTTCTTGGCCTTCAGAAGCACACAATGTTCAAGAAGGTCTGATGTGAGATAAACTTTATGGAAACAATTTGGCATTATTAATCAATAATTTTAAAAAGTTTTACATCAGTGATTTAATTTCTGGATTCTCAATTATTAGTTATTTTGATTATTAAATGGTAGTTATGAATATTTGTGAAGTACAGCATGGTCTTTAATACATTTATATATTACAGAAAGAGCACACCAAGCTAACAAACTTATCCATTACCCTATCACCATTGCTACTATAGTGATAATGTTAAAACCTATGCTTTATTGTTTGGAAATGTCTAGATATTATGATTAAACACATAGTGCAATAGATCATGAAAATTTCTCATCTTTTTCCAAGACTCTGTTCCCCACTCAGCCTCAAGTGATAAACTTTCTGTTCTGTTTCAATAAAATCATTATCTTTAAGTTCCACATTTAAGTGAGATCATACAGCCCTTGTCTTTTTATCCCACTGATAATAGTTATTCAGTTATATGTGTATAAACAAAATTCCCTAAGCCTCCATAGTATTTCATTACATAAATATGTTTATACATATATGAAAGCATACAGCATGTTTTCTTTATCTGTTCATTGATTGAAGGACCCTTTATTTGTTTCCATAGCTTGGCTACTATGAATAATTTTGAAATAAAGATAGAGTGTAGACAGCTTTTTGATATACCTATTTCAGTATACACACACACACACACACACACACACACACTCAGGATGTAGGAAATGCTAGGACATATAGGGAATGCTATTTTCATTTTTCTGAAGAACCTTCATCCTGTTTCTGAAAATAGTCACAATAATTTACATCCTCCAAGAGTTTACAATGGTTCTTTATTTCACCACATCCTTGTCATTGTCCTCTCCACTGTTGTCACTTGTTACCACTTATGTTTTGATAATGTCCATTCTAACAGGTGTCAGGTGTTAGCTGATTATGATTTTCAATGTGCATTTCCCTGACAGGAATGTGAAACCTTTTCCACATGTATGCTTTTTGAAATTATAAGTACATTATTTATTATCATTTATGTTTCTTTCAAGGAGTCTGAGTGTTTAATGTGAAATGACAGAAAAGTTTATTTGTAAAAATTATCTTAATATTGTACTGTTCATGTACAGACTTGACTTCAAAGCATAATAAAGCATTAACATTTTAATTATTCATTTGGCTTTCATTATTTTCTTAATGTACATGTACTATTGTTGCACAAATTATGTAATGATTATTTTTCTGAAAATTTATGAATCATGAATCTTATTGATTTTGGAATGAAAGGCAGAAACAAAATTCGCATCCCCAAGTGAGCTTCTAAAGACTGTGAGGTTGAGACAGCATCTCCCTGTGTGAACCCTACAGGTCTAGTAGTTTCTCTCTTGTCCCAGCCACCTGAGTCCACGGATAAGGATAACACGTGGCTAATACAGTGGGCCGAAGATGGGTTCTTAGGTGATGCTGGGCAGTCACTGCCAAGTAGTAGCACCAAGATGTGATAAGGAAGGGAAAGAAAATGTTTCTCCAAATTCAAAGGAGTTCTTATGCTGTGTGGTTATGTTTTATAAATCTCTTCTTTGGGTAATTAAGAAAAAAAGAAACCATCTCATTTTCACTGGTTGTTTTCTCTCAAAGATGATCACTAGTTAAGGATATTCATATGGACAATAGTTAAGGACAATCATTTAGTTAAGAACTCTATTTGATTTGTTGACTAGAATTTAATTCTTTTTCGAAAGTTTTCTCCTTGGGGTTGGACAGATGGCTCAGTGGTCAAGAGCACTGCTGTTCTTCCAGAGGACTCTTGCTCAGCACCCATATCAGGCAGCTCACAACACCCTACAACTCCAATTCCAGGGGATCCCATGTCCTCTTGTAGCCTGCATGGGCACAAGTATGTATGTGGTATATCTCCACACATACACGGATGCATGCACATGTGCATACAGACACATGAAACTATCTGCTCCTTTTTTTCCTTTGCTGTGTTTTGTGTCAAGCCACAATCCCCTTAAGATTTGATGAACTTACAGAAACAAAGTTAAATGAAACTACTTTTTTTTTAAAAATGCATGAAAACACAGGTCCTTCTTTGTCAAAAATTGTACTTTCATAGGCGTGTGGATTAATGTCAGGGTCTTCAATTCAATTCCATTGGTCCACATGTCGGTTTTTAGGCCAATACCAAGCTGTTTTTATTACTGTACCTCTATAGTAGAGCTTGATGGTAGGGACCATGATACCTCCAGAGGTTGTTTTATTGTACAGGATTCTTTTAGCTATCCTGTTTTTTTTTTTTTTTTTTTTTTTTTTTTTTTTTTTTTTTTCCATATGAAGTTGAGTATTATTCTTTCCAGGTCTGTGAAGAATTGTGTTGGTATTTTGATGGGTATTGCATTGAATCTGTAGATTGCTTTTGGTAAGATTGCCATTTTTACTATGTTAATCTTGCCTATCCATGAGCATGGGAGATCTTTCATTTTCTGACATCTTCTTCAATTTCTTTATCCTGAGTGAGGTAAACCAGACTCAGAAAGACAAATATGGTATGTACTCACTCATAGGAGGATACTAGATGTAAGACAAAGAAGACTAGACTGCTACTCACAACACCAGGGAGGCTACCTAGAAAATAGGACCCCAAGAAAGACACAAGGATCATCAGATGACAGAGAAATGGATGAGATCTACATGAACAATCTGGACGTGAGTGGGGGTAATGAAGGGCAAGGGTCGAGGGAAAGAGAGCTTAGGGGAGCAGGAGATCCCAGCTGGATCAAGAACAGAGAGGGAAAACAAGGATAAGAGACCATGATAAATGAAGACCACATGAGAATAGGAGGAAGCAAAGTGCTAGAGAGGTCCACAGAAATCCACAAAGATACCCCCACAATAGACTACTGGCAATGGTTGAGAGACAGCCCGAAATGACCTACTCTGGTGATAGGATGGCCAAACACCCTAATTGTCGTGGTAGAAACCCCATCCAATGACTGAGGGTACCAGATGCAGAGATCCACGGCCAGGCCCCAGATGGAGCTCCAGGAGTCCAATTGGTGAGAAAGAGGAGGGTTTGTATGAATGAGAATTGTTGAGATCAAGGTTGGAAAAAGCACAGGGACAAATAGCCAAATGAATGGAAACACATGAACTATGAACCAATAGCTGAGGAGCCCCCAACTGGATCAGGCCCTCCGGATAAGTGAGACAGTTGATTAGCTTGATCTGTTTGGGAGGCATCCAGGCAGTGGGACCGGGTCCTGTGCTCAGATGCATGAGCTGGCTGTTTGGAAACTGGGGCTTATACAGGACACTTGGCTCAGCCTGGGAGGAGGGGACTGGACCTGCCTGAACTGAACCTAACAGGTTGAACTCAATCCTCAGGGGAGTCTTTGCCCTGGAGGAGATGGGAATGGTGGGTGGGGTGGGAGGAAGGTGTGGGGGGGAAACAAGGGAATCCATGACTGATATGTAAAATTGAAATTAAAAAATAAAAAAAAAATTTAAAAAAGATATCCAAGGTAAAAAGAAAGAAAGAAAGAAAGAAAGAAAGGAAGAAGGAAGAAAGAAAGGAAGGAAGAAAGAAAGAAAGAAAGAAAGAAAGAAAGAAAGAAAGAAAGAAAGAAAAGAAAGAAAACAAACACAGGTCCATCTTGTCCTTTAACTCTCACAAAAGCATTTGACAAAGAAGGTACAATTTTATAAATAGGACAGGATATTAAGGCACCTAATGTTACAGTGCAGGCTAAGGACTGAAGAGCTATACTGCAGAGTTCATGTTCCAGTGCTGAGGGTGGAGATTCAGATGACTGTTTCTAAGAAAACAAATAATAGAAGATTCTTTCCAAGGCAATGGATTTGGATTTTCATTAAGAGTGTGGCTCCTTGTAGATTAAAGCCCATGTTCTAAGGGATGGGCTTTTGGGAGCAAAAGTACATGGACGTCACAAATTGGAATCAATGGGTTATTAAACTTAAAGTATTTACTAAAAGAGGCCACATATTTGAGAAAGGTATCGAGATGGCAATAAATCTGATAGGGGTTACAGGAGGAGTTGGGAGTTAATAAGATCAAAATATAGTGTAAAAAATTCTCAAATGTTTAATAAAGTATAAAAATAAGCAAAAGTATTTGGTTTGCTTGTTCATAAGTTAAAATGATCTGCATATCAGAGGGCATTATGTGGTGTTTCCTCATTTTTTTTCTACTCTAAACCTGGCTCAAAGGAAACATCAACCATATAATAGATGCACAATAAAGTTTGGCTAAATAAGTAAGTCAGAAGTATGTCTACTCAGCAAGCAGCATCTAGAGTGAATACCTCATACAATTCAATACTTTTCAGTCATGGGCTGAGAGTCAAACAGTGGTTGTCTCAGAAAGCTACCTATGTGACTACCATATATATATATTCTACATAACATATTTCTAAATTATTGGTCCCTAATATTTATGTTAGTATTTATCAGATGTGAACTTAACCACTCCATTTTAAAATTAGATTTATTTGTGTGTTTGTACATGTGTGCCTGTGTCTATGCCTACCATGACACACATACAAAGGTCTGAGGACAACTTGCTGGAGTCTGTTCTCTACTTTCACCATATGGGTCCTGAGAGTGAAATTCTGATCATCAGGCTTGGTGTGCCTGCTGAGACATCTTGTTGGCCCTAATTGCACTATGTTGTAGTTGATTTGTTTGTTTGTTTGTTTGTTTTTACTTTCTGGGGGCCTGCCACCCAGCTCCCAACTATAAATATATGATGACTTATTCTTATTTATGAATGCCCAGCCTTAACTTGGCTTATTTCTATCCAGCTTTTCTAACTTAAATTAACCCATTTCTCTTCTTCTGTGTTTTGCCTCTGGACTTTTTACATTTCTTTATTCTATTTACCTTTCTTCCCTTCCTACTCTGTGGCTGGTTATGTGGCTGGGTGGCTGGCTCCTGGCTTCTTCCTCTCTTTTTCCTTTTTAATTACTCCCTCCTCTTTTGAGCATAGATTTCTCCTCCTATTTATTCTCTCTGCCTGGCAGCCCCACCTGTCCCTCTCCTGCCTAGCTATTGGACATTTAACTCTTTATTAAACCAATCAGGTGTTTTAGAAAGGCAAAGTAACACAGCTTCACAGAGTTAAACAAATGCAACATAAAAGAATGCAACACATTTTTTCATCATTAAACAAACATTCCACAGCATAAATGAATGTAATAAATCTTAAACTAATATTCCACAACATTATGTATTCAAAGCTAAGAACCTGTTTTTCCCAAGATATAACTATCATTAAAAGAAAGGAGAAGAAGGAAGGATTCACACCTTTTAAATATCATCGGTTATGACACTGCCAACTGCTGAGATGCTAACATGTAGATAGGATGCATCTCTGGATCAATAAGCAAAGATTACACCTTCAGACTGTCACTACTGGGTTTCACTGCTCATAATACAATTAAGCCCAGATAAGTGATGCATGTAAAACATAAGCAAAGTTCAAGGTGCTGGTTGTAATAGTTTAGTGGTTTAAAGTTTACAGGTGTTTAAAGAATTTTCTTAAATTATTTTGGATTCCTGTGGTCATTTTCATCCAAAGTGCTGACTTTAAGTCTGGACTCCCCCTCTTCCTTAAGGTGAAGATAATGTAGACATAAGCTGGATTTTCTTAATCTCAAAGACATGGTAAGAAGAGACATTGGTTAAGCAGCAATCAAATTTGCATTTTCACAAATCCTTTTGCTTTTCTCCATGACGTAATAGTTTTGATAGATCTTAATCACACTTTCCAACCACTTCTCCATCATGCTTAGACAAATATATTCCTTTTTCCAGCCCCTTTAAGAAAGCAGATTGTGAATATACCTTCAGACTTCCTTAAGTAGATGCTTGCCATGCAAAAATATCCTGAAATATCAACACCAAGTAACAGGAATAAAATATCCCCATGAGCTCACTGCCTGAGCTTCTCTAAGCCCCGAACAGACAGCTTGGAACCTGAACATAAAGCCTTCGCTAGTAATGCCAAATCACACAAAGCCATTTTAAGATGCCTGGTCTGTGCTATCAATCCTCTTACCTTAGGCAACCCCCTCCAGCTGCTTAAGTGCTAACACATGCTTTACAATTGCAGGGAATGAGATGGTTTGCACATTAAAATTAGATGCAGAATGAAAGTGCTTGAGCACAGTTAAATTGAAGGGAGAAGTGGGTGGGGTGTAGAAGACAATCTGAGCGTGCCAATACTCACACACACTTAATTCCAAGACTTGAATCCCCATTTGAATTCTTAGTTTCAGCCTCTGATTTCATTTCAAATAATTGAGCAATAATGCATAGAATCTTTCAAAGAATATGCATCCCTGTGAAAATGCATGCCCAATTTATAGTATTTACAGCCATGAGAGATCATAGAGGCAAACATCAGAGATAGTCTTTGAAAGCCAAGCCAAGTCATTTAATGGCTACTAATGACATTTGTAGCTTTCCAGGCTTCTATAGCAAGAGTAATCAGATCTCAGGCTCTGGGCTGTAACATGATAGCCGCGGCTTTTCAGAGAGGGATTTCTGTAGCAGCCATGATGCTGCACAGCTGCTCAGGCATGTTATCGTAATGTCAGAAGGAAAGGGTGTTGAGATCGCCTTTCTCCAGTCCATTAGATGACTTTTTCAACTGATAAACACAAATGAATACAGCAGTAAAAACTGAGCCATCTTTTTTAAGTAGAAAAGAAAATCAACCATTGCCTAAAACTCAAAGTCCCAAAGTACCAAGAATTAAAGAAGTATGTGTGCATGTACTTTTCTGGTTTTGAACCTGAGGTCATGCAAAGATATTTACCCATTTGTTTAAAAAAATGTACACTAGAAGGCCATGCATTTACTTGTACAGCTCAGTTCCTGGATACACCAGAGCAAGCACAGACATGGTTATTATCTCCTGGAACTTGAAGTCTACTTACAGAGGAAGATCTCAACCAAACTTCTATAATTAGAAGACTCTACAGGAAAGGGCTAGAGAATGAAAAGAAGACCGACCACTAGAAACTTCAAAACAGAAAAATTCAAAACACAGCTGAGTTTTATTAATGTGCAAAGCAAAGGAACACGTACTTCCGTCATTAACTCGCAGGGAAAAGTGAAACATACCTATACAGGAATAATATTGATAATGTGCAAATGACTAAAACTTTCTTTGCTGGGACAGAATGAATGAATCTAAGGTCTTTTCACGGTGAGAAATAAAAATGTCACAGTTATTAATTGGTAAAGGGTGCTCAGTTATAGCTAGTTAAGGTTTGATGTACAAAAGAGATTCAAAGTCCAAGTCTTTCAATAGCTTCAACTGTTTAGAGTGAGTTGTGATAAAATTTGGTCTTGAGATAGCCAGGGATGCTTAGTGCAACATTTTCCTCTTGTAGATAGAAAAAAAGAGTTTAAAATGTTAAGGGTCTGGGGTCAGGGAACTAACACAGAAAATATTCAAGTTAGAGAGAGTAACAGCTGCAGATACCTAGTGACTCCTGGAATAAGAAAGGCCAGTATGGTGATGGGAACAGAACTCCCTGTGGAGGTGGGACAAAAAGGCCTTTCAAGAATAGACAGACCTCTACAGTCTAGTCTCTTTGACAGGAGAAGGTTCTCTGCAGGCTATAGAAAGAGAAACCTGGACACCAACCCAGCCACAAAATCCTTCACCTACAATCCATCCTGCCTGCAAGACGTGCTGGGGCAATGGTGGTGGGAAAACTTGTGAGAGTGGATAAACATTGTTTGGTTTAACTTGAGCCCATGCCAAGAGAGGGAGCCTATGCCCTGTACTTCCTGGATGGCCAGAACCAGAGACGGATTGCCCAGAGTCCTAAGATAGAACCAAACATGACTGGAAAAAAGGAAATCAATGAAATGATTCCTAATGATAGTCTGCTATAGTCATAGATGGGTGCCTTATCCAGTTGTTATTAGAGAAGCTTCCTCTGACAACAGATGGGAGCAGGTACAGATACCCACAAGCAGACATTATACAGAGAAAGTCTAAATTAGAGATCTCAATCATATCCCTCCTCTTGAAACTCAGAGAACCCTGTGAACGAGGGGGAGGAAAGATTGTAGGAGTCAGAGGGGCTGGAGGACACCAGGAGAACACCAGGAGGCCCACAGAATCAGCTAAGCAGGGCTCATGTGTGCACACAGAGCCTGAAGCAGCAAGTACACGGCCTGTCTGTGTCTATACCAGGTCCTCTGCGTGTATGTTATGACTGTGAGCTTTTTGGTGTTTTGAGAAACTCCTAACAGTGGGAGCAAGTGTATCTCTGATTCTTTGTGACTGCTTTTGGGACTCTTTTCCTCCTTTTGGGTTGACTAGTTCAGCCTTGATATGAGGGCTTTTGCTGTGTTTTATGGCATCTTGTTTTGTCCTGTTTGGCTCTTGTCTCTTGGAGGCCTGCTCTTTTCTGAAGAGGACATAGAGGAAATGGATCTGGGGAAGAGGAGAGCTGGCGGGGTGTTGGGGGGGGGGGCGGAGCTGGAAAGGATGGAGAGGGGAAAATTGTGGTCAGGGTGTATTGTACAGGAAAAGAATCATGATAAAGTACAGGGACAAATAGCCAAACAAATGGAAACACATGAACTATGAACCAAAGGCTGAGGGGCCCCCAACTGGATCAGGCCCTCTGAACAGGTGAGACAGTTGATTGGCTTGATCTGTTTGGGAGGCATCTAGGCAGTGGGACCAGGTCCTGGGCTCGCTGCATGAGATAGCTGTTTGAAACCTGGGACTTATACAGGGACCCTTGGCTCAGCCTGGGAGGAGGGGACTGGACCTGCCTGGACTGAGTCTATCAGATCGATCTCAGTCCTCGGGGGAGGCCTTGATCTGGAGGTGGTGAGCTGGGGGGAAGGGGAGGGGGGCAGGAAGGGGGAGAACAAGGGAATCTGTGGCTGTTATGTAGAACTGAATAGTATTGTAAAATAAAATAAATAAATAAATAATAAAAATAAAAAATAGAAAAATAAATAAATAAATTGTGCCAGGGAGGGGAGAGCAAACCATGTTAAAACTCTGCCTTTTGTCCTGAGCAGTAGAAACTCCCAGAAGGATCTTGAGGCACAGAGCAAGGGTAATGATTGGAAGCAGTGTTTTGCTATTTGAGATGTTTATTCTAGGAAGCAATTATCCTTGCCTGGAAGGGGGATGGTGTAACTTAAACCACAGACTTCTAATACACCTGGATGATGTCTCTAATGAAAGAACACCAGTCACCAAAAGCTTGACTGTCTCAGTAATATATATACACATTTTTATATTTAACAACTGTGCCCATTAGTTTTGTCAACTTGACACAAACTTCAACATACCTGGAAAAGAGAATCTCAGTTGGGGAATTGCTTCCATCAGAACGGCCTCTGGGCATGTCTGTGGGGTGTTTTTTCCTGACTACTAATTGATGTCAGAGAACCCAGCTCACTATGGGTGTTGTCATCCCTGGGCAAGTAAGCCTAGGCTATCTAACAAAGGTAGCTGAGCAAGCCCTGAGAAGCAAGTCAGTAAGCAGCACTCCTCTGTGGTCTCAGAGGTTCCTGCCCCTGCTTCTCCAGGTGATGGACCTGAACCTATAAGGCAAATAAATCTTTTTCTGGCCCCAACTTATTTTTTGTCAATGTTTTATCACACCAACCAAAACCAAATTAGAAGAACCACTGAGGCCAAACATCCCATCTTAGGGTCAGGGAATTGGCTTTCAGAATATGGATTTATGATTTCAAAATACTTTTAAGCTCCTGTTCCTGAAGCATGAACTGGACCCAGTGACTTAGCTCTAATAAATCCAGTGTAGCATAGGAGGGTCATTTCTAAGAGGACAATGTGGTCAATGAGACTTGGATCCTCTCTTTTATTTACTCATGGATTACTCTCTTTGGGTCATCAAGCTTCTATATTATGCAACAACTTTATGGAGAAGTCTGCTAGGCAAGTGTTGGATGGAGCCCATCAACCACAACATTGGGTATTTTTCCAAAGGGACTCTCTCCCACCCAGATGTGATGACTGAAGTGTATCACCCTAACCAGACAATTGATTCTGACCAATCTTAAGAGAATCACTGAACCAATAAGAACTCATTCCAAACACATCAGATTTGTCATTGAGTTAGCTTCCTGTCACTGAGACAAAAAAAAAAAAAAAAAAAAAAAAAAAAAAAACATCTGTGAAAAACAGGTTTATTTGCAATTACAGTGTCAGTCCATAATTGTTGGAGCCAATTGACTTCAGGATTGTGGAAGGGAACATATGATGGAAGAAACTGGGAGCCTTGGGGCAACTGGAGAGCTAAAGAGAAAATATGGGGGATCACCAAAGTTCCACAACCCCACTCAAGAATACATCCTCAAGTATTTAATTTTAATTCTCTCTCTCTCTCTCTCTCTCTCTCTCTCTCTCTCTCTCTCTCTCTCTCTCTCTCTCTCTCTCCTCCCTCCCTCCCTCCCTCCCCCACATATGAAGGTCCACAACCTAGTAATATCACTGGGGTCTGAAGACCATGGCTTCAACATGTGTACCTTTCTTTCCTTCTTTCTTTCTTTCTTTCTTTCTTTCTTTCTTTCTTTCTTTCTTTCTTTCTTTCTTTCTTTCTTTCTTTCTTTCTTTCTTTCTTTCTTTTTTAGACCGTTAAAGGCTAGGCTCACAACCAAAAAATGTGTACCTTTCAAACTATAACCCCAACTCCCGGACACGGCAAGGTGAGAAGACTTTCACCTATCAATGTGGGCTGTTTGGTTGATTAATTACAAAGCTATGGGTGACTAAAGGAGAGAGTTTATTGATAAAGCAAGCAGCTAGATCTTATCACGTCATATTTGTATTTATATTTGAAACTCTACATGTAACTACATTATTTCACTACTTTATCCCTTTCTTTGATTTTTAACTAAACCCTTTAGCAAATAACATTTTTACAGCAGTGTGTGTGTGTGTGTGTGTGTGTGTGTGTGTGTGTGTGTGTGTAATAGCAAGCTTATATGATTTCCTTTTCAATGATTAATAGGGTGAAAAGCAAAGAAATGCAATAATGATGAGAGTCTGATATCCTCTACTATGCCTATATTTTTTGTTATATGTGACATTTCCAAAAAGGTTGAGCTCTGAAGCTGAAATCAACACCTGTATGGTTGAAGCTCTTTATTGTATTTTTCACCTCTCCTGTGTGGTGACTGTATATTTTGACCTTCCACTATGTTAAAGTTTCTTAAAAATGTATTTATGAAATAAGTTGTAGTTGATTTAAAACAGAATAACCACTAAACCATTATTTAAAAAAATCATGTTGAAGTATAGAACAAATGCATTCATACTAAGTAATTATCAATAGATCACTCTCAATAATTACTGGATAAGTCTCTTTTCCTGCCTTAAAAGTTATCTAAATTTCCTGTTGCAGCCACGCTTGATTCATGTATTAGGTGTCCTTAACTGTTACCACACCTTCATGGAAAGTGCATTTAAACTTCTCTCTCATATATATCTCCTTAACTGTATTCATCCTGCTGTGCCACAGAACACTACAGCTTATTTTCACATCTAACTTCCACATCACTCCTATTGACAGGTATCTCTTCATCCTTTATCCCTGCTGTCTCCAGCCCCCTACTCTTGGCTTCTGTGAGAACAATGTTTGAGATTCCAGGCCTTCCAACAAGTCACTAATTTCCCTGACTTAAAAATCTTTGCATTCGATATGGCCTGTGCTTGGAGCATCTTCCTAGAGCAATCAACCTGATTATTTCTCACATGTTTTTTTAACTCTGTAACTGGATATTACCTTCTCAATGGCCTTTCTGTTTTATTATAAACAGAATAATATAAATCTGCTCTGCATTCTAGCCACTAAAGACTCTTCATTTTTTTTTGTTCTGCAATGGTCAGAACCTTCTAACATATATATAATCTCCATATTTGCTACATATGTTCATTATATTATTTTAAACTTTCTGTGGAAGGGAAGATCCTTAGCATAAAAGTGTTCAGTTTCTTCACTCACACACACCAAGTCCTCAGAAGACATCCTAGGCTTTGGCATACAGTAGCTGATCAATGAAATTTTGGTTCACTGGTTGCTTGATTAAATCATTGGGGTTTAAATGAAATAAACTCTCTGACAGTACCAATTTTTAACAAAATTCAATGATTTATTTGTTTATTATTTGTTTTCTTATTATTCTGTATTATTGCACACATATTCCTTAATAGTGAACTATTCTCTTGTCCTATTGTAAAAAAAACACCATGACCAAGATAACTCTCACTTTTAAAAAGAAGCATTTCTTTGGGAGATTTCATGCAAAACTTTCAAAAGTTTAGTCTGTTATCATTGTGGCAAAAAGCATGGCAGCAGGCATGGTGTTGGAGATAGCAACATCCTGATCCACAGGCAGCAGGAAGAAAGAGGGATTGGTGTTGAATGGAGTTTTGAATCCTCAAAACCCAACCCCAGTGATGCACTTCCTCCAACAAGGCCACACCTCCTGCAATAAGGTCATACCTCCTATCTCTATAATCTTTTCAAGCAGTTCTTCTCCCTAGTAACTAAACATTCAAATATATGAGCCTATGGAGAGTCATTGTTATCCAAACCACCAAAGTATGTACATTTTGTGTTACATATAGGTGGCATACATGTCAGGGTATACTTGTGAAAGTCAGAGAATAACTTTGTTGAGTTAGTTTTCTCCTTTCAACTATATATAGGTCTTTGGGATTTAACTCTAGTTGTCAAACTTGTACTTTAAACACATTTACCCAATGAGCTATCTCAATGGCTTATAGCCTGGTTTCTCTTTTTGTCTTTGTCTCTGTCTCTCTGTCTCTCTGTCTCTCTGTCTGTCTCTGTCTGTCTGTCTGTCTCTCTGTCTCTCTCTCTCTCTCTCTCTCTCTCTCTCTCTCTCTCTCACACACACACACACACACACATAAAATGTGGTTTCACATAGCCTGGGCTGGCCTTGAACTTGCTATGTAGCCAAGGTTGATCTTGAAATCTTGATCCTCTTGTATCCACTGATTAAGTTCTGGCACACAGGACTACTGCCAGCCTCATTTTTATTCTTAACAATTAATTTTCTTAGAATTCACTCTGAAAAACACCAGTCACAGAAGATATTATTTTATCATGTTGAGTAACTTTTCTGTATAAAGATTGATTGGTGGTTTTTAAAAGTGGTTGTTTTATAACAAGAAAACGTGACAGGTATTTGCTTCTCTAGTCCCACGTGAGTGATGACAAATGCTTTGTCTGATACTTTCCCATTCATAGAGTAAGGAACATTATATCCTAAGGTTTCTGCCTCATGTTCAGCACCTGCTTACCTGTTTGCAGGTTGTCTTTCTTGGACTTACTTAAGAGATGGATTCTATAGAGAAATCACTCTACTTTACTGTGAAATTCTTAAAGAAGTGCCTGTCAGGGATTCCACCCAGGCACCACATTAAAAGCACTAACAAAGAAAATAGGTTCACATTTACACCTAACCAAACCAGATTTTCTTAAAATTGACAGTTATTCGGGTCCTTAATGCTAGTGATGGATAATGCTTGTCAACCCACAGGAATTGTTGTAATGAGTGTTTCTAGAATTGCCTGGCATATCCGAGACACTTCTGAGTGAATCAAAATTCCATATTTATTTGAGGGATTTAAAGAACACAGGAGATTCAGAGACTAGGAGACAAAGAGCTTCAGACAGAGACTTTAAAAACAGTTCATTATTGTTTTCCTAGCCTCACAGATATTTGGAGTTGACAGCACTTACAGAATCCATACATGCAAGACAAGAGTTGAGTTTTTCTAAACGAGATTAACTTTAAAAAGATCATTCCACACAGTTTAAAGAGCAGTGAGTTAGACTAGAGTTCAAACAGTACGGGACCATGGGGTAGAAAGTTTACAGCAGCGGTCCTCCCACCGCCAGCAGGTTCTTTAAGTGTCCATTCATTAAGTTCCGCCACTCAGTGCCAGACCCTTTATATAGAGCAAAACAAGAAGGAATCTATAAAACTTAACACTGTGACCTCAGTCATTTAAGTGAGAAGTGAAAGAGGCAGTTACACATCTGACCAGTAAAACTGGTGAAGCACTTACATGCTGGGATTGGGAGAATGGATGTCTATGTGCATGAGGAAAAGAACAATTTGCACATTTCTCTACATGGGTCGCATGGTAGTGCATGCTTCAAAGCATTTCGACATGTTTGTTGATGCTTGGCCAGCTTCTAGAACATGAGTTATCAATGAGGTCAGAGATGTCTCTGGGGACATTGCAAGGAAGGGCTTCTCCATCCAAGTGTCTATCACTTGGAGCAAGCAGGCTCTCACATATGTCCATTTCCTTCTGAGTATCAGACAGATCCCCAAGTGTCTATGGAAGAGGGAAGTATTTGAGCAGAGATGAGAGACCAATTTTATACTCAAATCGAGAAATAGGAGGGCAAGGCAGTACTCCTCCATGTCCTGATTTGGGGGCTGACAGTCAAAGCAAGCCTGCTACAATCGTGAGTGTTACATTGTACCAGAAAGCACTCTGGCAGATAGAAATAGCTAATCCTCAGGCCAACCTCATAACATGAGCTAGTTCCTTCTGGTGGGCAAAAAGAAAGCCATAGAAATTTGAAAGTTGGAAAAAAAAAAAAAGTAGGGGCTAGGAAGATAGCTGCACCGCTGGACTACCTGATATGCAAGTGCAGTGGCCTGGGTTTAGATGCCCAGAATCCAAGTCAAAACTCAGCCATAGTGGCACACACCTGTAATTCCAGAACTGATGTAGCAGAGAATGGAGGAGCTCCAAACTTTCTGGAACCCAGTATAGCCAATCAGTTAGATCAAGGATCAGTGAGGACCCTGTCTTAAAAATTAAGGTAGAGAGTGATAGAGAAGGAACCCAATGTACATCTCCGGCCTCTTCATTCGTACACACATACACGGGCATAGACACACATGTGCATACACAAAAAGTACACACACACACACAAACAAGAAAGGCGTGTGAGGCTGTAGGTGTAAGGACCTCTTACATCAGCAGATTGTAAATTCCATCAGTGACTCATGGTTGGCAGCCACAAAGACCTAGTCCTACAACCCCAAGGAACTAAGTTTTACTAACATGTTGAAAGATTCTGGAAGTGAATTCTTTCCAAGAACTTCCAAATTAAGGGGCCAATTTGCCCCCTAAAAGGTTTCAGCCTTGTTACGTCCTAAACAGAGGACCCAGTTGAGGAAACCTGGGCTTATGACCTGCATGTCTGTGAGATAATAATAGGCCATTGCTTTAGGCAGTGAAGACTATGGTAATTTGTTACACAGAGAGAAAACTAGTATGACTCAGTCGTCTGAAAAAATGCTTTCTGTCATTAGTAAATGGCATGGACACCTGATGACAGCTATTAAAAGATTAAGCCCAAGAAACCTGGATTTGAACCATTCAGATTATCGATAATAAGGCAAGGCATTTACAGGTCAGTACTTATCAGATGCTCTGATTGAGTGGCCCACGAATTCTGACTATGAGCTGATGGGACAGCTGTGAGGACGCGCCTTTGAACCTTCAGCTGCTTGGGATTTAGTTGAAGGTATCCCTTAGCAGCTCTTTTAATTCAGCAATTGCCTGCACTGTTTCTGGCCAATCACCATGGGCATCTTGGTGACTAAGGGGTGCCCACTGCACAGCAGCAGTCACCTCTTTAATGACTGACTTTAGCTTAAGGCGTCCCTCACAGGTCTGTTGACGCTCTCTACAAACCATAACGTAGTTTAGGAGGTCCCGCCCAGTCTCTCTTCCATCTCTCCTTTATGAAGCTCCGACTTGATTGACAGTCTGAATACTCTCCCAGCCTTTCCTGGCTCCCTCTCCACCTCATGTTTCCTCACACAGGTATTTCCCCTAATAAAACCTTTGCAAGCTGGGTCCTATCTCCAAGTCTGCCTTTTTGAGGACCTGGACTAACACAGCTAGGGTTTCTTTCTTCTTGCGAAACCCTTCATTTCAATACAAGCATAAAATAAATGCTGGTTGTCTAAGTTTCTTTTTCTGTTGTTGTGATTTAAAAAAAAAAAAAAAAAAAAAAAAAAAAAAAAAAAAAAAAAAAAAAAAAAAAAAAAAAAAACACCCAGACCAAAACAACATAAAGGAGAAAGAGTTGACTTTGGCTCATAGCTCAAGGATCCAGCCCACCATGGCGGAAAAGTTGAGGCAGCAAGAATCTGAAACACCTGATCACATCATGTCCACAGTCAAGAAGCAAGGAACAAGGAACACCTGCTTTCTGCCACCTTTCTCCTTTTTATACAACCAGGATCCTAGTCTAGGAAAGGACACCAGTCACAGGGAGCCACCTTTGCTACCTCAATTAACCCAATCCGGGTAACACCCCCCACAGGCTTGCCCAAAGGCACATCTCCCAGAGAATTCCAGCTCTGTGGTCAACATATTGTGTACCCCAATAAACTTATCTGGGGGTCAGAGAACAGAATGGCTGCTAGATAGACATAGAGGCCAGAAAATGGTGGCACACACACCTTTAATCCTAGTCTTCTGGAGACAGAGATCCATCCGGATCTCTGTGAGTTCAAAGCACACTGGAAATAGCCAGGCATGGTGCCACACACCTTTAATCCCAGGAAGTGATGGCAGGAAACAGAAAGGTATTACAAGGCGTGAGGACCAGGGACTAGAGTCTGGTTAAGCTTTTAGGCTTTTGAGCAGTAGTTCAGAAATCCATTCAGATGAGGACACAGAGGCTTCCAGTTTGAGAAAACAAGATCAGGTATTGGCAAGATAAGGTTAGCTGTGGCTGGTTCTGTTTCTCTGATCTTTCAGCATTCACCCCAATACCTGGCTCCAGGTTTGTTTTTATTAATAAGACCTTTTAAGATTCATGTTACATAGCTGTTATGTAGATAATTTAGATTAGCTATCACAACCCTACCTTTTGCCAAGGTGACACACAAACACATCATTTTCAAATCAAAATCTTCCACCCTTTGTCCCCAAGTCTCTTGTTCATATCATAATGCAAAATACAATCCAACTTCAAATCTCCTCAGTCTTTAACAGTTCCAACAATTTAAAACTCTAAAGTCTTCATTTGTCGAAGCAATTGCTTAACTGTGAGCTCCTATAAAATTTAAAGTATTCACAGGCTGTCTCCCATCCAAGTACTAATAAGGCCTGACCCTTGAATAGCTTCTGAGATCAGACAAAATCAGGTGTATTTAGGGTAGTGTGTTGGTAGACCAAAACTTTTTTTAAAATATATAAATTTTAAGCAAATTACTTGCTTCTAAACATACAGTGGCAGAATAAATATTCCCATTCCAAAGTGGAAGTGAATGGACATAGCAAAGACATCTCTTACCTGGCAATATTATAGCATGCAGGGTACAGTAATGGATAGAGCACTGATGTCTTTCTGTCCCAGCAGTCTGCTCAGCACCTTCCAGCACTATGAAAGCTAGACAGCTAGGTGTCACAGACATCCTGTAAAGTGTGTAATTTATTCAGCAATAGGGTTTGACATCTGGTTATGGTTTACAAGCACACAGACCTGCGTTTGAGCTCCAGAACACATGTAGAATAAAATGCTGGGCATGGTAGCATGTGCTGATTGTCCAGCACTGGGGAGAGAGAACAGGTGGATCCCTGGGACTTGCTGGGTAGCCAGTCTACCTACAAGGTGGCTTCCTGACCTATAAGGAGAACCTGTCAATAATAATAATAATAATAATAATAATAATAATAACCAAGGTGGATTATACCTGCAGAATCACACAGAGGTCATTTCCTGGCCTTGACCTGAACAAACACATACCACGTGTGTGCTCAGTGCCCTCTGAGGGCATTGGATTCTCTGAATTAGAATTATAGATGGTTGAAAGCCACCATGGGGGTGATGGGAACTGAACCTAGGTCCTCTACAAAAACAGCAAGTCTTATCAGCCATATCTTTAGGCCATAAAATCTATGTTAAATTTTTTAAAATATATTCTTATTGACTCTTTGGGGATTTTTATAGATGCATACAATGAGCTTGGATAACATTCACCCCGCCCTCCTCTTTCTCATTCCTCCCAGATGCACACCCGGTTCTCCAACCATCCCAACATTATTTCTTCTTTGCTTATTTTTCCACCACCTATGGTGTCCAGTTTGTGCTCTCCATATACTCATTGGTGTGGGGCCATCCTCTGGAGCACAGCCATCCTACTAGGGGACGTGAAACATTTTATTCTACCTCCTCCAGAAGCTTTCTACTGGGAATAGCTCCTCGTTTGGGATTGATGTTCATTGGTCCCTCTTCTCTCCACGTTAAAATGTCAACTGGCTTGATCTTGTGCAGGTCTTGTGCAGGCACCTGCAGCTGCCATGATTTCCTATGTGCAGCGGCTCTTCCATTTCTAGGAGATACCGGTTTTTTGTTGTTGTTGTTGTTTGTTTGTTTGTTTGTTTGTTTGTTTTTACTCTGCCCCTCCCACTTGGCCTCTTATTAGCTTTATACTCCCTGAGCCTTTAGAGAGGAGGGGTGTGGTATAAATGTCTTATTTGTAGTTGACCATGCCACAGTCACTTATTCTCTGCACTTTGGCCAGTTGTGAGTTTCTGCATTAAAAACCATCTGCTGAGCAAAGAAATTAGCTTATAAGTGAGACTGAATGAAATCAATATGGGGAACGTCAAACTCTGTGTCACTTTAACTATCACGGCTATTTGCTAAAATGATGTTTTTCATTAAGTTGATTTTGGTATTCTGTAGCTGACAAAACTAGTAAATTACAGATCAATGAGAAATGGCTCCAAACATACTTCTAAGGAGGGATCTGAGTGCCCCTCTTGGGCTCAAGCCAGAGGACGCCTCATCTTTGAGAAGCTTTTCTGTCTGTGGTTTGACTGCACCTGCCAAGGAAAAGTGCTTTATTTGGAGAACAGAAGCTCACTGCCAAAGTTTTTCTATCTTTACCTGGATATATTTTAAGTAATATGTGAAAACACAACCTTAGTTATAGCAAAAATAAGCTGATTCTGAGGCTAGATCAAGGCTTCAAAGTTTGAGAGTCCAACAAAGCCCACATTTTATAATAACACGGAGAAGTCATGACATCTGACTTGACATCCCCGCAGCTGTTATTTCTCTCAAAGAATTACCACAGAGATGGGAGGGCAGTCAATTTTGCTAACATGGCCAAAATTTAGCTCTGGTTCTGGTGCCATGTCTGTAGTTCAGTGTTGCTGAGCATCACTGTAAAAGAAAAAAGACATGCTTACATGTGTGGGTGCATCATCATTCCATGTGTGGAATAATGGTTATAAGGACATGATTTTTAGGCAATACTCTTTTTTTTCAAAGACCTTTTATCCAGCTTCTCAGCCAGTACCAAATTCATGTCAATGGATTATTTTGGTGAGCCAGGAACATGGTCTGCAGTCAGAGAGATCCTCAGTAACTAGAACTGATTGAGACTTCAAAGTTCACTGTACAATGTCCTTGCCCAAGCTTACATTTTAAAAAGCATGTTTAAAGAAACTGAAGACATGACTTTTATTATGTGTTTATTGGGTTTTCTACACTCTCCACACAGTCTTGGAAATGCTGAAGCACAATTTAGCTGTAGACCAACATCAAAGATGAGGATACAGGGATGAGGATGGGAAAGTAGGAGAGCCTTGCACAATCAGCACTGGACATCCATGCAATTTAGAGGTGCCAGGGGCTGCAGGGATGCCTTAACACAAAGCAGGTTTTATATGTATGAAAAATTGTTGTGGGTAGCCAAGGGGGATAATTGAACCTAATAATTTTCCTCCAGAGTTGAAGGCATCTGCAGACCTGTGTAGTGTGAAATGGTAGAACTGGTTTATGAGGTTTGGTTTCAGGTTTACTTAGACTCAAGGTGTTCAGTAGAATTGGCATAGGGAATCTAAGAATTTCATTTTTTTTATCCTCTTACCTCATTAACTTGAAAAGGTGCCTTTTTTGAAGTGAACACATTGTTTTATAGTAAATTTATTTTAAAGAGTTCCTTATCTTTTCTTTTGAGGTTATTTTTTAAATGTTTTACTACTGATTGCATAATTCTCAAAACTACTCATTAGCAGTTGATAGTATTGATAAATCTTTGTCATGAGGAAAAACTTGGAAAGAAAGTTGGGAACTTTTCACTGTTTTCTGTTGTCGTAAGTGACAAACAATTGCAGTATTGCTTACTTACAAAGAATTTGTGTCTTTCAATACACTAACAAGTGCCCAGAAAGACATGTTAAAACATTGAGGCATGTTTGAGCTCCCAGAATCTGTGCGAAAATGACCTACTAGAGAGGGCAGTGGAGACATGTTGGGTACGGTCTATCCTAAGGAAGCTTCAGGTCTAACCTGTCCTCTCAACTCTATAAGTCTAAACTGCAGAAGCAATCTTCTTTATGGGATGTGGTCTGGCATTCTCCCTGTACTAACCTTGAGAGGCTTGTCAATTAAGTTCAATGTTTGCTTTTTGGATGTCTTCAACCAAGATTAAGAGTTTCACATTGGATAAGGTTCTAGCAAAGCACTACCAATTATTAACAATTAAGAACTTTTAACAAATTATGCAAACATCATTCTGTCTTGATATTAGGATGAGCTTGGTACATAATGTGAACTTGCATGTGGTCAGGTATGGATTCAAAAGTCGATGTGGGGTTAGTCCGAGGGAAGAGGTTAATTTCTAAAGGAATAGTGACCCAGCTCACTCACAATAGAATGTTTATTGTTAATGTTATTGTTTATATATGTTTAGGCTACAATGAAGACCAACCACCAGACCAGTTTCTCCCTTCGGCTGCTGACTTAATGTGTGCTCCGATTTATCTATATTTTTCTATTACAATTGGTCTGTGTGGCCTTTCAGAACCACACAGAAAGCATTAGTGACAGACAGCACTGCCTGGGAATCGATGGACTGTGATTTATGGGACGGTGGCTAACTGTTTACCCTTTCATGCCTCTGTCATGTGCGGACTCAGAATGAGGGCCTGAACCACATTTCTTGACGCAGCAATAGCTCTCACATTCTGAGGTCACAGGTTTGATCTGTGAGGCCTCGAATCATCCATAATGTTTCATTTAGATAATTCCTAACGTGACAGTAACTGTCTAGCAGGACTGACGCCTCATGCTTGGCAACACTGAAGAGCAGATTTAGCATAACTTAGTGGCGTTTATGTGGAGGAGGCAATTAGTACAGTATTGCAATTAGAAGGCAGCCAAAGGCACACATCACTGCAAAAGCACTTTCTTTTTCAGTCTAATATGTCTTCCAACTTTTTTATGTGACCCATTTGTACATGCCACAGTACTACTTTTGGTGTGTGTGTGTGTGTGTGTGTGTGTGTGTGTGTGTGTGTGTGTCCGTCCATGCATGCTTGTGCATTGATGATAAGGACATTAAACATTACATTATGGCATTAAATCTCCTGCTCAAATGCGAACACTGTTTTAAAGAACTGATATGCCAAGACTCACATTAAATGAACATGCTAGCTGTGACCTTTGGAGTAATAAGACAGAGACAGTTACAATTTTTAAGAACTATGAAAGACAAAAATCAGGGCAATACTTGAATATTAGGGCACTTCGCTAATATTTTCTCTTAGTCCAAGAACACCTTAAGCACAATATCCCAGAATGGAATCAGTTATTCCTTCACTAAACCTGAATGTCTTATTTATACACAACTGCCTTCCCAGTTACTCAGAATAGATAGCTCAGGGTTCCCCTAACTTCTCTTTGAGTTCACTCACTACGTGGCTCATGTTGGCTGGTTTTGGCTTGCAAATTAGGAATTCTAGTCCATTGCTCTAACTCTATATCTTGGCTCAGTGTTCTCAGACCTTATGTAGATATGCAGTAACCTAATCATTAAGCTACTTGCAATACAAATAAATTCTTTTAGTTTCTGTCCCCTCTATTAATTGCGAAATGGTTCAGTGAAAGAAACCATATTTTTATTGAATTTTCACATCCATTCTATTGTATTTGATAAAGTCTATCCTCCTGGCATTACTTACATCTATGTGTGTGCTTGTTTTCTTCTCATTATTATTTTTGTATGTGTTTATTTTTTTCTTTTGGTTATTTATTTATTTATTTATTTTTGGATAGGTTTTCTCTGTATAACAGCCCTGGCTGTCCTAGAACTTTCTTTGTAGACCAGGCTGACCTCTAACTCATAGAGATCCACCTGCCTCTGCCTCCTAAAGTGCTGGGAACAAAGGTGTGTGCCACCATTGCCCAGCATTTTTGTGTTTTTTTAAGATTATATTCTCATAAAATTAAGTGTAACATAAAAAGGAGCAGGTATCAGTCAACATGAGCCAAGTGACAACTTTAATGATGATCAAACAATGTTTTGAGATTGTTAATTATATCAGGTAATTGAAACACACTGGGGGTGTTCAGCCTAACAACCTTCAGAGGCAGCCATTGCTGATCACACATTTTCATATAACTAAATGAAAGCACAAAGTTCTGACTTGTTTCCACTCAGCTGGCTCTCAAATCATTCTGTTATGTGGAGACCGGTGCTTGGTGAGAAAGTGCTGGAAACCAGCAGAGCTGAGGAGAAGGTTCGCCCATCTTAAATTTTGCTCCAACTTCTAATGTATCTACAAGAGTCCTTGCATGTTGGAAATCATTCTGTATTGTGAAAGCTGCATTTGGATAGGGAGTGAAGGAGATAACAGACTACTGCCACTGCATGCAAGCCCACGAAGAGGAACTCTGATTGTGGAACTGAAATGCTTAGCTTGAACTTGCACTCGTGTACCTGTACACACAGATCACTGTCGACATATGGATAGCCTACACTTGACCTTCTTCAATTGATGTAACAGAGAGAGAGTGGTATGCTACAGTGAAAAGGCCAGCAAAAACTTACTACAAGTTCTTTATTGTATCTTGAGAATGTTACAAATCAGTCCTGTCCTGACTTGATCTACTAACTGGTGCCTGCTGTTGATAATGCTGTCATGTTCTAGAGTATTTGAAACAGCTTCTCTGCATCTAGTCAGTGTGGCAGATGTTGAGAGTGACAATTTGAGAATCCTTTTCAGTATGGAAATGAGTTTCCAAATCAAATCATAAAGTGCTATGAACATCATATGTCTTAAAGAGGATTTGATTGAGTTATTTTATACCAAGATTTGGGAGGCGTGTTAAGCTTGAGTTGTATGTTTTATTTTGGAAATCAATTTTATTTATACAGGAGTTCTATTTTGCGTTATTGATTTTAACTTCTTGAATTAACAAAAACAAAATTTTAGTCAGTCAATTTGACAAAGATTAGTATAAGACTCACCCCATTAATATAAGAATCACCCTATCACCTCAGAGAGTTTTTCTATAATTGGAACAAAAACTCCTTAGGAGTTTTACATTCACAAAGAACTGTGTAATATGCTTTAATTTAACTCAATACACAGAAACAAGGTGAATGGATTACTGTGACCTATTTACTAGGTACTCAGAAACCATAAGGAACTATTGTGGTCAAGCTTTTAGCTTTGATATGACTTTTGGCCTATTATTTTGAGAGCAGAACATATATGTTCTTTCCCCAAGTCTCAAAGCCTATTGCCCATTGTACATGCTGTTCGGTAGTCCTTCTGCCTCTAGTGTATAAGGACTTTGAGAACTGAATTAAGCCAGGTACCTAGTCACCTATACAGACTAGAAATTTAAATGAAAAAAGCATTATTATATAAATTTATAGAAGTACAAATATCATACTTCCATTAATGTCTTTTTAATATGTAATCATATGTAACTTTCTTACCACTCATCCTAGGTGCCAGGGTCAAATATAACACTTTAAGCATGTTTTGTAATATCTTTCAAATGTTTGTAACTCAATTTTTGGTGTATAATGTAAAAATAATAGCAGCATCTATAAACTTTTACAAAAAATAACTCAGAATATTTCTATTATAATTACTGCTACCATCTCTTTAAAACTCTAAAAGGATAAATGATGAAGCTGCTTTTTCAGTCTTGATTGTCAACTTGGTAGAATTTATAATCACCATGCTTGTCTATGGTCTAGAATCACCATGGGCATGTCTACCAGAGGGTTCCCAAATTAGGCCAATTGAAGAAGGGATAGTTACCCTAAATGTGGGCAGACCCTTCCATAAGGAGGATTCTGAACAGAACAAAAAGGAGAAAGGCAGCTGGGTATCAGCAACCATCTCTCTCTGCTTCCTGGATGGGGATATGATGTGAACAGCTGTCTCAAACTCCTGCCACCGTGCCTTCACCACAGTGATGATCTATACCAAAGTGTGAGCCAAAACAAACCCCTGCTTTCTTGAGTTGCTTTTCTCTGGTATTTTGCCACAGCAATGAGAAGAGAACAAATTTAACTACTAAAAATGGTTATTTTATTTCAAGATGTGATTGAGGCATAAATAATCTATGTAAGGTACTACTACTTTATGTTGCCTAGAAGATAGAATTATTTCCATATTTGTTTTTTTTACATTAAAACAACTATGGGGAAGTTAGGGTAAAGATTCTTCCTATCTCTAAGAAACGTTCTATACTCTTCTAAGAAGTAAGAAATTTACTATAATTTCTATGATGTTTCTGATTTTCTTAAGACCTTTCTGCATATCTCATAGTTGTAACCCTACCATATTGGGAAGCTAGTATCTGTGCTTCCAGTTACATAAATAGAAAGTGAAGTTTCAGAAAACAGACATATGTACAGAACCAGTGTCTTCATTCAGACCACTCCTTTCCTCTAGTAAGAAAAACCTTTCATCTAGGAGAGAGAGAGAAAGAGAGAGAGAGAGAGAGAGAGAGAGAAACAGACAGACAGACAGAGAGAGAGAGGATGCTGGAAGAAATAACTACCTTCAAAGTTACTGGTATTTGATGTGGAAAGCTTCTAGAAGCTTCTAAATTACAGAATAAATTGCAAAATTGAAACTCTTATTTGTACTTATTAATGATACAAAGTAAAGAGTTTAACCAACCCCTCCAATCTCATGGGAAGTCTGTATATTTCTAGGTAAATATTTATAGCTTTAAGGATCAATTATGACTAACCCCCAAAAAACAACTCAATGTGTTCTCCATTTTCTCAAAGCTGTCAATATAGTCCTTCATTATGACAAAAGTGTGCAAGCAGAAGATACCAAGAGACTTTATAAGAGACTCATCCAATGGTGTTTGCTTCTCTTTCTATTTGTATAAAACGTCAGCATGATTACTGGAGGTGCAGCAAGAAAATTCAAGAGAATATGGGAGTTTTTTGTCAGGATGCTTTGGGCTACTCTACTATGTTGAGTTGCCTACTTTATTTACTATTATTGCAAGATGATAAATAAATGCATGAATGTCCTGTTCAAAGAATGAATGATTTTTAGTTTTTGAAACTGAATCTATTTTTTTTGTGTGTGTGTGTGATATCCATCATGCAGGCCAGTATCCAGTGCTTACATGAAACAGCATCAACAGGAAAAGGGGACAATAGACGAATTTAAACAGTAGCTCAAAGCCTATGAGACAAGTCTCCATGTGCTTGATTACCATTCCTATGATAGTATCACCAAAGCAAGCCATGTGAGAAATGAAGGGAAAATATACTTCACTGATAAAATCTAAGAAAATTGGAATATATATAAAATATATTATGACATAAGCAGCAGGTATGTCCATGATTACTGTCACTCCACTTTGTACCATATTTGCTTCCCCTGTACTGTACTTTGACTTTGGATATCCCTGGAGCCCCTCACCTTACAAGCTGGACACTGTAGGGGGGTGGTAGAACCTTTAGGAGAAGCAGTCTAGTGAAAGAACTTAGGTCATTGGAGAGAAGTGCACTAAGGACACAGTGGGGCTCCACTACACTCTCTCTGGCTTTCAGCAGCCCTGAGATGAGCAGCCTGCTCTACCACTGTCTCCCTCTCCATGATGTCGCATCTTGTCGTAAGCCCAAAAACAAAGGACCAGTTGACCCTGAAGAATTCAGACCTGTCAACTCTGAATTCCTCCAATTCAAGAACTGTCAAGTCGATTTAAACCTTCCCTCCTTTCGGATTGATTATCTCAAGTACTGCGTGACAGCAACACAAAATCTGACGAACCAACTACAAAACAATTTCCCATAGGCCTTAAAATTTAAATGGCACAACAAAACCTCGTGTTTCTCTTTCGTTTTAAGTAGCACAATTCTCTTTATAACCCACTAACCCTTCATTAGAAATAAATTAAAGAGCTAAGGGTCTGAAATAATCTGTGGAGCTTATAAAAGCTCTAGTGCAGAGACATGTAGCCAGAGGCCAAGCATCACACACAGATGGCAGTGAACATGACCACTTAGCAGGGAGGCCTGCAGTCCCCAGGAGTGCTGCGGCCCAGCTGTTTCTTGGCATCAGTTGCCATGAGGTGAGTACGGAAGCTTCTTCACCAGATAGGCCATAGCCTCTCTCAGCCTGCGTTCTTGCAGCCATGGTCTTGAGATCTGTGCACAATTCCCAAAGCCCCGAATGAACCTCCCTGCTAATTCAAGGAGAAATATTCCAAAGCTATGTATCTTTGCGTGTTCTTTAAGAAGCATACTTTAGATCGACTATGCACATGAACATGCTCATTCAAGTTTACTTTTGTCAAGTTGGATACGGTAGAAATGCGCTTGGAAGGCCTTTATTGTTTAGGTTCAAGGGCTATGAAAACAACATTTGAGCAACTGCCCTGGATTCTGGCATCACTTCTCAGTTTTGGTAAGAGCAGGTGCTGGTGGTGGCTGTCGGTAATGGTTTTAAACGTGAGGTCCCAGCTCTGCTGTCTCCAAGGTGAGATCTTGTTCATTGCACTGCTCTATAACTTATTCTTAACTGCATACTCCTATTTTCTCTCCAGAGATAGAAGGTCTGGAGGGTTTCCTCATTTTTATCAAGGTAAGCCCTGGGTGTTTTATTTTCTATTGAAACCTTGCTTCAAAATCATTAGCTTCTTTTATTCTCAAGGCTTTTAAATGATGTTATAGTGTTTTATGGTTAAATGATGGAATTCACTGTCACACTTTCAGTTAAAATGAATCTTGCATCAGAGTGTGTGTGTGATATAGTTTTTTTTTTGCATACATAGTGTGTGGGGCATATAGTTGTTGGTGTGGCGAATTACACAGTAAGATTAAATTGGGACATTTGATTAAAAAAAAAGAGGATGCAAGTACTATGAAGCAGAAAACCTAAGTTTTATCAGGTGTCACCTTAGCAGGAATTACAATGGGTAATTTTCTCCAAAATACTGACTTTCTAATTACAATAAACACTTGAGAGACAAAGTTATGAGAGGGCCATGGAAAATTTCCAGAGGTGTTACAGTGGACCGAATGTTGTCTTTCCCAAGATCTGTTCATATTCCAGTTTAAGAGACCTACAAATTATTCTACATTGGAAAGGAAATGTGAACTGTTTTCAGTTAAGGACCCTGACATTATCTGGGTGGTCCCAATGTAATCCCTACAGGTTCTTATAAATGAAGGAAGGAGATCAGAGTCAGAGCAAAGGCTTTGAAGATGTCACACTTTTCTGGCTTTGAAGACAGAGACAGGAATCTATAAATTTCATGAGCCAAGAAAGGCAGGTGGCTTCTAGAAACAGATGTTCCCCTTGAGCTTCCAGAAGAAACTCTGCTGAAACCTTGATGTTAGCCTCAACCCATGTTTAACTTCTGACTTGCAGTACTTCAGATACAGAGACATTAAGTTTAAAAGAACCGTGATAGCTTGGTTGGAGTAGAATGCAGACACACATGAGAGTCAGATTATATGATAGAAAACACTCATGTTCTCAAAGAATTTATCTGCTATTATAAAGTATTTGGAAACGAAGGGAGTAAGTTGTGACTTACACCAATTTGCTTGTGGGGAAAAAAAGACATCAAAAGAAGTAAAGACTGAAAAGCAATGCTAACAGTTAAGATCCTGAAAGCTGCAATGATGGTGTGGTACCAAAGAAAGCTTTCTTCTTGCTCCTCTTTTCACTAGAGTGCTGAGAGCACCTGGCAGGATCAGGTGAGCAGGGGCTGAATCAGTGCCTTCCCCACCTTCACCTTTATTTTGTTTTAATTTCATGACTGTATATATGTATGTATTTATGTGGGTACACAAGCTCCATAGTGAACATGTGGAAGTCAGAGGACAACCTGCAGGGGAGTGAACTCACGTAATCATGCTTGAAGGCAAGCACCCTTACCTGCTGAGCCATCTCTCTGACCCACCCACATCTCTCTTCTAAAAAGGACACACTGTAACAATATTGTAAAATCTGGGAGACTTCTCTCATTAAGTCACTTGTTGGAATCCAGACTTGGAAGACTCAGCATAGCTGAATAGTCATCATTCGATTTATACTTAGAACCCACACGTATCAGCAGACAAATATCTATCCTTCTATTCATCTTTTTATTTTATTTTATTTTTGTTTACATTTATTTATTTATTTATTTATTTATTTATTTATTTATTGGCTTTTCTAGACAGGATTTCTCTGTGTAGCTTTGCACCTTCCCTGGAACTCACTCTGTAGCCCAGGCTGGCCTTGAACTCACAGAAATCTGCTTGTCTCTGCCTCCCCCAGTGCTGGAATTAAAGGCATGTGCCACCACCGCCCAGCCTGTTTACATTTATTTATTCATTTAGCTGTGTGTGTGTGTGTGTGTTGTGTGTGTGTGTGTGTGTGTGTGTGTGTGTGTAGGCCAGAAGAGAGATTCTCTCCTTTTACCACATTGGCTCTGGAGTTCAAATCTAGGACATCAGGCTTAAAGGCCAGCATCCCTCAGTACTCATGATGAAATCTTGCTCGCTTACATATTACGATTTTAATCTGTTCACCTGCAAAATAGGAAAATTCTTTCATTTCACACTAACATGATTAAATAAAATGGTGTTAATTATGCTTTCAAACACCAATTAGTCATCAGCTAACCACAAGTGTCTTCCACAAAAGCCCCTATCACAAGAATATGGGAAGTCATAGAACCGAGTTTGATCTTAGGCAAATTTTCATTGGTTAAAAAGAAGAAAAGGAAACAAACAAACAAACAAAAAAAAACAAACAGGAGACTCAAATGATGACATTTTTTTTTATTCATTCCTGTTTATAAACAAACTTCAACATTTTTTACACACACTGTTATTTTGAGCTTTCAAAAGTTCCAAAGTTTTCGTCATATAGCAATCGTGTTCTCAGCACCAAGTCAGGACTCACCTTTCTAAATGGATGTTTGTGGTAATTCACATGAAACTTTCACCTCCATTGTCTGAATATTCTAATTACTTCTCTTTTGTGTAGAGTTCACTCACCTGTCTTTTCACTCCTAAGAGGAGTGTGGAATGCTTGTTGGAGCCCACTGAGTTTGCTGTGGAGGCAGGAATTAACGATGGCAATGGTATTTACTATATCTGATTTTTTTTCTATTCTACAAATCTCCGTAAACCATTACTAGAGTGAATTCTCTGGCAATATTTTACTTACTGGAAAGAGTTGACATTATATCCATTTTGTGTAGGCTTAATGACCAAACTATGGTAAAATGAATTAAGCATCTTTGTAATGATTTTAATTTCATGAGCATGATGTCAAAATTATTAGGCAGATGGAAAATTGAAAACATATGGGTCTCATCTCTCTCTGCTCCCTGGATTCATTTTGAAAGTCCCCAGAGCTTTTCTTAGTTGTTGGTCCTACTTCTCTTTTCCTATTACATTCTTAGGACGAACAAAGACTTACTCAAGCAACATGTCCAGGCTGAGTTCAGCCCTCCACAAAGAATACTCTCTCTGGTCTGAGAAGAGCAGCTGTATTTGAATTTGCAATATAAGAGCTTCCTATGTGGTTATCATGAAAAGGAGCTCCTGGATTATCCTGGAGCCAAGGCAATTACAGTAAAGTAGGTATTGATGACAGATAGGCAAATAATCTACTGGGACCCAATCAGTGTTTCGAGTTGGAGAAGATCATAAAACTTAAAAGAACTTTGGAAGGAAGGAATGAGGCCAACTTGAGCTCATCAACTCACTTCAGTCATAGATAAAAGGTTGAATCTATTTCGACCATAATTACTGCCCAATCACTATTGTAATTCTATGCTGTTTTACACATTAGTTCTTACCAGACAATAATAATCTAACAATTTAAAACTGAACATACACAACTTCAAGTACCAGATACATTTGTTGCCAGCTCACCAACTTTATGTAGACTTCTTAGGTTTTCTAAATCTCAGTCTCATTGTAAACATGAATGCTAATTTTCTCCAGAAGAACCACAGGACGACACAATTCAAGAGGTTACACAGTAGAGTTGGTTACAAACCTTCCATTCATTTCAGGTCTTTTCGGGGTACAAGTGCCTGAGGCTACCAGCACTGAAGGCTTACTGTTCTTTGGAGAAAGCAAGGATTGTGTGAACTTGGAGGCTGCCATCTCTGAGAGGAACCCTAAACTTATAAGAACAAACCAGGCATAGCAGAAGACTCATTAGTGCCAAATGGTCCCTTGAGATACATGTAACTAATCAATAAGTAGATTTTATTAAATGTTTTCTCTCATTGGAATTTCACTAGTTAATAGATATAAAAATACATAATTATGAAATCAAAGGTGATATAACAATAGTGATGTTAGAGATATTGATTTTGTCTGCTGAAACAATTTGAAACTTCTAACTGGCTTAATAAAAAAAATAGACTTATAAATACTGATCCTAAGATAATGGTTGATAGATAATTTAAAAAGCTAAGACCAGGCTTGTCATCATCACCCTAGCTAAAACTAGCTGCTGTCATACCTCTAGGTGAAGCTCCCCTAGAATTAGGTGCCCTCATGAGTTACCTGTTGTTCACAGATATATGTGCATTCCCATATAGACCCCAACAAGATCACGTGTCTCCTAACCTAAACAAAACTTGATATTTAGGCTGCTTTGTTGCCAGAGAGTCATTGTGGCAACATACACTTGATATGGAAATTAGGACCAAGGAGGAACAATAGCCATAAAAACATCTAAAAGGCATGATGTTGGCTTTGGAAATATATGACAAGAGGAAGCTGAAAACATAGTCAGCTAGTAGTTAGCACGGCTAATAAAAATGATGAGTCAATAGCTATAAGACTAGAGAAAATTGAAATGGGGTATATAATAGGAGAAAAATCTGTTAACCAAATCTGATTTTCAATAAAACATTGAAAACACTAGCTGGGTGCTGCCGGCTGAATATAACAAAAGACAAGGAAGAGATGATCACAAGACAGAATTGATTAATTTTTCAAGAAGAATATAGAATAAGTATTAAAAAGAGACTCACTGAGTTGGAAAATAATTATTCTAAGTTTGTCTTGCCAGCAGAAAATTATAAAACTAAAATATGACCTAGGGAAGAGATCAAATAAAGTATATGCTTGTACAATATTTATAAGACTTCCATAATGATAAAGCTGCTTTTCTCAAAAAATTAAAAATAGAAATTGTATATGATCAGGCATTCCTGATACTGGGCACATGTCATACTACTGGGCACATATCCAGAGAAAATTAATTCAGTATATTGAAAGGACATGTTCCTTGTACCACTGTTCATATTAATACAACCTAAGAATACATCAACTGGTGAATGGAAAAGAAAATATGGTGCATACATATAATAGAAGACTATCCAGCCATTAAAAGAGTGGAATTCTATTATGCACACAATATGGCTAGAAATGGACATCATTATGTTAAGTAAAATAAGCCAGGCAAAGAAAGACAGATAATGAATGATCCCACTAGTGTATACCATCTGGAATCAGAAATACTGTACAAGTTGGGAGAATTGTAGTTACTAGAACCAGGGGACAGTAGGGGGATGGAAAGAGGGGATAGGTTGAGCAATGAGTTGTGCCACTATAGACAAAAATAATGTGCCAGAAATTTCAAAAGGCCACAGAAAAGGAGTTCCGAGGGGTTTGTCATAGACAAATGATAAACATTCCAGGAGATAGCCTGTATTAAACATTGCACAATGACAACTCCTAGGCAGGTGGTCCTAGGTTCTACAAGAAAGCAGGCTGAAAAAGCCATGGGAAACAAGCCAGTAAGCAGTACCTCTCTATGGCCTCTACATCAGTTTCTGCCCCCAGCCCCAGGTTCCCTCCCTGTTTGAGTTCCTGTCCTAACTTCCTTCAATGATGACCAGCAATACAGAAGCATAAACCAAACAAATGCTTTTCAACTGTAGTTGCTTAGATCATGGTGTTTCATCATCACAATAAAAACCCTACTTAAGACAAGTTGGGAGCCGGGCGGTGGTGGTGCACACCTTTAATCACAGCACTTGGGAGACACAGCCAGGTGGATCTCTCTGAGTTTGAGGCCAACCTGGTCTACAGAACGAGATCCAGGACAGACACCAAAACTACACAGAGAAACCCTGTCTCAAAAAACAAACAACAAGAACCACAACAACAAGAAGATAAGAAGGTACTAGGACTATGAGGTATTGCTATGACAGACCCAACCATGTTGTTTTGTGGAAGGACTTTGGAACTTTGTGCAAAAAAAGACAGTAAGTATTCAATGCTTGGTGAGCTGTTCTGTGGGAGCTTGGAAGTTAAGAATGTTGAGGGCAATGCAGATGATGGAGGCCTGGCTTTTGAAGTTTCAAAGAGAAGTTGAAAGATTCTATTTGGGCTGTTTGTTATTTTTGAATAAAAATTCTGTAGTTCTGGCTAGCTGGGTCTAAAGAAACTGTGATCAACAAGATACCAGACTACTGAAGTGAAACCTTTGCTTTGCTGGGATACTCAATGCTGGTTGGCTGTAGCTGAGAAATTAGCAATGATTAAAAAGACCAGCATCACTGAGGGGAAATCTTCCACAAAGTATTTCCTCAGGGTCAGCAAACAGAAGCTGGGTTCCAGGGGTGGCCAAAATTGTACCTCTTGCTGGCAGTCAAACTGGTTAGTGTAAGAGTCACCCAGGTTGTACTAATTTTGAAGGCATGAAAGAATCATGGAGAGCAGCTGAGGCTTGGCACTGTGAGAGGTCAGGAGAGGCCATTGGTGAAGATGCAGCCTCAGTGGCAGTTGGTGGCTCAGGATTGAAGGGGTCATGCAGAGAAGTTGAGGCTTGGCACCATGAAGAGAGCCTAGGAGAGGCTATTGGTGAAAGTGCAGCCCAGTTGCAGCAGAAGACCCTGGCATTTTATCAATGCCAGTACCATGGGATGACCACTAAGAAAATCAGCAACAGTGGAGTGGAACCAGATAGAGCCTAGAAGACAAGCTGTGTGTGCTGCAGAGGGCAGAGCTATCGAAGTGACCCAAGCCCTTTGGAAGAAACCAAACACTGGACATTGAGTCATTTACACTCTTGGAGTTTGGTTTTTGCTTTGATTTGATTGTGACTGTGCCCTGGATCTTCCCTCTTGAAGTCTGAATGCATTTATTTATTTTTTTATTTTTACAGGAGCCCACATTTAAGAGACTTTGGATTTTAAAAGAGGTTGTCTATTTAAAAGAGACTGAAGTTTTTAAGTGTTTTAAGTTGAAAACACTGGGACTTTTTAAAAATTGGAATATTTTATTTTGTGATGTTACTATTAATGTAAGATCTTGGGGATGAATAAGAATGGGAAAGTTGTGGCTTAATAGTGATGTGTTTGCATATTGATAAGGGTTAGTTGTGCTGGCTAGTTTTATGTCAACTTGATACACATTAGAATCATTAGAAGGGAAGGAGCCTCAGTTAAGAAAATGTCTCAGTAAGACTGGGTTATAAGCAGGCTTTTAGGGCATTTTCTTGATTAATGATTGATGTGGAAGGGCCCAGCCCTTTGTTAGTAGAGCTACCCCTGGGCAGGTGATCCTAGGTTTTATAAGAAAGCAGGCTGAGCAAGTCTTGGGAAGCAAGCAAGTACCCCTTAATGGCCCTGCATCAGTGTCTACCTCAAGCCCTAGGTTCCTGCCTATCTGAGTTTCCCCTCCTGACTTCTTCAGTGATGAACAGCAATGTGGAAGTGTAAGCCAAACAAACCCTTTCCTCCCCAAGTTGCTTTGGTCATGGTTTCAGTATAGCAACAGAAACCCTAACTATCCATCTATCGAAATCTACATGCACCAGACCAAGTATAATTACAGTTCAGATTAAGAAAAAAAGTGTTTCCTAGCAGCAGTCCATTTAGCTGGAACAAATAATGGACCAGAAACCCAAATTTATGATCCACATGGACTTTCTATTAAATCCAGAGATAGAAGCTTGCTTTAAAAAAGAGGATTTGTAATAAAGTGAGAGAATCAAAAAGTTAGAATACTTTTAAACACATTTTACGTATATGTCAGGGCAGGCATGCCCTGTCATGTGCATGTGAAACACATCTGAGGTCAAGGACAATCTACCAGGCTCATTTCTGCTTCCACCTGTGAGACCTGAGATCAACTCTGTTGCAGAAAACACGTGCTTCTCAGGGGTTGGGGATTTAGCTCAGTGGTAGAGCGCTTGCGCCCTGGGTTCGGTCTTCGCTCTGGGGGGGGGGGAAGAACAGTCTTCTCGCCCCTGACTACCTACAGGCTTAAAACACCTCTAAAGGAGATAAGTTTATAAAAAGATACCACGTGACTGAAAACGGGACCCTTTGAAGGTCTTCCATTACTTCCAGACTTTTAACTTTCTAGAAGCAAGAAAGAACTGAGAAGGTCCCAAAATAGAGGATCTTCCAGAAACAATAAAAGAGAGAAATAAGTCTCAAGGGTTGAAGCAGAGCAACAAAAGCACGGCCCACTCATGAACCATTCCCAGGTAGAAGAACCAGGCTCTGCACAAAGCCGAGGACATTCCCTTCCAAAGCAGGTCACCTGGCAGAATCCTCTCTGCAGTTTTGCATGCCGTGGATCATTTCCCATGCCATGGGTCATTGCAGGGTGCCTTCCTCGCCCCTCCTTTCTTGTGGTTCTCCAGCTTGTTTTACAATTTGAGAGACTAGTGGGATGTAGGGACTGATAACTTGTCACTTCTGACAGCAACTGTCCGGATTAAAGGCGACTCTATCCAAATCTCAAATAGCATCCAAGGTTGTTTTTTTTTTGTTTTTTTTTTTTTTTTTTTTTTTTTGTTGTTGTTGTTTTTTTTTTTTTTTTTTAATTTTAAGCTCATGCTGCAACTGGCTAGCTCTGAGAATGTGGGCAAAGGGTGAGGGGAATTTGCCTGTAGTTCAGATGAGAATAGCAGCGGTAGGAAAGATACTCCTGCATGCTGGTGTCAAGAAAAGCCCTCAGTTCATCAGCCTCCCTGTAGGCATATGTTTCTTTCCTGTCTGTCAATTCCCAAATAACCACTCAGATGCTTAATATTATTTATAAATGTTTGACACATAGCTCAGGTTTGTTACTAGCTAACTGGCATACTTAAATTAACCCATAATTCTCATCTATGCTTATCCACGTGGCTTGGTATCCTTTTCTCAGTCCAACAGTCTCATCCTCTCTGCGTTTGCCAGCCACTCTCTAACTCCATGCTTCCTCTTCCCAGAATTCTCCTAGTCTGGTTCTTGTGCTCAATCTCTTCCTTCCCAGCTATCAGTCCATCAGCTTTTTGTTAGTCAATGAGAGTAATATGTATTCATGGTGTACAAAAAGATTGTTCTATAGCACCTTCCTCTGTTTAGATTTTTTTCCATGCAGTTTGATAACTTCTTTTATCAGGAATTCCTTGAATTAGGTCCAGCCTTAAAATTTTCATCAGTCCACATATCTAACTTTATGCCAACATCATACTTCCTTAGTTATGGTTTGTAGTGGCATATTTTGAAATTAGAATGTATAAGTTCTCCAATTTTGTACTTTCAAAAAATTATTTTGGACATCTAATGTTGAAGTGTGATAAGAATATAAAATACCAATAGTGTTGGCTTAAAATAAAAACAAGGAAACTTAAGTGTTTTGTTTTGTTTTTTAATTTGTCTATTTTTATTTTATTGGTGTTTGACCTATATGAATATGTGAGGGTGTTGGATTCTGGAGTTACAGAGAGTTGTGAACTTCCATGTGGGTGCTGGGAATTGAACCTGGGTCCTCTAGAAGAGCAGTCAGTGCTCTTAACTGTTAAGCCATCTCTCCAGTCCCTAAACTTAGGGTTTTAAACAATTATTATCTGGTATTTTCTTTATTATTGTAATGGTGTTCAGCACAGTGCCAGCTACATAAACACCAAACACATGGCCATTCTCATCTAAAAACTCTTTTCACGTACAAAATAATATTCTGTAGTCTAAAATAGATTTTTGTCAACTGTCATTTTTTTTCTGCTCAAAGAGTGGAATTTTAAAGTAATCTACTGTAAAATATGTGCATGACATTCAATGATATTTGTAGATCAAAGCACGGTTCTCAGCAAAGCTTGGTGGAAGTGTACATCATCTGGACTGCCCATGAAACAGCATGGGGCCAGATAAAGTGCCTACCATGCCAGGCATAATGATGTTATCTGACAAGCACGGTTGTTTTGCCTGTCGATATGGTGAACCCCTGAGAGCTGTCAGGCGTTTTATGCCTGATCAACTGAAGAACCATCTGATCGTGTGTGTGTGTGTGTGTGTGTGTGTGTGTGTGTGTGTGTGTGTATTTTCTGGTCTGGCATGTGAGGAAAAACAGATACATAAGCCCTTGTAACTACTGCTTAGCAGCCTGGAACAAAGAGTTTTTTTTTCTAGATGGATTTCTGCGGATTGCTCAGATTTCCTAGAGAAAGCAGGAGCCACTGAAAGCTGTTCACTGTTTGTCACAATTTTCTTCTTATTGTTCATTACATTCCTTCTCTCGCCTCTGTTTTCTTGGGATCAACAACCTTTTAAATATTTTCTTCTCTTCCTCAGAGACTTACTTATGCTAAGTTTCCCTTCCATTGAATTGTGTTGTGTTCTTGCTCCCTGTCCTCAACACTGTTAATTCCTATGTTCTCCATGTTCCCCTCCTGTCCCCAGTACATCCTTATCTAATCTTTTCCCATTACACCCTTATCTAATCTGCCCCCATTACACCCTTATCTAATCTTTCCCCTAATGGTTCCTAAGTAAGAAGGTATTAATAATGAAATATGAAGAAGATGACAATTTTAAAGAATAGTTAGATATTTTTTGAGTAGACAATAATTTGTATCTTCTTGACTGTTATGGCAAGATTGATGTTTCCATGTTAGTAAATAAACACGTACACATGTAGGAAATTCATTGAACATGGAAGTTTCTATTATGTGAATAAATTGGCCTAGATGCCTATAGGAATTGAGACTCAGAAGAAAAAGAGAGGTTGATAGAAGACATTTTACAGTCAAAGAGAATAATATATAGAAGTCCTAGTGCATGGGTAAACATTGTTTGAAGATTTAAGAGGAATCCAGTATTGGAGTAATGTGGAAGAAAGAAGAAAATGAAGCTATATGTTAGGACAGAGATGTACAAGATCGGTGCTTAAACATCACCTCGAGGTATCTCATCTGCACTGATGGTTTATTAGAAGGCCAGTGTGACTGAGATGACATCATCAGGGGATGGTTGTATGCACTTGAGTGTACATTGGAAAGTGATGTGACTCTGGATGAATACAAAATAAGTTTCCAAGTCTAACAGACATCTTGCAGTAATGTAAGTGTGCTATGAGAATAGGCAAGGAAAACAGGAGCAGATTCTTCTGTTGCTTCAGACAGAGGAATTGCAGGTATGTGGATAGTAAGGGGAGGCATTGTACATGTGACATATTGGTTGTAGCCTTGCAAAGCAGGGTATATAGAAATCAGAAATTATAGGGCATCAGAATGCAAAAGGCCTGATTCTTATCGTAGGCAAATGGGGTCATTAACAGGCTGGGGTTGAAATGGCATGACTGGGCATCATTTAGGAATAAGCACATACTTTAAGACATCCATAAATACTAAAGGCTATCAAGTTAAAGCTTTTTATAAGTTAAAATTATTTTTACCTACCTGATATAACCTTACACTAAATTTTGATATATTAGATTCTTAACTTGAGCATAAAAATCAGCCCTATGTTGTATGAAAAAGTTGAGAAAGCATCGCCACAACTCATAGACTTGGGAAGAGATAATGCAGGCCAGGGTTCTTGAAGGGGATCGAAGGTTAGTGACTGTACAGTTTCTGTAAAATGAATTATTTAATTTTTACCTTCATATCAGGCTCTGGAAGTCAAGGCTCAGTACCATGGATGAACCAGGACCTGCTCCCTTCCCAACAGAGTTAATAAGTCATGGCTGTTGATTCTTCATAAATTTAATCATCCCTGTGTGTTTGTTTTGGGGAAGAAAGAAAAAAATGTAAGGGTAGCTCCATATCACTGCCTGAGGGAGGAAGAAGGAGTGAAAGGAGTCGAAAAAAATAGTGGGGACACCCACTTATTCTGACAATCAGAGGGAAAAGATTCATTTTCCCAAATGAAGGGAGCCAGAGAAGTTTTACCTGTGGGTTTGTACTGGCCCCTCTTCTTCTTCTTCTTCTTCTTCTTCTTCTTCTTCTTCTTCTTCTTCTTCTTCTTCTTCTTCTTCTTCTTCTTCCTCCTCTCCTCTTCCTCCTCCTCCTCCTTCCTCCTCCTCCTCTCCTCCTTCTTCTTCAGTCATGAAATGACTTTGATTTGGGAGTTCATGTGCCGATGGGTTCCACGTCGTTTGTTTGTACTGAGGAGCATTTACTCTTTGGCCCAATGAGGGCAGACAGTTAGTACTGCTCGCTTTCAAGCCTCTTCAGGGTCTCCTCTCAGTTCTTGGAAACAGACTAAGGAGTTAGATTTTTTTTCCCTAAATGTTTCATGTCTGTTTTCCTGTGGTGTCTGTTATATACATGACTCATTTTCCAAATGTTTCAAAGACAAAAATAATGTGTCAGAGCTCATTGTGGCCTACTGAAATTCCTTGAAGAAGTTGAGGTTTCTAATGGAAACTGTCCCATAATATTAGCTCTGTAATTCACTTTGTCCCTCATTGGCCACAAGAAGTTGGACAAGGCAATATGTGTCTCTGGGATTGAGTTTATAGGGTCATGTGCAGTTGACAGTACTGGACCAGAAACCTCCAGTCCCATTTCTATGATTTGTTTTTGATGTGAGGAGAGGAAGCCCCATATCGAATACTGTAAGAAGTACTCGGGAATGGTAATCACTCTTAAACAATTTTTCTTTTTTACTCCAGAACCATTGAGGAAAATAAATCATAGAGACAGAGAAGGTGCAGGAGGAAAATGAATGTGGACTTGGAGTCTTGTGACTCATCTTAGTATTTTAAGTATATCTCAGCCAAAAAAGAAATTCCACTAGGGTGTTGTATCAATTAGCTTGTGCTAGACTTTGCAGCAGTAACAAATAACCCCCAATTATCATTGTCATACAGTAGCTTTAATTTGCATTACATATTGTAATGTAAATTGTAATGCATTACCACACTATTGAGTGTGGTTTAACTTGGGTCTTGTTTTGCATTTAGCCTCTCTTGGGCTCAGGCTTAAAAGTAGCCTGTATCAGAGAGATGACATTGGGAATCTAAAGGAAAACTTCAATAATGTGACCATAGGAGCGTTTTTTTCAACCTGCTACTGATAAAGGATCCACTCCACTCCCACTACTGCCAGAGCAAGTCACTGGGCTAGCCTTGAACTCAGTGGGTCAGGAAGTACAATCCCCCTGCAGGAAGAGCAGTAACCACTAGGGACAATAATGTGACTATCACAGTGGGATTCTCATAAAACCAACAGCAATGTTCAGTGCTCCCACGAAAAAAGCAAGCCTTTCTGACCACTGATGTCCTAGAAAAATATCAAATCCCAATGAAGGCTGGAGATCTCTAACATTTTTCTATTCTCAACCCCTTTTTACCCTGGAAAAATTTTCTATGATCAGGGTATGTAAGTGAAATAGTTTAAATGAGGAATGTCTTTCATAGGATTGATATTTGGAAATCTACTTAGTCCTCAGTTTGTGGCACTGTTTGGGGAGGTGGAGCAACCTGGCTAGAGAAAATATATCATGGAGGTGGGCTTTGAGAATCTTAGGCCTTATCCCACTTCCTGTTAGATTCCTCTGCTTCCTGTTTGTGGTTGAGCATGTGATCCCTCAGCTTCCTTCTCTGGCTGCCTGCTGCCATTTCTCCCCACCATTGTGGACTCTCCCTCCAGAAGCATAAGCTCAAACAAACTCTTCTTTGCTTAAATTTTCATTGGCCGTGGCATTTTTACCACAGCAATGGAAAATTAATAAACACAGTGAGTGTGCAAAATATGCATAAGAAATCACAAAACTGTTTTGTCCCCATGGGAGGCCTTACCTTTTTGGAGGAGGGGATGAGGACTAGGGGGGGAAGGCTTGGGAGGAGCAGAGGAGGGATGAGAGGGGGATCTGTGGTTCGTATGTAAAATGAATAAAAAAATTTCTTAATAAAAATTAGTAAATAATTGCTTTAAAACAATTCTTTAGTATGCATGTCATTTTAGTACCTATTAAAGATCAGTGATAGGTGTGCTTGTGTAGTTTTACATAAAGAATTGAACACTGGCTGAGTGTTTGATTCTGCACAACAGAGAGTGTCTTCAACATTTTTCAGGTTTGATCAACATTTTGATTTTATAATTACCAAAGAAGAGAACATTGTTTTGCATAAATACAAAGTACAAAAGTATAGAAGTATGTCTAGGGCCATTTCACAAATTATTGAAAAATTGGTCTTAAGACCAAGATAAACTCATTTAATTTGTTTAAAATGAAATTCAAATCAGGAACTCAGTGTTTTTTTTAAATTGAATATTCTAATATAATGCAAAACAAAGATACACTACTTTGGTACTTATATGTTTAAGAATGATGACAGGAAATATTAAAAGATTTTGTTTTCTGTAGTTAAACCATCATGTTTCCATTGGCATTTCATGTTAGCATGCACAGTGAAGCACATACCTTCTGTGTGGTCAGATCCATAGCTGTGGTGAACATGTGACATACAGCGTTGATGCACACTAATAGAAACACCTAGAATTCACTAGACCTTTGATTTTGAACTAATTTTTGGTAATTTCACATTCAGAAACTTTTTACTATGGTGAACATTTTCTAAGTCCCACACTTAGCCACAAAACCCATGTGGTATTGTGACCTACAATTAGAAGTAGGATCTTCCATCATCACTAGTAGTTCATATTCTTTATATAGCATTATTGATGCCTTAGTTGTATACTTATAGGATAAACTATATATTAATGAAAGCCATGAAAAAAATATATTCTGCATTCTGGATGGTCTTCAAGTATTCATCAGTCCCCAACAAGTCCTTTCTTCATTTTTTTCATGTGGTGCAGCAGTTTCTCCATAGTTGAAGCATTCCATCCTGTTGGATGGCTCCTTTGAGGTCAAGAAGTTCCAAGTTAAACATTCCTTCCAGGAAGATGTGGGAGGATCACGAGATGCAGAAAGTCAACAAAATTCATATGTGTGGGAAAGCTGAAGTGAAAATCACAAAGGCTAAGAGCAGTAAACATATGCTGGGGAGAGATTCTCCAACCATTACAAGGGTTTGTACTGCATGTTCATGCAGAGAACTCCAAGGATCCAAGCTTCATGAGTCATCATCACACATAGTGGTTTGGGAATTTTTTCAGTGACTTAGCTATCTTTGAGTCATCCCTGCTTCTGTAAGTAACCTCTCACTTATACTCCTGTAAAAGCCCCAATAAATTCATAGATTGGCCAAGTTTGACTTGGATGTGGCAGTTATCTTGATCTATCCTTGATTTCCCTATCTGGTGTGGATGGGCTTGCTTTCTTCTGAGTCCTCTCTTGGTGATGTGCAGAGAGTCACCTTCTTCCTGTCTTCACCGTCTCATTTGCAACTGTTTCCTCTTCCTATAGACATCAGTTATATTGGCTAAGTATCCACTGTAGGCATCTCATGATAAACTCAAGCACCTCTTTAAAGGTTCTGTTTCTCCATCATGTCCCATGAGAGTTCCTGGGGGTTAGGATGTCATATTATAAATGTTAAACAAATACACCACTAGTAGTACCCAGTGTGACAGTAATGTAAAATCCAGACTCCCTAATCACATGTTTCATGTGTTGTCTTTCACAGTGAGTTTCATTTAAGTAGAAGGGACACAGGTACAAAAATATTTGACAAGACTAGGCAAAGAATAGTTTGTAGCTATTTTCACTGTGTGTGTGTGTGTGTGTGTGTGCGCGGGGGGGGGGGGGGGGGGCGAGGTTTGTATACATTTTGCCTGTGTGTATGTCTGTGTGCTATGTTTGTGCCTGGTGACCACAGAGGCCAGAAGAGGACATAAGATCCTCTGGGACTGGAGTTAAAAGGGTTGTAAGCCACCATGTGGGTGCTGGGGATAAAACCCAGGTCTCCTAGAAGAACAGCTTATGCTTTAACTGTTTTCTCCATGCCCCTGTAGCAATTTCTCTTTAAAACTCATTGAGACAGAAATGCTTGGAAATGAAGCAAAAAAAAATCAATATCTAAATAAAAAAGAGAAGTAAAATGATTTTAAAGCTCTAAAATGAAAAGTGGTGTCAAAGAAGAGGTAATGGGAGAGGGGGAAGAGACCTGCCACAAAAGAATTCCTGTGTGCCTTCAGAGTGTGCTTTATAAGGTTATGTTAAACACATCAACAAATGTTACATTGTATTAGAAAGCCACTCATTTAGAAAGGTAATTTTTGCCTTTTACAAAATCCAACACCCCTTCAAGATAAAAGTCCTAGAGAGACTAGTAATACAAGGAACATACCTCAACATAATAAAACGAATTTACAGGAATCCCACAGTCAACATCAACTTACATGAAGAGAAACTCAAAGCATTTCCACTAACATCAGGAACAAAACAGGGTAGTCTATTCTTTCCACGCCTATTCAATGTAGTACTCAAAGTCTTCGCTGGAGCAAATAAGATAATTTTTGCCAGGACCTTTTAATAATTCTCTTTAAAATCACTTTTGAATTTGCCCAGATCTTAAGCAATCTAAAAGAACTGGTGAAACAACATGTTTTTCTTAAGTCAACATTACAGTAAGCTGCAAGCAAGCAACAGAAAGGAAGAGGACTTGGAAGGTTTCTCTGGTTGCCCTGGAACTGGCTCCACTTGGCTGCCTTGTCACAGCCAGGGCAACTGTGGGACCCAAATCACAGTGCTGAGAGCTGGGCCCTGGAAGCAGCCTTCCGCATGCTCCTCCTGCCCTAATCCATGAACTTAATAAGCATCTGTCTCTCCGTTGGTGCCTCCCTGTCTAACAGAACTACTTATATCCTGTAAATTTGCAGTCTGTTTGACTTCTAGAAAACAAAGCAGTTAGGCCTGCCTGATCTCATCAGTTTAATCTTAGAATGCCTAAGCTACTCAATAACTCGTGTACCTTTAAAGAGACAAAAAGGGAAAGAAGAAATGGCACAGCAAACGCTGTTATTAGAGGCATATGTTACAGACTGGGATCAGAAACTCTGAGGCCTTCTAGATGAACATGAAGATATGAATATAATATATTAAAAAGTGTGACTAATGAGTTACTATGCACTGAAATTAGAACAATTATCTGTAGATGATATGACTGGCCCAAGAGGTAATTCCCAAGTCCAGAGAAATGTCCTTGACGGATAACTCCCCAAAGGGATTGACAGTTAGTGACTCTTACATTAACCATACATTGCCTGCAAGTTTCATAGCTCTACTAATTTGTCTGTGAACTCGGGAAATACAAACCTGTCAAAAGAGCACTTTGTTCCAGAGTACACTGTTGTCATGAACTGCATCTCTATTGCTTTGCAGCTTCTTAGTACCGGATAAATCATAACAATCAGCTAACATTTCAGGAGGGTGGAATGCTATAGGAAGGAATGCTACCCCTACAAACATGACGTCTTCCCACTGTTCCACTTGAGCATTGCATTTTAAAACCCTTGAACATTGTGCACTTAGTGCAGGGAAATGGGAAGTCTCACTAGCAGCAACCAAAATACTTGCTTTGCTGAAATTGCTTCTAATCGTGAAAGTTATCAGATTCAGTCCACATGACCACCCCATGAGTTGAGTATTAGCATGGCTATCTGGAGGAAGCATGCTCACTGAGGGAAAAGATTTGGCCTCCAAGACAGGCAGCTAAGGATTGTGACTAAGTCTATCCTACAGAAATTTGTACACACACTTATGATGTATAATGATCTTGGTCTCAAGGAGGAGATACTCAAATGGGAATGGGAAATATTCTTCTCCTCCCACTTCTGTGTGGAGTGAGCCATGCGCCAACCAGGCTAAGTTGAAAAGAAGGCAGCTTCTGTTTTTTAAGCAAAGAATAAATAACTACAGGGACCAGTTTACTGAAAAACTGCCTGCTATGAGCTCCTTTGAAACACAGAGGAAGAGTAAGGGCCAAGGCCATTGGTTTGATTGTCATCCCTCACCCTCACTGCCCCCCACTCCCACACACAGCAGTGAGATGATGAGGAATGCGTCACATGCCGCTGCAGCTTCTGTGTCCTCATCGGGGTCTCTCTCATACATTTGGAGAAGTGACGGGACTTTCTCATTGATTCTTCTGAGAAACAGTGCAAACGTCTGAAGAAGGAGCCATGCTTCAAGTCCGTTCGACAAGTGAGAAAACAGGGAGTAAAATTTAAACTAGACAACACTTTCTGAACTCTCCTCAGTTTTCTTTCTAAACCATGTAACTTACTGCAAGGTACTTTCCCCTGTCAGTTCCTAAATTCCTCAGGGAGCTCTTAGGTGATATTAAGTTCATCATCATTAAAGAAGTTGGTACATGCCCTGGAATCCACCTGGCATGGAAATTAGTATTTAGTTAGAGGATGAGAGATGCAACTGTGTCTTCAGGACCTGACACATTGACTTTAGAGTCAACAATATCTGAGCATCCACAGTTCTGAGTTCTTTAAAGCTTTCAGATTCTCCCATCAATGGTCCTTTATGGAATGGGGAGCCAACGATCATGGTGCCTCTCTCTACGCCATAATTTGTCATTTTATGCTCCCAATTGACCTTTAGGCTGGGCTGTGTAGCTCAGTAGCCCAGCCTCGCCCAGCATGCAAAAGTCCTTGCCTTTCGACCTCAGGAGTGGAAAACCAACACAAGGGTACCATTTACTAAAAGATAATTTCATTTCATTCTTTTGGGTCTTCGTGTGGGAACTGCTTTCCTGGAATCTCAGTGGACCCACAAGTTTTTGTATTGAATCTGAATTTGTATTGAATCTACACTGGCCATGAGGCTAAGTAAGCTTATTTGTATTTCTCTCATTTTACTTTCTCTATGTGGTATTTTTGTCTTTGGGGCATCTGTATTTTGTGTGGGATGGTATGTTAGGGCTCTCTGAGTTACAAAGAGAGAAAAGAAATCTTATTATTATAAACTGACAAAGATAATGCATTTTCACAGCAAATAGAATGGGGTTTAAGACGAATGATGTAACCTCAAATGCTCTGCCATCACTTTTATAATTTCAGACAGAAAATGAATTAGGCTAAATGCATTGTCATATTTGGCTCTCTTCAAGCCGGGATCCTCAGTGACTTGCAATATAAATTTTGATACCTCAAAGAAGTCAGATTTGCAATTAGGTATTTTAAACAAAACTGAGTATTCCTACAAATTTATGCTCTTATTCAGTGTTTCCTTCTTGGGAGAGTCACCCAATTTCCTAAGTAGGAAAGCTGAGAGTAGGATCAGTAAAACATTTATAGGAAGTTTGTACTGTAAGACTGCACAGATCTGTAGTACAGTGGGAAAAGGACTTTTGTCCCCTCAGACTGTATATAAATTATATGCATTATGTTGTGTATCTGTCTGGCTTTGTTCTCTGTTGGCCAAACACCAAGTGGCTATGTTTCCAAGCAGAGAATATGTAGGGTTAGAATCTATCCAACTGAATAAAAAGCTAGACCTTTGAAATGGTCAAAGCAGAACTCTAGTTGACTGCTGACATGGTCAGTTTTGATGTAGAAAGTAACCTTTTGTGGTTTACATAAACATTCTGATGAAATTTGATATCCAAGAAGAAAACAGCTTCATATACAGAGCCAGCAAGCAAATGTTCATAAATCCTATTTGCTCTAGACTAAGCTCTGCAGTTCGAAGGATCAGGGTTATCTAACCCAGCTCTCTCTGAATTCTACTAGTGCAGTTTCTTTCCTTTTCTTTTTTCTTTCTTTCTTTCTTTTTTTTGTGGCACAAGTTCCAGCTCTGCAGCCTGGTCTGGCCTGGCACTTACTAGATATCTCAAGTTGGCCTCAAACTCTTGGCAATTCTCCTACCTCAGCCTTCTGAGTGCCGGAATTGTGGATGTGAGTCGCCACATGCTGCTTATATTTATTTTTAATTGAACTTATAAGTAAATAAATTGCCCCAAAGAAAACACCCTTCAATGCAATTTATATTCTCATAACATCTGATTTTTTTCTCCCTTCTTAGGCATACATCATACTAGAGGTTAATTCAAGAAATCTCTGCAGACTATTTTGCTTCTGTTCATTATGAAGGACTTACATAATTGTGCATGTGTGAAGAACCAGGTCTCTCTCATGAGGGCTTTGGTTTCTTTAGTTTGCATTTATTTTCTAAACCTTGTCATTCCTATTTTTATACTGAAAGCCCCTACTTGGCTATTTCAAATAAACACAAAAGATCAACTTGAATGATTTAGAACAAAGAAGCCACAGCATAGAAACAGCTCTTAGCCACTGACTGATATTCAGTTATATGAACTATGCTAGATAAGTCCCCACTGACATTTTCAAGGAGAGAGGAATTTCAGAGGCTCACAGTATAACACATACAAGTAGCAATATTAGGATTTCCTCTTATGCTCCACCCCCAACATGACAGAGTAAATGTTATTGGATTTGCCCGCTCATCTATCTTTTGCTACAGAAAATATTGTACAGTTGAATGAAATACACAGGACAGCATTTAAGTGAAGCAGACAACAAAAACCCCAAGACTATAACCCTAGGAAGAAGGAAGCGAAGCACAGAATGAAGCCATGGGTGAGCCAGGCTTTTGCTGGAGGAGCTGCATATTGAAGATGGGAGAGGCAGAGCACAAGAGGGGAGCAGTGGTCCGCTCTGGCGGGGAAGCCTAGATAAGCATTTAAGCTGGTGTGAAATCTAGAAGCTATTAGGACACTACCAGAAAGGAAGAGACTGTACACACAGGAGGCGACTGAGGTCTGCACAGAATTTCCTCTCTGGCCTTGACTGAGAAGAGTCTGACACATGCAGGACTTGCATGCGTGCGTGTGTGCGTGCGTGCGTGCATTTGTGTTTGTGTGTGTGTGTGTGTGTGTGTGTGTGTGTGTGTGTGTGTGTGTGTGTACTCAAAGCAAATGCAGATATCAGCAGCTGTTTCTTAGGACAAGAATACCTGGCATTTCTGGCTCATCCAAGGCCAAAAAAAAGGCACACTGGTCCTCTCAGGTGTTCAGCTGAGCCTTGAAACAGATTATACTTTAAAAGTAAAGACCATTGTCTGGAGTCTAGGCTGACTCATAAAGCCAAAATCAAAATCAGGATTTGGTAGTCTTATCACAGCCCGTTGCCTACCTATGATATTACTTTTAATGTTCAATTGCAAGTGGTTAGCTCTGGGTACAAGTACATATAACCAATGTTAAATAGACTCAAAGAGTTGTATTTATATATATTTATGCACGCGCGTGCGTGTGCGCAGCGCGAGCGCACACACACACACATATATATATATGCACATATGTGTATACATATAACAATAAAAATTAAAGACTAGACCGTGAATTTGGGAGTGTGAACATTAGAAGAGTTTGAGTGGAAGGGGGAATGGTGGTGATGTAGATACCAAGTTCTCAAAAACATAAAATTTATAAATACATGTGTACATAAGTCATTTTGAACATTTGTCTATTACTTTTGTTTTACCTGATAAATTATTCAAGCATCTTCATGTATACAGAGCACCAGAGAAGATACTTTCATGGCTTTGAACCTGCTGAGAGTATGTTCCTAGTATTGGTATTCCTCTTCTTCTTTTATTAACCTATCTGCTCACAAAGCCCATGGTGATCTTCCTAAGCATAGTCTGAGAGCACTGATTCAAACTACAATGAACAGGACTTTTAATGCAACAGAGAAACTGTAGTTACATCCAATAAGGATGCCACTAACATCCCAAAGTGAGCAGATCAGGAGTTCAGGTTATATGTGGTTATAACCTGATTTTCATAATTATTCTCCCAAGTACACAAAAATCAACTTTTGCCTTCCACTGTAAAGCTGTAAACTCAGAACCATCAACCAATGTTTTAATGGTATATAAACTTTATAGTAATGCATGTTGATATTTGATATAATAAATTGATTCAAATCCTTGTGATCATAGAAGCACATTTATTAAGCAAGTCTATCGAGGGTTTCCAATTAAACAGAACATTCCGCAGTCTGTGAGTTTTTTGGTGTATTCCCACAGTATGTAGACACGTAAAAGGCACACAAAGGACCAGCACATCTCTTTGAACAAGCATAGCTCACACATTACAATGTAACATCACTCTTCCTAGACATTTCTAAAGCAGATATTCTTACCATTTCACAGATGGAAAAACTAAGATTAATTTCACATGAAATAATACAATCCATGGTTCTCAGGTGCGTTGGCTCCCAGCAAAACACCTGGGTGAATTCAGATTTCTGAAAGAGCTGGTTCTCATTCAGAGCACATGTGCATCCCTTCCTGGGAAATTTCACAAAAGCAGAAAGCTCTTGGTGTGCAGCCTTCTGCACATTCTGGTCAAACATACTTAGTGGAGTTTTTAATTGAGATGGAACCTGAGAAACATCTGAAAAGTTTATTAATTTCCTATTTGATTGCAATGACAAGAATTAGAAGCAGATACTGTTTATAGTAGTGGAAGATACAGTCAGTGGTGTTTGAAGTGAAGAATCATATAACTAAAACCACATATAAACCCAATAAATCATATTTATTAAATTAAAGTATCACATTGTGTCTAGTGTACATAAGAGTTCCGTGGATTTATCAGGGTTTTCTTAATTGTTGTTCTTAACAAAATTTGAAAATTATGAGATCTATAGTGTTCATTCATATATCCATAAAATTTTTTTAAAAAAATTCATTTCTGTAAAAGTATATTGTGCTTTCTTTGGGCAGTAAAGTTAAATTAAAGTAAAAAAAGAAAAGAAAAAGAAAACAGCAACTTAAACATTCAATTGTAAGCCTCATAAGTGAAAATCAACCAACCCATGGCCACATTTGAAATAATCTGTCTGTGGGGATACTTGGAGATTTTGTGGCTTTTGGCCACAGTGAAATTAAAAGCCTGCTTATTCTTGTTGGAAATTCACTGATCCCTTGGAGCATAGTCCTGGAAGAATTTGATGAGGATGGTACCATAAGAAAGAGTACCAGACCTCCTGGAGGAGTTCATATCTATAACCCCTGTATCCCAGAGGCAGAGGCAGGAAGCTCACTGTAAATTCAAGGTCAGCCTGGTGGTGAGAACATGAGATAGGAATTGGCTAGTCGTTTTAGGGATAGGGACCCAGAAAGCAGTACTGTTAGGAATATCCTTGGTTTTCTGGATGGGAATGCTGAAGGGAGCTCTGTTTCTTATCTCCCTCCTGTCTGGAGGAAAGTGAGGATGGGATTGAAACTCTAGTCCAGACACTAATCTTTTCTGACGAACAGCTTTCTAGTTGAACCTCTAGATTTTCATGCTGGAAATGGGTTATATCTACACTCCGATTCCAACCCATCTCCTCAGTGATTTTATGGTTACTTTCCATCAAGGAAAAGCTATTTCTCTGGCCTGGACAGAGACCTAACATTCTAAGTTACAGTACTTATGTAGCTGGGCCTGCTAATCACCTAGCTAAGAGACGGTCCCCTTGGAAAAGTGAACACACCTAAAGCTTTGCTACAGAGATGTGAGGAATAATTACCCCCTTAATGCAATCATGTATTCTCCGATGTGGTAAGTCCAGTCTGGGTGTGCTCACTATGAAGCCATCATGAGGCTCTGTTAGGTCAGTCTGGCCTTCTCTGATTCCTTACTGAGAAAGTCTTAACTTTTCCTTTTTCTTCCTTTGTCATCATTTATTTGTTTGTTTGTTTGTTTATTTATGTATGTATGTATTTATTTATTTGCCTGTAGCTCCAATTCCAGGGTATATGACTTCTTCTGATATCCAAGGGCACACACACACACACACACACACACACACACACACACACACTGTGTCATACATTTAAACACACACGTACACATGCCCTTAATCATGCAAATAAAAATAGTCTGATCTGGGCTTGGCTCCCACTCTGAGTTCATTCGTTGACACCATGCTTGGTGCACAGTCCTTCCTACGCAGTCAGCATTTGTGGGTGAACGTTGGGTGTCACTGATGAGCACAGCTTCCCACACATCTTCAGAGCAACAATGAGCTATTAGTCTCAGACCAAATATTGTGCATGTCAAAACAAAGCCCATGAATGTAAAACAGTAGTGGAGATTTTTTGAAAGCAGCTTTAAATTCATACAGCCTGAATGAATACTGATTTGGAGGCTGGGGATAATAATAATGGCAGGAGCAGAGACATGAAATCCATGTGAATTACATAGAGCTCATGAATGCTGATGAGGCAAGAATGAGATGCACTTGTGTTTTTTTCTTTTTTTCCTCAAGCTGAGCATGTATGTCTTCCCATCCCTTTGAGAGATTGTTTCTTAAGGACTGAGCTAAATGGATAACTTGCATTCTGATGATATATTTTTATTCACAGAAAGCTTAAGTTATTCAGTCACTCTAATAAATTACTGTTTCACCCCTTCTGTATGAAGTGGGAATTATATTGTGGCTGTCTCCAGTTAATTCTAGGGTTAAAGGTACTACATAAATGCTTAGTATTTACCGAGTGACTGAGCCTTGCAGCTTATATTCTGATTTCACTGGGGCTCAGCTAATGGCTTTTCCATCCTTGCAGGGGAACTAGTAGAAGTGGAGATCCTAGAGGACCACCCAAACTGGAACAAGCTGAAAGGGTCCAACCGCAGGAGTAAATGTGCTGGCTGTACCCGAATCCTTCAGAGGGCTCTGTGGCTCTGCTGATTAATCGCTCCTGAGCCCTACACTGAATGGTGAGGGTCTTAAATGCTCTCTTTCTCTGGTGATTGACAAAGCCTTTGTGGTTCTAAAACACCACGATTCTCTGTAAATTGTCCTGGTTCGCTTTTTCACAGCACAATCTTTTATTCCTCCTAGTAGATAGCACCAGATGAATCATTTCTCCAGACATCGTTCCCATCGACTCAGAAACTACTGTGTTATCACAAATTCAGATCCCCAAACTTCAGGACAGAATCTTCTGGTCAGAGTTACAAAGAAGGAATGTGTACAAGGCATTAAAGTACAGTGATTCTGAATGTTCAAAGAGAGTTCAACGGAATGCATATGCTACATCCTTTAAGAATTTCTCTAACATGAGAACACTTTAAGAAATCCCTAACAATGAAAACCAGAACTAGTTGGCATTATTTTTTCTAATAAAAATTCTATGCTGTTTTTAAAAAAACTTGAGCTATATGAAAACTTCTCAACTCTGCTGAACTTTACCATGTTTATGTTTACCAGAGCTGAAAGAGTCTCTTTATTTTCAAAGTAAAAATTTGCGAAACTTTTCACCATCAAACATGGAACCTCTCTCCGCACTTGTTTTGAAAACTGCAGGGCATGAGATGTTGTATACATTTTGAAGTAAGCTGCTTTCTTTAAATCATATTCTGTTTAACAGTAGAAAGAAGAGTGGGGGAAAGAGAGGGAAAGGAAAATAAGAAAAAGTCAAGTGGGGAAAAAAAAAAACAGCAGCAGCCACTCGAAAAATATTCATCTACTACAGAGAAACCCAAGCGCTCTGCTTTTAATAGTCAACATCTGTCCTTAAAAACATATCAATCACATGATCACTAACAGCTGTTGCATTAGACTTTTAATCAGCCATGATTTTCAAAAGAGAGAAAGAATGCTGTTGGATCAGTTGATGGAAAGTTATTGCTTAGAATGCACCAGCTTGGTACTGGCAACCAATTCAAAATTTAAAGAGACAAAACTCTACCAAGCACTGAGTAAACACTATTCATGTGTAAAGTGCTGGGCTATGAAAGTTTAAATGATCCCACATGTTTGGAAGCCTGAGGAAAACAGCACAGGTTGTGACATGTATTCAAACTGATACATTTAACGTGATATGGAGTGTATTAAAAGTATACTTAAAACCTCTGTACTCATGAAAGGCAGGAAAATGCAAAGACATCAGGTGATTCAGTCACAATAAATACTGAACAGAAGGAAGCCACCAAGTTCTGAGGGCCCATCGTGAGTATCCCACAACTCCCACTGAAGCAATTGGAAGTTAATGATCGGAATGGGCTAAGGGCATCAGCGATGGTGCCATCTCACAGAAAGGAAGGAAGAGGCCACTTGTTGTTTAAATTAGCTACAAGTATTCTTTGAGAACACTTGTCAAGTATGTGTCATTTACCTTTCCACACTGAAATATAATGGTGACACATTAATAATTCTTGCATTGAAGTAGGAAATGCTGGTCTAAACTCAAGGGGAATATATTTTCCTCCAGCACAAGATATTTCTGAACTAATCAACCATTTGTAGTAAGAACTTGGCACAAAGAAATCACTGGTGTCCATCAAGAGTAAAAGAAAATGCAATTTTCATGTGACCCTTTCAGATAAAATAGATTTTATTACAATCCCAGAGGAGAGAGCAGAGTGTTTCTGTCAGTGTCACATTAATTAAGGCTATGGCAGTGATGATGTTTCATGTATGTTGACAAATTTGGCTTCCCTTTGAAGATACAGACTTCTAGAAAAATCTGTCCTATATGACAAAACAAGTGATTTATCAAGTACAAATAAAAAGTATAGAAGAATTATGACAAGGCATTAAATGGTTATTTTCTTTATTATCATAAATTGTTTTCTGTAATGACTGTAGATTGTATCCTACAAGATTTATGAGCATAATCAAGATTGTGTACTATCATATCCTGGTCTAGAGTATCACAAACATTTGAGAAAGACATATGTGTCATAATTTATATTTAAATATACAGTTTTCAAAATGATGACACACCAAAATATATAAAGGTATAGTCTTTGCTTTCCAAGACTTCAGTCAGAGAACAGCCATTGAGCAGTACCTACAGGGGCACAAAGGGAAGTCAGAAGGGATGGGGATGCCTTGTGAAGAATGCATTGTTGGGAGATTCTATCAGTGTGTGAGAACAATGAAGTGTACTTACAGGAAGCCAAATGGGGTAAGCCATCCACTTCATGTGATGCAACCAAGAGACACAGAGAATATGAGATATGATACAGAATACTGTTCAGCAAACTGTTGTTTTATGTACCAATCTCTCTTTCTCTCATCTTTCTATCATCTATCTATCTATCTATCTATCTATCTATCTATCTATCTCAATACACACACACATATATATATAATAGAACACAGTAAATTAATAAGAATAAAATGCAGTAAATACAAAAAAATCTTATGTACTTTACAAAATAATATGTGCAGTTTTGTTCATCTGTCAGCAACATAGGTTTGTCTGCACTAACAGTACCACTATTAGTTTTTGCTATCTCACAACTGCTATGACATCACAAGCATCAGTCGTCATATTTCGGGGCCACTTCCACATACACTGCTCATCATTGCTCAAAACACTGTTATGTGGCACATGACTATATTTACTTCTGTCTTGGAGCAGTAGAAAATGAGTGTGATGAGTCTCTGAAAAATGCTTACTGAAGAGAAGATGTTTGTGCTAGGCTCAGCAGTGTGTGAAGAGCATTCTAAAAAAAGGGAAAGTGCATAAGCAGGAGGAATTTGGTAATCATGAACAGGCCCTGGGACTCTCCTATAGCATTCAAGTCCCTAAAATCATGAGAGTTTTGTCACTTAACCCTAACAACTGAGTTACAAAGACTTCTTTGGCTCATGATTTAATTTGTAAATGCCTCTCTCCCCACCCCCCCTTTTTTTTGTAAGCATCAAAATGCCATGGGAACACAGAATTTTCAACCTGGTAGAAGTTCTAGAGTTTACCTGGCAGTTCCTCAGAGGCTACAGTGTTGGTCAGAGCAGGAAAACAGATTCTGGAACTCCAGTCTCCTTCCTGATTTCTGACAGTTACCAGCTTCATTCATGCACGAGACACCACCATAGAGTTGCTCTGTTCAAGAAAAAAAAAATGAGCAAACAAAGGAAGAAGTTTAGACATCATAAGACATACCATTTCAAAAATTAAAAAGCCACAGATAAAAGATGTTTGAGTTGGTTAGGTGGGAGTTGCTTTCAATCCACTCAGACAGCTAGCTGGAGGAAGCATTTGAGGAAATACCACTTACTGAGTCAACAATTGATGCACCCGGCAATGAAAACCAAAAATATGTCAACTGAAAACAGAAACAAGAGAATAGATTTTAGAACTAAATATGAAGAAGACTAGTTAATGCATGGTAGCAAATTAAAAAGCAAAATGGATTTGAAATAACGGCAAACAACAAGGGTGACTCAAAGAGTCACTAACATCACCCAAGAATACGAAGTTCTGCCCCAGCCTTCACAAAGCAGTCAGTGGGCAATCAGGTCAGGGATAAGGGGGCTAGTGAGAAAACCATACTATTTCTTTTCTTTTTTTTTTCTTTCTTTTTTTTTTTTTTTTTTTTTTGGTTTTTTGAGACAGGGTTTCTCTGTGTAGCTTTGCGCCTTTTCTGGAGCTCACTTGGTAGCCCAGGCTGGCCTCTAACTCACAGAGATCCACCTGGCTCTGCCTCACGAGTGCTGGGATTAAAGGCATGTGCCACCACCGCCCGCAAAAACCATACTATTTCAGTGGGTATCAGAGTTGTCGATGTAGCGCCATGAAGGGTGTCACAGAATTGATGGTGGTTAAAAAGAAGGAGCCCATCACATTGGTTGGTTACTTTTCTGTGGTTGTGATAAAAATACCCTAACACAAAGCAACTGGTGACAGAAGGAATATAGTCGACTGACAGTGCCAGAGGGGTGGTGTCCACCATGGTGTGGGGAGGCATGGCAATGGGAAGGTAAAGCATGGCAACAAGAGCAGCAAGCTGATCACATTTTAATCTACACACAGGAAACAGAAAGGGAGAACAGGAAACAAGATGAGGCTATAAGCTCTCAAAGCACACCCCCAGGGACACAGTTCCTCTACCAATGCTTTGCCTACTAGAGGCTCCTAACTTTTTGAAACACCGTCACCAACTGGGGAGTAAGAGTTTAAACGAATGAGCCTATGGGAGACATTTCTCATTAAAACCACCAAAGACATGTTTAGAGATCAAGAAACCATTCAGCTTTAAATACACATTACTTGGCATAATGATAAAGTACCCAAATAGATTCTGAAAAATGTGAGTCTATATATCAAAACCCAAGTTGGAGTTGTTCTGTGGTTAAAGTAGTGCATGTTTTCTTTAAGGCATAAGCCTTCGAGGTTCAGTGTTGACTTGTAGGCATTTATTTTTTTACTCACATAAAGTTCAAGACAAGTGTTCTCAATCAGTAGTTGTCAACAAGCTCCCCATTGTGAACAGTAGTTCAACAGCCTCAGGCTTAGCATGAGGAAGACAGGGATGGAAACATACATAAACAGCCTGTAAGCTATGCATGTCACCTGCACGAGGCTCAGATGGGAAAACCTAAGTATGTAGTCAAATGCATAGCATTTAGCACCTAACAGTGGTGGAGGTGGGAAGATGGTAAAGTATGTTCTAGCTTGGGAATTGTGGAAGAGGAGGAAGGAGGGTTAAAGGGAACTTAGCCTATCATGTCTACTGATGAAGAAAATAATAAGAGAATCACAAGAACATGAAGTCCTTTGTTGAAATCACGTAAGAAGGCCAGATTGTCCATGCAATGTGTACACATTCTCCAATGGGCAGCATAAATAATGGTGAGAGGTTTTGGTATGTTGATAAAGTGATTAGACATGTATCAAAAGTATGAAAAATTTGTCCACAACACCTTCAGAAGCAAGTGCAAAAAAAAAGTTTGGTAAACAGAAGTAAAGCCGGTAATATTCAGTTTTTGCTGTTTGGGCAGACTGCTTAGCTAGAGATCTGTTATTATAGTCTGTTGATTCTAAAGTAAGTGAGCACGTTTGCTCTTTAAGATAACCTGATGCTAAAATGTGATTATTATGAAATACATGCTCTTTTCTGGGCTAGGTGTTACATCTGAGCAGCCATTTCTTCTTAGTATTATTGAGGTTTTGAGTCTTCCACGATGTACTCAAAGTTTTTCATACATTATCTTGATTTTCTTTTCTTTTGCTTTTTTTTTTTTAAATCACATACCTGTCACTTAGGATGGCGGATTATAGGATAGGTAAATAGAAGCAGGGTTGGAAGAGGTTTTCATCTGAAGGCGTAGGTACAAATCAAACTTATTCATCCAAGGAGACTGAGGTGTCTAGTGCTGATCAAACCTGATAGTTGAAGACCATGATCCATCCAGCCTTCGGGTGTGCTTTTCTTCCAGAAATCACCAAGGTTAGTGAACAGAATCAAAGACTGTTAATTCATTCCTTTTCGTGGTATGGTAAGCACTACCTTCTTTCAATTTCACCTGGCTTGAAGATTTACCCACTCTGATCATTGCTGGCTCACTCGTTTCCTTTTGGCATTCTCTCAACTCCCTCTTGCACCCTCAGCAGTCCTTGAGAGGACATTAAGACTCAGAAAGCTGTCTGTGCATATTGGAAAAGCAGCTGAGGAAGAAACGAAAAGCAGAAAGATACAGGCTTGATGTGGGAAACAGTAGGGAGTGTTTTCTGCAAAGCTTTCTCCAGCAAGCTAGATGTGCAAAGGAGCTCAAACTATTTGTAAATAGTCACCATGTAAAGCCCTCTCCTGCATTTAGAACAAGACTACATATTCTAGGCATGTGTCCTGAGGTACAAAAGAGATAAGAAATAAATGGTATGTGTATTCAGTGACGTCCATTTTACTGATATTAACTCCTGTGACAGCCTTAGATGAAAACCCCCAGAGCTGGGTTTGAGTGGAGAACTGGTACCGACTTTCTGCTGGGACCCACCAGCAGCTGACTGTGGATTGCGGGTTGCTATGGTTATATCAGGGGTCTGTTGAGCAGGGCGAGAATCGTGACAGCTGTTGCAGTGTCGGGAGCTCTTAACCCCTGTAAACTTTTGTGAAAATGGTTTCCTTTGTGACGAGCCCGAGATGTTACACTGCTTCCTAGCGTGTGGCCAGTGTATATCATGAGGTCAATAAAGTTTCTGAAGATCTTGCAGCCAGACCAGTGTTTGCCTTCAATACATCACCCTGGCAACCAGAGGGAAGCCACAGCTACCGAGAGGCCTAAGGGCATTCCGCGTGACCTCTTGTCTCTCTCTGAGAAAATTTTAAATGTACTCCAAATGTTGCTTCTTTCTTGAATTCTGTGGCTCTCCTCCCCCTGCAGGACCCCAGAAGAAGCACTCTCCACTGCACACCCTCACTAAGTTTCAGGCCAAATTGCAAACAAGAAGCAACTTCTTCAAGCTTCACAGGGCTGCAAATACAGTCTCCTTACACCTGTGCCTCTCAACGTCAGATCCACATCAAGTCTTCCTGAAAAGCTAGGATATGACAAAGCCCATTTCAAAGGAAGTGCAGCCTGTCCAGGAATTCGAGTAGTCAAAAAGATGAACAACAGAGACAGAAAAACGCAAGTAGACCATTACAGTGTCAATAAAAACCAGTGGCAGGCCTTCAGCAGATTTCCTGGAACAAAGTAATTCAGTCATGCACAAAAAGTAAATAAATACACTGGACATAAGTGAATATTAAACATGTTAAAGTGAACATTCCTTTCTGGAAATACCTATAAAGGGCCCTAAAATAAGAAACTGGTTATAGTACAGGTTAACAGCAGTTCCAAAAACAATGGAATCTTTTATGTCAAAATAAGTAAATAAAGTAAAATAAAATAAAAATCTTAACCTCAAGCCAAGAAAAGCATGCTGTCTTTTCTTTAGGCACATGAGTGAGTTTGGGTTTATTTGTTTTTGTTATGATGACTTTATTATTTCACCAGTATCTCATAGGGAAAAGGGCATTAATGAATAATGTGTATTGAGTGCAGTGACATGCCAAAGTCCATGCATGTAACAAGCACATAATATCTACTAAATGAATGAGTTTATAATATTCCAAATAATAAGTCAGTGATTCTGCCCATCAAGGCAGTATTATCCATTCTGTTTCTTTTTTATTCTACTGACTGTGTTCTTTGTATCATTCATGTCATATCCTTTTATCACTTTTCAGTGAAATAGTTTTCTTAAGACATATAAACATGTGTGTTTATATCTGGTTATTAATTTTACATTGGATTTTGCATGTTACAAGTATAGATTCCAAATTTACACCTTATATTTTTGTTCTTAAAAGTCTATCTTTCAATAAGCACAAATTTGTGCCTTTAAGATAATGGAGTGGATAAAAATGTTTCCCTTTGCCAACAGTGTTAAATGTATCTTATTTTCAAATTTCTCTTCCATTCTAAAAGAAAGTCTGTTTCATTAAGAGCTTAATTTTGTTCTTTTGCATGTATCAAATTATGAAATCGGTACTTTTCCCCCACATCGTTAGTCAACTGCTCCAGTCGCTTTCCCTGTTGATCTGGATTGTAAAGTCTCACCTTGCCCTGTGAGACATCTGTCTTCCTGTGTTCCTGCTCCTTCTTCTTGGTTTACTGATGTTTCCTGTCAAGATTTGTCTTTCTCCTTCCTGCACCACTTCTGCCCACTCAATGCGCTTCTTCACTTCCCGTTTCTCTCCTGGAACGTCACTTTCAGAATCTCCACCCATGGGTGTATATTTGAAGTAACCAGAAAGAGCTTGACTCTCAGCTAAACTGTAGGTGAGTGTGAGATTTCAGTTAAGGAAAAACTCCCTCCTAAGAAGGAAAAGTCCAAAGAGGAGGTGAGCAGGGACTGAAATGATTCTTAGAAGAGATAGCGTGTTTACTGGGATTCAAAGAACAACAAGAAGTTAGAGCACCCAACTCCAAGGTCATGGCCTTCCAAGTAAGAGGTACAAGCTGTCAGGAGTTCTAAGAACATAAAAGCAGAAATGCTGCTTAGTGTGTAAACAGTGCAATGAACACATAGACCCCACATGGTGAGAAGCATCTGTCAGCAAAGTTAAGAGGCCTGCATGGCTTTTTCTTATGAGCCACTGGACAGTGGACAGTACATAGAAGACATATAAACAACCATAATTGTTATATGCCATAGATTAAAGCAATTGAGTTCAGGGACCATGGAATGGGTACAGATGCAGATCAGAAGTAATTAGGACTTGTTCTAGGCTGAGACAGCAAGAATCAAAAGCTGAAAAATCTTCTAGAACTTTGTGAAGGGAAGATGAACCCATCCGTCCCAGTGGCCATGGCAATGAAGAGGCGGTAGGGGACAGGATTAAAGAGGACAGCAATGCCTCAACCTGAGAACCCCAAGCAAGGACTTACAAACTCCGTTTCCCAGGACAACTTTAAAGTACCAAGCAATGAAGTGTGAGTTTGAGCCTTCAAGACTATAACTGATGAAAACATGTTGGTTTCGGGGCCATGTGTGTAAAGGGGACAGCTGTGTTGTGAGCGTTCAAGGAATCAGCAAAAGAGATAGTGCACTGAGATAGATGAGTGATTATATTGAAGACATAGAAACAGACAGCACAGTCCACGAGGGGACAGAGAAAATGGGGAGAGTAGGAAAAACCCAAGTTCAGACACAATGGTATAGAGGAAGCTGAAGAGGGATTTATTTTTTTTTCCGCTTAGAGGCCATCACAACTGGAGACACCACTGTCCCTAGGAAATCATTGGCCTTTTCTATGTCCAAACTGCTCAGAAAACTCATGGCCAAGCCAAGGCATTGAGGAAATGGCAGGCAGTTCAGACTAGTGATGGACTAGCATGGGAGAATCTCTACTTCCAGTGTTGTATGCTGTAGAAATTGGGTATTAATAACTTTGAAAAGCCAGCAGTTATCATGAAACTTGGGAAGATTAACCATCGTAAAAGGTTCAGAATTATACCATAAGTTTCAAAGCCCTTATAGGCAAGTAATGCTTGAAGAAATACAGACAGATGATTTACAGTGTCCCTTACAGGAAAATGCTAATAATTTGGAGTTGACAAGGAGCATACTAGGAAGAAACAAGAAGCCAGATGTAGTGATGACAACATTGAATTTGGAAGGAGAGAATAGTCCGTGGAGTTCTGAAAGGTTCCAGAGAAGGGTCAGAGTAGAAACAGCAGCAGCTGACAGGTTTGAGCAGTGGGTCAGCAGCTGTCAATCAAAAAGGACACAGGCGTGCGTGCACACGCGTGTACACACACACACACACACACACACACACACACACACACATCCCAGGAGGCTGGAGTGGTGCCTCATGTTCAGGGTATGGTGGTTTGAATGTCTCCCACAGTCTCCAGCGTTTGAATACCTGGTCCCCAGTTGGTGATAACATTTGAGGAGGTTTAGGACTGATGGCCGTGCTAGAGGGAGTTTGTCGTCAGAGGGGGCTTTTGAGAGGTTACGGCCTTGCCCTACTTGCAGTTTTCTCTCTCTCTGCTTCCTACTGGCAGTTCACCATGCGAGCTCTTGGCTTTCTGCTCCAGCCACCAAACTTGCTGCTTGCTGCCATGCCTCCCTGCCATGACAGACTCTTACCCCTTTGGGACCGTTAGCCCAATTAAACTCGGTCTTCTGTAAGGCTTTTTGGTCATAGGGTTTTATCTCAGCCACAGAAAAGTAAGTAATACGAGGGGGAGTTGGAGAGAGACAGACCCCAAGGAATTCTAATGTGAGGGATTTAGAGATAAGAAAAAGCCTGCCTGCCATGGGCATACACTGAAGCAGGAGTGTGAATAGACTAGGAGGTAAACACAGGCCTGAGGATTGTTGGCATTCTGGCCCGCCCCTTGGAGACCTGCCCTGCATAATGAAGTAAAGAGGAAAACATCCCCCCCCCCTTTAAGAGGAAATCCCCCTCCTCCTACTCCCCCTCCTCCTCCCCTCCCTCTCCTTCTCCTTCTTCCTCTTTCCCTCTCTTTTTTCCACAAGACTGCACAGCACACCTCTGCTTTTCTTTCCCTTCTTCTTCTTCTTCTTCTTCTTCTTCTTCTTTTTTCTTCTTCTTTTCTTCTCTCCTCTCTCCTCCTCCTCTCCTCCTCCTCCTCCTCTCTGTCTCTCTCTGTCTCTGTCTCTTCTCTCTCTCTCTCTCCTCCTTCTTTTCTTCTTCCTTCCATTCCCTCTCCTCTCCCCACAAAATAAACTTTCCACGTGGACGTGTGTCTGCATAGTGTGAATGACTTTCCGCCACTCCACGATGCAGCCCTATACATCCCCGTCGCATGGCGTCTCCCTCACCCACTGGGGCACCTTGGCCCAATCTGCCAAGGCCTCCCTCATGCCATATCATAACAAGTATTACCAAGGATGGCAGACAGATTTGCAATATATGATCCAGATCTATTCACCGTTCCCTTCTCTGCCACCCTAGAGTGAATGAGTCTGGATCACTGTTCCTGACATTGTCATGGTCTTGCCTAATCTCAGATTAGCTCGATATATGTCAAGCTAATCTGAAATTAAGGTTATAATATATATTATATATAATAGTTATAATATATGTAATATTAGCAACAGGTAGTCGAGAGACTGATTTTTATTTTCTGCCTTACTTCTTAGAAAATATTTTAGCAGTCAAAAATAGAAACCAAAGCTGCCTCTTTATTTACGTGAAATTATAGTGTACACTTTCAAAAGAAAAGTGTCCCCTTCACTCTTAAGGCAGACCTAAATATTGAGGAATAAAAAGAAATGACCTCACATGGAAGCTGAACTTTTGGGCCAACAAACGCAACTCTTATTTTTAGTACTATCTCATGTATTTATATAAAATCCAGGATCATTTTAGGCCAATTAGTGGCTTGAAAACTGTATACTTTTTCCAGCAGGGTTTCATCCCGACGAACTTGAGAGGTTAACGCAGAAAACCATTGGCAGGAGATCATGAGGTTAGCTTGACTCGAGGCAACAAAGCTTTAGCATAAATTAGTTTTTACTTGTTAAAAGAAAAAACAAATTCTGTTTGTTTTTGTAATACAGTTTGTTGGTTCTTTTAATTTGGGGGAAATTCTGGGGAATTCCAGTTCTCCGAGAAGTGAGAAGCCAAGTACAACTTCAGCCAGGCCGAAGCTCGCTGGTCCTGTGTAAACACCCACATGCGTCCTCTTCAATGTGCCTGGTCTGAGGCAGCAGGGTGGACCTGTTATGCCTGGACCTCAGCTAAACCAAGAGGGCCAGGCTGGGGCTGGCTGCTTTACAGCCCACAGAAGATCATTCAGATCCCCCGAAGGGATCCCAGCTTCCCACCCTTCCCACTTGTGTGAGGCGGCTGTGAAAAGCAAGAGCATGAGAGAAAGCTGCTGCTGATTCAGTGGGATTTGGAGACGGTCTCTTCCCTCCTGTTAGTTCTGCAGATGTGCAACGGGAAGACTGGACCGAAAATTTGGCTTTGTCAAAGCAGATTAGTGTAATACCTGACAGATACAATCCTCGGCTCCAAGGCCCGATCCGCAGCCTGCCTTGGTGGCTGCCCTGACAAGAGGCTCACTGTGACTGAAAAGGGTTTTGTGGTTACTGTTCTTTAGCTTCCATCTTAGAAAGGTGAAAAACACGAAGACAAAGTTAGATTACAGAACAGCTAATGGTCAAATCTGTCAAGTTCATAATTTCTGAGATCACTGTGTGATTCACTCAGCATTGAAAACTGAAGCCTTAGCTACAGTGAAGCCTGGTGTGCCCAGGGAGCCTCCATGTATCTGCTGTGCCTGCTGCTATGTGCAAGGTGCCTCTATGAGTTGTGAAGTAACCAGACCTATGCGGTACTAGGGCTTCCTTACAAGTATGGCAAGAAGGTTAGTTCACAACTTACTTATGACAGTCACAAAAACTCTTACTTTTCAAAAGCATTTATTTTTGTGTATACATGTGTGTACTCTTGCGTGTGTGTGTGTGTGTGTGTGTGTGTGTGTGTGTGTGTGTATGTGTGTGTGTGTGTGTACAGCTGTCCTCTGAAGTCAGAAGAGGTCGCCAGAGTTATAGCTAGTTGTAAGCAACCTGACTGAATGCTGGAAACTGAACTTGGACTCTCGGAAAGAGGATTACTCTTAACCACTGAGCCATCTTTCCAGCCTAAACTCACACATTTTTAATGTAATTAATATTCATGAAAGCATCTTGAAGCACTATGGTGAAAAGTGCTAATCCCTCATTTTTTTATTTTTGTCTTCTACAATAATGGAATCCTAGATATTTTTAGGAACAGTACTGGCCCAGCCTTTCTTGTGGCCAAATGTGGACATATTTTAAGTTCTGGCCAATGGTATAAGAACAAAGGTAAGGAGTGGATGTGTTCATGTGCGCAGTGTTCACGTCATACCATGCAAAGGAGAGAGCAATTTCTCCTTCCTTTCTACTTCTTCCTCACTGGCTGGAACAGCGCTGGCACAGGGAAAGCTTGTTGTAGTTGGTTCAGACACACCGATGAGTAATAAATACAAAAGATGAGGATTATCATTATCAATGTAAATGTTTGTGTGACCTGGGGCACCTTATGTAAGTGTTCTAAATTTCCTTCCACAATTTAAAGGCAAGGTACTACAAGATGCCATGAGAGATATAATAAATGTCGGAGGGGCTGTATATAAAGGTCTGAACACCCATGACCTCACTATTTATAGCAAGCAGAGCCTGTTTTCCCAACTGCTGGACACAAAGGCCAGAAAACGGAGGCAGAGACATGACTGAGGGAGTGGCCAGCAGACGCAGTGGCCAGTATCAGCAGGCTCATCTCCTTCATGAGGCCACCTTGGGGGATTCCTTGTGAATAAGACAGGACTCTGTGGTTAGTGCTGGAACTCTTTGTCCTGAGTTAACAGTAACAGGAAGGGTGACTCAATATCCTGCCTCGAAGGATGGAGAAGCTGAGTCTGCTTTGAAACTTCCTCTCTGAAGTGGGCATTGGTCTGGGAACCAGACAGTGAGAACTAAGACCGTGACACACACACCGAGATCAAAGGGACTAGCCAAGGCCAGGTGGATGGGAAATGAGACAAAGAGAACAAGTGGGTTGGGTTCTGACAACGTGAATACTATTAGACCGTGGTTGAGCTGAGTTCATAGGTAAGGCACTTAAGCCTGAAGCCCTAGCTTAGGGCTCCACGGCTCTTACTGTCAGCAAAGCCTACATCTTATTACAAGGGCACAAGGCAACTCACTGCAAGCGTTATCCAAGGGATTCTTACTGTGATCCATCATTCTTTTTCTTTGTTGTTGTTGTTGGGTTGTTTGGTGTGTGTGTGTGTGTGTGTGTGTGTGTGTGTGTGTGTACATGTGTGCATATTCTGTGTGAGTGCATTTATAAGTGTGTGCATGCATTTGTGAAGGTCAGAAGAATACGTCAGGTGTCATACTTCAGGTATCCTCAAACGTTTGTTTGTAGAGAGGGTCTCTCATTGCCTGGATCTTTACCCAGTATGTTAGCTTAGTGGGCCAGGTAGCTACAGGGATCTGCCTCCTGCTGCTCCCATCTGACCATGGTTAGGATGGCGGCACCATGTTTGCCTTTTTATGCAGATCCCGAAGATCCAGACGCTGGTCCTGTTGGTGTAGCAAGTGTTCCGCCTGGCCCCTCAAGCAATCATTTTTGTAATAGGTTATTTTGCACATTATCACAGACAGGTTTTTTCCAGCCCTGAGAGGTGACAAATTGTATTATTTCTCGGTTACATAAGAGAACCGAGGCCTCAGAAAGCCATAAACTAGGCTCAGACATGCTGGCTTATAATTTTAATCCCAGCACTTTGGAGACAGCGGCAGGCAGATGTCTGTGAGTTTCAGGCCACTCACGGCTACATAGTGAGACATCGTGCAAAAAGAAAAAAATCAGAGCCGGGCTGTGGCGGCGGCGGCAGCGGCGGCGATAGCAGCGGCGCAAGCCTTTAATCCCAGCACTGGGAGACAGAGCCAGCAGGATCTCTGAGTTCGAAGCCAGCTTGGTCTACAGAGTGAGATCCAGGAGGACAGGCACCAAAACTACACAGAGAAACCCTGTCTTGAAAAACCAAAAAAATAGAAAAGAAGGAAAAAGAAAAAATTCAGAAAATAGCTCCACAAACTCAACAGCTACACTGCCTTTGGATTTAGCCTTAGACAAAGTGTGAAGTGGCATGTACTGCCCTCAATGCTCAGTAATATTATCTCAATATTTAGAGAAAAGTGGAGCTAAGAGCAGCTAAGGAATTTTCCTCAAGTCATGCAACTGTGTCAACAGGACAAGTCTCCCAAAGTGAGTCTCACAGGGTTGATTCACCTCCCTTCTGAGTCCGTCTTGCCTTGCACAACCAGAAGATCCAGCTCCGCTGCCGCCTCCGGCAAGCTGGAGCGCCTGCCCACCCACCTTTCGGAGGAGGGCCTGTCTGCACTGTAAGGACCAGTCCTTCTCCTCCAGCCCAGGGTGCTTTTGTTGCTTGACGCTTCTTCAGCACAGCGCCCAGCAGCAGTCCTGTCCCACCTCCTCTTCCCACCACTCCCTTCCACAGACCCAAGGTCCGCTGCTGCTGCACTTGAGCCCGGGTCACTGCCTTCCTCTCTGATTTCTGCTTGCTAAGTTTCTCGGCCAAGGGAAAACCATTAAGTGTCAAATTGCACGAGCAAGCATCCAAGAGTAGTTGGCTGCTCCAGCACCGGCCCTGCCAAAGGACCTTAAATAAACTTGGTTTCAGGGGAGATGCCCGAGATGATTCCTATGTGGTGTGTTTAGTTTGTTAAATGAACACACAGAGCGTGGTTTCATCTGATTAGTTAGTGTGAGTCACAAAAGCAGACAAAACAGCAGGCTTTTCTGCCCTTCTGGTTTTTTTTTTTTTTTTTTTCTTTGTGTGTGTGTGGGTTTCTGTTGGGTAACACGCTAGTCAATACAGTACTTAGGATAAAAGAAAAATCCATGCAAAGAGTGGAGTAACTTTTTATTTATTTATATTTCTAGTCAAAGGTGAGAGGTAGAGTCAGACGGTTTCTCTGGATCAATGGCTGTGTATCTCAGTAATACAGATTGAACAGTGTTATACATATAAGAGGAGAAATCAACAAACCTTTAAAACTATGGTTATACATGTAAAATGCCTCACCTCCATTCTTTTAAAAGCCATTATTCCCATGCAGTGGTTTCTGAAAGAAACTGGTTCATTGTTCCCATTTAGAAAAAAACAAAACAACAAAACTCGAGGACATAGAATCATCCTATATATTATTTCATTTAATAAATTTCATGCCACCTGACTGACTTTCCCATTAGAAGGGGCATTAATATAAATGATGCTCAATGAGTGTTGAGAGCAGGAGGCAGAAGCTGTGTCCTCCAGAGTCCCTGTGATGGGATAGAGATGGGCAGGGACCGGCAAGCCCTGCTCACTGACACTTCAGATGGAGGCATGTTGGCCAGAGTAGAGAAGGAAGGACATGGGATTAACAGTGTGCTGGATTTATTTTCCAGATGAAAAAAACAGAGCGCTCAAGAGCCAAAGTGCCGTATAGTCATTTCAGGGCCCTCAGCATAACTTTTGGAAGAAGTGAGTTCCGGGAGGATGCTGAGGCTGGAGAGCCGTAAGTAGTGAAGAGAGCAGCTATTCCACGATGAAGGCAACGTCAAAGGGGGAGACCCTGGGAGACAAGATGGGGGCTCTGCATGAGGGCAAGGGCTGGGCTCCAGGGTTTGCTTTGTTTGCATTTTGTCTTGTGCTGCTTTTCTTATCCATTTCTTTCTTCTAGTTTTCATTTGGTTATCTGTTTTCGTATTCATTTTGGTGGGGTTGGGAGGGCAGGAGGAGGGAAATGCTTGAAGCTGGGTGGGGAGGTGGGTGGGGAGCAGGGAAAAGTTGGAGGAGGAAAAGAATAGGATCGAAGTATATTGAATAAAAATTTGTATATGAAAGTTTTGTTTTTAAAGGCAAGTTGGACTATGACAGATGCTTGTGTATAGAGTCGGAGTGGCGAACTGGGTGAGGGAGGAAACTGTGAAGCTCATCAGCTGTGCCAAGGGTCAGCGAATGTACAGGCTCAGAGGTAGGGAGAGGTCCAGATGTCAGTGTCAGTGACAAGAAAGCATGTAGGAAAACCCAAAGTCTTCACAGCTAATGTAGAGTTCCCACTTCCCAGGACAGGACCACTCTGAAAAATAAAAAAGCATTTGTGTGAAAAACCCAGGCCACTTTACTGTCTTGTCCTGAAGCTGTGTCAAGAGAAAAAAGGCAATCAGACCTCAGAGACAAGTCTGCTTTGGTCCGAGGCCAGTAATGTGAGTCCTTGGCATACTCAGTGACAACACTAGGCTCTGTGATACAGCCTGTGTGCTTCTGTAATCTATAACTCAGAGGCCAAGGGCATGCAGTAATGAGTCTGAAGTCAATACAGGCCATAAGGACAGACTGATTGATCCTTATAAGATGCCTACAGACCACAAACATTTGACCAAAGTGATAGCTGAACCTGTGGCTAAGGAGTCGTATTTCCTTGTGAGAGAGTCTCCCTTAAACTTGCTCACATGAATCATGAGCATGAAGTAAATAAAAATAGCTCAAATGTACTCTGGCATCAAGAGCAAACTGGAGATTTAGGTCTCACCATGAGCTTCCTATTTGCATTGCCAGCCTAAAGGTTCCTGTGGACTGAGAATGCTGTGGAGTCCACGGAAATCAAAGCCTACATACTCAGAGGTGCCCATCTCCTCCTGCTGGGAAGCTTTCCCTTAAGGAATACCTTCAGATCTCCTGGAATAATTACTCTAGGAGGTGGGGAGTCACACAGTAAGAGAAATTCACATGCATGAATGCCAAGGTTGAGTAGAAACTCCAGGCAAATATTACATCAAGAAAACGAGCCTCACATGTGTTAAAGGAGGTTGCAAAACACAGAGTAGCAAAATCAGGCACTTTCCTTGAGGAGATGCTACGTCCTCCTCCTCACACAGGGGAAACAGAGGCAGATAGAGAAGAACCGAGCAGCAGACAGATGGCAACAGGATCACTAAAGGCCAGGACAAAGGCTGCCAGTATGGTATGCAGGCCAGAGATAAATAACTGAACGTGAGTATTTTCAATGCATTATATTCTTTGCATGTTTTTGGAGCGATCACCAATTAATATTTTATTATCTCATTTTCACCCATTTTTTTGTTATTTTCTAAACCATGAGGTACCTGAGGTGGCAAAACCTAATTTTTAAACTGACAGCATTTTTGAGGCACAATCTCTGTCTGTCGTCAATCCAATAAAGTTAAACTTGGGGCTCTGAGAAAACAATAAACAATACTAAGACAGTTTGGGACAGAAATGAGTTCTCTTTGGGAAATATGGTTACTAGGACCTGTCAGCCGTCACACCATGTTGGGAATTCTAGGTACACACACAAGCTAAACACATCCTCTCACACTCACACAGACGCACTTGCACACTCACACACACCCATCACACACACATACAAAAGGGAGGGTGCTGGTACTACATGATGTAATAACAATGGTAGGACATCTATATGAGGAAATTCTGACCACATGTGTCCCTCACTCCTGGGGTGCTTCTGTCAGAGTGATACCACAGTTAGTTCCCATGAGATGTAAGTGTTCCGCCAGGTTGATCCTCTTTGGGAAAACTGTACAGAATATGGGCTAAAATGTCTCTCCCCACAGGAATAATATTAATTTATCTTATAGTGCCATTCCTGCCAGCAGTCCCAGTGACATAATATACAAGTGTGCACAGAAAAAAGATCATACCCCATCCACAAAGAAGTAGCACTTAGAAACCGCACCCACCAGCAGAAGGAAACTATTGCAAAGGTTTTAGCGCCCCCTGGTGGTCATTGTGCTTTCTGCAAGGTGAGGAACAACAACGATACCTATGCAAATATATATTTCATTACAAGATTGCTTCTGAGAAGATACATACAGTTCCTACGAAATTTACTATCCCATGACACTTCACATTAAGCTACGAGCATATATCAGTAAAATTGAATTTTATTTCTAATATATATTACATATTATATATATACACATGTGTATATATATACATACACACATACATACACATATATATGTATATATGTATCCTGTCCTCATTCAGTAGGAAATACATATTTTAGAAGAAAATGTTCTGGACTAAAAATCCAACCTTACCGTACTTACTGTGGGCTTGAAAAGCTATTTCCATAAAATTCACTTGCAAGTTGAAACAATAATAATTTCATCTTGAATATAAAGGTGTGTTTAAAAGTATGTTATCACTTGTTTTTATGACAAGAAACTGAAATGCAAATTTAAAGACGAATAATTATAATACTTGATTTTATTTGCATGTAACTCATTTATAGTAGCAAAAAAGTCCAAAAATAATTACATAAATAGCTCCTCTGATATCTGTGGTCACATATAAACAAAGCTGACTTTGTTGCATAAAACGTGTATGACCTTCTTTCTAAGGCATCCAATTCTCATAACTTGTTAGAATAGTCAACTTTTGTTCCATGTCCCAAATGAATGACCTGCCACTAACACACTTGAGGTTGGAATCAGGCTGACTGCTGAGTAACAACTTACTTCCTAGAAAACATTCAGAGATTTATTTTCTGTGACATTTTAATTCATAATTTAGTGAGGTTAGACTTGTTTAAGAATTTCAAATCTTCTTCCAAGATTTCCTTTGTAGTCCCTGAAGAAATTTGAGAAACAAGTATATAAACAAACCCAGAGTTTCCATATTACATTTATCACAGCCCCTCAGCCATAATTCTAGTGATTTATATGTCCTTTAATACACGACTTTCAAAGAAGAAATGCTATTTTCATCTCTAAATTAATAAATTACTGTTCCTTTTTGAGTTCTTAATTCCAAGTCAGATATGTATCATCAAGAAAAACATTAGCTTGATGTTTGTTTGTTTGCTTGTTTTTAATAAAAATGGGAATAGAACATCTACTGTACTGTGTGATGGGTTAACAACTTGAAAGAACATTTTACAATGTGCAAAATGATTCTCTTCTTAATGCTACATAGAAATGATGCTTTGCTTATCATCTCTTATGTCTCACATATTTAGAAGCCTGTTTCTATCAAATGAGTAAGTATTGAAAATGGGTGTTTTCTCTGGCTGTGTATGAGACTCCTGCTTGAAGCAGAGCAGTTGGGCTGAGCCTTATAAATGCCTCCTGAACTATTAACATCCTTTCCTGGATGGAAGGCCGAGAGACTGAGGAGAGTCATAAGATGCTCAAGAGTTCCTCACAAGGCCCCCCCTATTTCCCACAATTCCAGTCTCCACCATAGAAGAAGTGAGCAACTGCTTGTGGTGTGACTTCTCCAGCAGGCAGCCGCCTGCTGTCTCCTGTGCTGTCCAGGCGGTCCTGATAAACTCTGACTCACCAAGATGGACTTGATCAGAATGTTTTGTTTGATGGGTTAGTGCCTTCTCTAACTAGGATGTATAGATGTTTTTTTTTTTTACATCTCCATTGGGAAAGGCACACTCTGACTTATCTCGTACATAAAATGCCTCTTCCATTCAAAATGCAGTTTTTCATAATATAAAATGATACCCATGTATTGAAGGTCCAGTCAGTGATGAAGTCATTGAATGGGCTCCTTAGCTCAAGAGAAGCATTCCGTTTGTACTAGGTGTTGGACTTTAATGGAACTACTTGATTAGTTGGGAGGGGTGGAATTTCTTAATGTGTATTCACATGGACATTAATCAGGTGTTTATTTTGCACAAGTCACACAGGGGAAAAACTCTAATGGCATCTTGTGAGGTGTCATACTTTATTAGCTGATTTAAAATAATCCCACCTCTTATCTTAAAGCTTGGTGAGTAGTGTATAAATATTTTTTTATAGAAGGCCAAAAAAAGAAAAAAAAAAAACAGTTAAAGGGGATAGAAAGGATGGAAAACCAGTTGCTTCCTTCAGATGTAAGTCTTTAATAACATGAGGCTATGGCTGATCAGGGCTGCGTGTCCGTAGCTTCATCCATCTTTCATTCAAGTTCCTCTCTGGATTCACCTCACATTCTGCTCACTTTCTCATCTCATGGTAGGAGGTTTGCCTCATTCGCTAGGTCAGTGTTCCACAGCCAGGAACGCTCTATTCAATTGTCAGAGGTGAGGACACATCACTTAGTCCAGTGCCAAGTTTTCATTTTTAAATGCCTCCAATACAATGTTTCCTTAGCCTATCATGTGCTCACTGAAGCCTAGGCTCTTCTAAGGTGTGTTCAGGAACAGAGGTTAAAATATACAATGGGGGAAATGTTGGAAATGGCCAATGGTAGTGCAGTTGTAAAGCAACCATGGTCTCTAGAGGCAAAAGGGGTGTTGTGTATGTTTTTCTAAACCAGAAATTCAGTGTTCATGACCTGCTTGAGAAGACATAGGGATGAAGTTGAGGACTACTTATAACATGTATTTTTTGTTGAATTGCATAAAATTTATACTTTAAAAAAATTATGAGAAAGATTATTTCTCCCATTTTCAGTATTCCTTGGTTCAGTGTTCCTTGGTTGTCTATGGGTCTTTGTGTTGAGCTGAGGCCTCCTGGGCATTCCTCCATTCACATTAGCATAGTCTTCCCTAGAGAAAGCACAAGAATTGGTTATCCAAGACTCAGTGGTCATCTCTGAAATATACATACAAGAAGCACCATACAGACTGGGCAGGTTATGCTTATGTATTTAGGAATGTATGTATGTAAATATGCAAACAATTAATTAAAAGAGGGACAATGAATTTGAAAAAGAGCAAGGAGGGGTATATGGGAGGGTATGGAGGGAGGAAAAAGGGAGAAGCAAAGCAATTACATTATAATAGCAAAAGAATTAAAAGATATATTTTTTCATTTTTCAAAATGTATTTATTTATTTTACACCCTAACCACAGTTTCACACACACACCCTCCCAGCCTCTTCACCTCCCCTCTGCCTTCCCAATTCCCTCCTCCATCTAAAATAAAATTATGAGGGTGGAAATGAATGCTTGGAGCCAGAGGCATGTTGGATGTTTATATCATTCTTTTCATTTTTCTGTGAACCTAAACATGTTCCAAAATTGCAGTCTTGGGGACTGGAGAGCTGGCTCATTTGGCAACGTTGTGGTGGTATTCTAGTTGTACTGAAATGTGATTTTCATTGTATGTTAATAAATAAATTTGCCCAGGAGTCAGAGCTATTAGAGCCATAGCAAGAGTGTGGCAGTGGTGGCACATGCCTTTAATCCCAGCACTTGGTAGAAGAGCTAGGTAGATCTCTGTGTGTTCAGGGATACAGCCAGCATTGGAAACATACGCCTTTAAGACCTGGGGGGATGTACATACAGACAGTGACGAGGCAGTCATGTGTTTGGGTTTACAACCAATGAGAAGGCAGAACAAAAAGACTATGAAAAGACATACACACAGGAAGTAGCTCTCTCTTTCGGGAAGCTAGGACCACCGCAGGAGGAAGGGTGATATTTTAGCTCTGAGCTCTGACCTCTTGGCTTTCTCTTTTACATTGGTTCTATGTTTCTTATTTAATAAGACGGTTGGTTACATCTGCACAACATGATTGCTCTGTAAGCATAAGGACACGAGTCCAGATTCTTGTCATCCCATAAAGAGCCAGGCATTGAGGTGTGTGCCTGTAAACTTACCTCCAAGACACAGACACAAGAAGGTCCCTTGCCAGTCAGCCAGTCAGCCAGTCAGCCAGTCAGCCAGTCAGCCAGTCAGCCAGTCAGCCATCAAGACAATGGATGAGCTAGAGTTTAACAGAAGACCCTATCTCAAGAAAAGGCATTAAAGCTACCACAACAAGGAGAAAGGGTGGGCATTGAAGAATGACTGAGGAAGACACCCACTGTCAACATTTAGCCTCCACATACATGCACAGTCACATGCATACACTCACACACATGTGCACAGTCACACACAAATACACCCTTGAAGAATAAAAACTCTTTAAAAAGTTGTGTTGATGACTAATATCCAGGTGTCCTATCCCTTCAATAATTGCAATGATGCCTATTGCCTATTCAGCGTTCTTATTGCAAACTGCTACAAAAGGGATGCACAGAGGTTCAAACAGGGTTCTGGGGAGCTCCTTCCTAAGACAGGCACTGGCAGAAATGGTGCATTTATGCAGAGCTGTGGAGTGCTATGTAAGTCAAGGATGGAGCACCAACCCTGACTCCGGGGGTAGGTGACAGTCACAGAGTCCATGAGAATTGATCTGTCTTCAGATGGCCTCTTTTCAGGGATAAGATCTCTAGATCTGTCATCAGGGTAGGTGTCTGGAGTAGGGCAAGGGAGCCAAATAAGCCAAATGGTGATCCTTAGAACAAAATGTTCAGAGAGCTGCTCCCTTCCAAGAGTATCTGGTCAAAAGGAAACTCCAAAAAGTAAAAACTATGTAGGGATCCATACAACTCAAATTTATGTTTTAATTTCTAACTTGTTGACAGAAGCTGGGAAAAAACAAATTTGAAGGATCTTCAGATAGGAGAACAAAATGCCCATGAGCATTAAAAACACAGCAAAGAAAATCAACTGAGTTTGGAAGTACAATAAAAATATAAGGACTATAAATATATCCTTTCACTCCAAAAACAAAAGGGAGTGATGGGGGAAGAGGGGGGGGAGGAGAAAGGATACGATTGCCACAGAAATAGCTGACAAATAACTAAATTGGAAAAATATAAAAACTCCACCATATATTTTAAAATATTTAAAATTGATGATCACGTGTAGGACCTGAAAGATCTGACAATAGAGAGATCAGACACCAACATTAGGCTTCTCAAAGCTGGAAAGGAAAAGGAACATGCCCTACAAATTCCAGAGGAGAGTGATGGAGAGCAGAAGCTAGGCAAGAGGCACTGAGGGAAGCCATGCATACAAACAAGAAACTAAAAGCACAGTAAATAAAAGTAATCAAGTAATCATGAAAGAATTAGAACCCAAATGGAATTGTGTCCCAGGAAGAATTAATGTAGAAAGAAATGTTCAGACAAATTGAGCCACATGGGTTTTGTACATTTCAACAATCAAGAAGGACTTACTGAATTATCCTGGAAGAAAATACAGTTAGTATTTCCAGAAGGAAAAGTTAAAAGTTAGCTCCGACATCTCACAGCAACAGTCAATGACAGGATTCAGTGAAATAATATCTGTAACGTTCTTTGAGATAAAAAATGGAATTCCTGTATCTAATACTCCCTCCACACTGCTCTTCAGCTGTCATGGCAGCTGTAGACATCCCCAAGGACCCAAGACCAGATGCAAGCAGTATGGAACATTATCTGGTGTATCCACTCTGTGGTGAAATCATGCTGCTTAGAGGTATATGAAGTAAGGAATTCAGAAATAGCAAAGCCTTGGAGAGGACTCTAGACTCAATTCAAGAGCTCACTAATAGGGTAAGTTAGCACTGAGATTTCTAATAAAGCAATGTCAATAAGAAAAGAGACCAAAAGATGAAGGAGACAATGCTGGGTAAAGTCTCTGTGCGACAATCTGTAATTTTTATGATTGCTTGCATTAAGTGCAGTGTAAAGTCATTATTTTATAGTTTACTATGATATGTTATAAAAAAGAAATTTTACTACTGTTAAAACAACTCATTACAGTTTATTTTTAAACAAATTCACATGACTTAAGTAATTATTTATTACAAAGTTAAAGAAGCACTTGTATATAATTTATACTTTAAAGTGTATTTCTGAATTTTTCCTGGCCTTGTCAAATTAAAAAGAAAATTATTTTGACTTATCTTTCCCAGACTCACTCCTTTATAACCCCACTTCCTCCCTCCCTCGCTGCCTCCCTTTCTTGCTTCTGTATGTATTCTGTGTGTGTATGTGTGTGTGTGTGTGTGTGTGTGTGTGTGTGTGTGTGTCCATGTTATATGTCTGTTTGTGAGGGTTTGTGTGTTTGTGTGAAAGAGAGAGAGGAAAAATATTCACCAAACAAAATAATATATCTGAACTTCTATTCAAGAATTTAAAATGTATTTGTTTTAAAACAGATAATAAATTCACAGGTTAAAGTTTGAAAGAATACGTTAAAAGTCACATATTCCTTTCCATGTCAACATTTCCTCCAGTCTAGGTAAAGATATAATATTCCACAGGTGAGCGTCTATATGTTTACCATCAAGAGCTATTATATCAGGGTAGTTTCACTTGGCATTTCTCTTATGTGAGTGAAATGGAGCCTCTACCTCATGCAAGGACTTTTCATAGTTCTTGCTCTGTGAACTCGAGTTTTCTTTGGCTGCCTTTCAATTGGATTTAGAATGGCCTTTAATTTTCTTACTGGGTCTTTTCTGTGTTACTTTTATAGAAGAATTCATTCATTTCTAAGAATAGTGCTTACAGGGCTGGAGTGACGGCAAAGCAGTTAAGAGCACTTGCTGCTCTTGCAAAAGACCCAGGTTCACTCCCTGGCACAAAAATGGTAGCTCATAACCATCCTTAATTCCAGGATGATCCTGTGTGTGTTGATGAATTTCTAAATGGTCTGATTAAATAAAAAGCATGGAGCCAGATATAGGGGTGAAAACCTGAGAGATCAGAGAAATAGGGAAAACCACAGCTAACCTCACCTCACCAACTCTGCAGCTTCCAAAGGGCAAGCTACTTCCTGTCTACACATGCCTATATGCCTTGCTGTTCTGCCATCTGATTTGCTCTCTCTCTCCAGCTACATCACTTTTTCTTCCTGTCCACCTCTGTCACTTCCTGCCTGTCTGTACAGACCTCCATGGCTAACTAGTGTTGGAATTTAAGGCATGTGTTACCATGCCTAGCTCTGTTCCCAGTGTGGCCTTGAACTCATAGAGGTCCAGACAGATCCCTGCCTACCAAGTGATAGAATTAAAGGCATGTGAACCATTGTCTTTTATATAGTGGCTGGCTTTTTCCTCTGATCTCTAGGCAAATTTTATTGAGAGATACAGTATATTGGGAGACACAATACATGATTCTTTAAACCTTTCTTAAGGTATGAATTTTATATCAAAATTTATAAGATTAATATATATATTTTAACTTTTGTTATGATATTAATGGTCATATACAGTACTAATTCTAGAAAAAGGGCTTCTTTTAGCTGCTTATACATGTTTTTGTGTTTGAGTCTCTATCAGTTTTCTGCAAGGAATCACAACTATGCCTAACAGCAAATTTGAAGTCTCCAAAAAGATGATAGGGCCCCACAATGACGATTCCACATGGACAATAATAATACCACTAAGCTGACAAACATCGCCGAAAGATCAGCTTTGGATTACAAACTGCTCAGGACAATTTTGAGATGGCTAGCTGAGATGATCCAGCCTCACAGACAACTTGAGTGAGGACTTGAAACAAGCCTTGCACTTTTGAATTATACAGTGGCTGAACAACAAATGATACAGCTTTCTCTGCCAGGACTTGACAATTAACACAAATTTTTTCTTTTCAGGATCCCCTAAAGGTGTCTTCACCTCCAAACATCAGGAATTAATTTTAAAAACATGACACCCACATTTCCAAGAGGTGGGGTGGGTGGTTTTTGGTCTTTCAGTGGGTTTTGGATAATTGTCATTGTTTAGGATGGTTGGTTACAAGTTGTTATTGTTAATGGTTAGGAAAAAGGCTAAACAAAGGAGGTTAGATTTAAGGTTCTTGTTTTAAAAAAAAGAGGATATAAATAAGAGGTAGATTACTGAATCTACTCTGAAAAGAAAAGAGAACAATATGGATATGATATAGATAAAAGGTAGATTATTGAGCATACTTTTAAAAGACAACTATTACTTTTAAATACTTTACATTGGATTGGAGTTTTATATATCATATACAAATTATGTATATAATTTGCTACAAATTTGAGATTAATTTATATAGATAAGATAAAATTAAAAGGTAGATTATTGAATCTACTTTTATAAAGAAACTACTAGTTTTAAATATTTTTACATTGGATTGGATTTTTATATATTGTATACAAATTATGTATATTGATACAAATTTGAGATTGATTTTGTTAGAAAATACTGTATGTACGTATACTTCTAATCTTGTTCAAGGTATTGTACCTATACAGTTCATTTAACAATGTAATGCAATTTTCCAATCCTTGAATGTTATTATTACCAACTATTAGGATATAAAGAAATGAAAGTTAGTAGTCATATTAGGTTTGTTTTCAAGGTCAGGCAGAGACATATTTTAAATAGACAGGTCATCTTCAGACCCTTCAGAGATCTATAGAATATGGCATTTAAGATGTTTTAATAACATAGTTTTTTTTTTCGTTTTTTAATGACTATGAGACATGTCTGCAACTGGCAGCACCAATCTACTTCAGAGAAGATATGGGCATTGAAAAACCTCCACATGGAGTTAACTTTCACTGTGTCAAAAGTTAGCCACTGGGCAAGAAAGTGCTCTCAAATCGACTGCTGACAGTATGCTGTCCAAAATGGACAAGCAGGAAAAAAAAAAAAGAAAAGAAAAAGGACTGCCGATCTTTGCCAAGACAAGTGTGGTTGCAGCTTTGGCAACAGGAGTCCTCTGAGGACAGGAAAATATGACACCATCACTGAAGTGGCTTTGCAATCTGGAAAAGGTACAGTGCCCTCCTTCTAAGGCAGCTGAACAGGTGGTGGGCTGATGGCTCCTGGTGTTCAGTGGGACAGGAGACATGAGGTGATGTATTGTGTCCCCCAATATACTGTGTCTCCCAATAAAATTTGCCTGGAGATCAGAGGAAAAAGCCAGCCGCTATATAAAAGACAATGGTAATACACACCTTTAATCTTATCACTTGGCAGGCAGGGATCTGTCCGGATCTCTATGAGTTCAAGGCCACACTGGGAACAGAGCCAGGCATGGTAGCACATGCCTGAAATTCCAACACTAGTTAACCATGGAGGTCTGGAGGTCTGTACAGACAGACAGGAAGTGACAGAGCTGGACAGAGAGAGCATATCAGATGGCAGAACCGCAAGACATACAGGTGTGGGTAGACAGGAAGTAGCTTGCCCTTTGGGAGCTGTGAAATTGGTGAGGTGAGATTATCTGTGGCTTTCCCTATTTCCCTGATCTCTCAGGTTTTCACCCCTATATCTGGCTCTGTGTTTCTCATTTAATAAGACCATTTAGCAATTCATCTACACCTGTGCCCTCATCTGACCTCTGCAAGCACCAGGCATTCATGTGGCTATGGTGGTTTGACTAGGAATGGCCCCCATACAAGCATGTGCTTGAAAACATGGTCCATAGGTAGTGGTACTATTAAGAAGTGTGTCCTTGTTGGAGTAGGTATGGCTTTGTTGGAAGAAGTGTGTCACTAAGGGGTGGGCTTTGAGATCTCAGATGCTCAAGTCAGTTCATTTTCTGTTGCCTGCAGATAAAGATATATACACTTTCAGCTCCTTCTCCAGCACCATGTCTGCCTTTGTGCTGCCATGCTTCCTGACATGACAGTGGACTAAACCTCTAAACTGTAAGCCAGCCCTAATAAAATGTTTTCCTTTATAACAGTTGCTGTAGTCATGGTGTCTCTTCACAGCAATAAAACCCTAAGACAGGCACATATATATACATGGGAGCAAATATTCACACACTACAATTTTTTAAAATCTAAGTAAAATTCTAAAAGGAACATTAAAAACATAGGTGATGAGTTTGCCTAGGTCAGTGATTCTCAACTTTCCTAACGCTGCAACCCTTTAATGCAGTTCCTCATGTTGTGGTGACCCCCAACCATAAAATTACTTTGTTGCTACATCACCACTAGCTACTATTATGAATAATAATGTAAATAACTGATGTGCAGGATATCTAATATGTGACATCCCCCCCCTGCCAAGGATCACGACCCACAGGTTGAGAACCACTGGTCTAAGTAAATGTGGAAAGAAATAAATTCAAATGAATGCCTTCCTGTCGTCTCTGCTGTGCCCCACCAACACTACTAAGTAAAAGAATGGGTGAAACTTAGTGTAACAGGTAGTAGTAGAATTAAAAGAACACCCTAGAGAATGATTTAAAATTCTTGAACATGGAAATTCTTTCACTTGTGTGAAAATTAACTTTAAAATATTTGTAATAACTATAATAACTACATGAAATTCCAAAATATATATACCACACATTTCTTAACTGTAATTGATTTGGCCAATTTTGACCTTTTTAAAAGTTCTGTGCATTTTTTAAAACAAGTATTGTGAATGAATATTTTGCTATCTGGTGAAAGAAACAGTAGAAATTATTTTTCAGAGTTTCATTAAAGGGACATCCATGATGGACATGAAGAGAAATCCACCAAAGCATGCTTTATGTACAAAATTTACTTTTTTTGCTTAAGAAGTCACTTTATAAGACATTTAATCTGACTGTGAGTCCAGATGAGAAACAGTAGCTCATTGTAGAAGAAACCTGCACATTTATACCTGCTGAGAAATCCAATCCATAGTTTACAACATGGCATCACAGATGGGACACCTCATCCAAGTCACATGGCACAGGTATTGGACCATTGTCCCCTATATGTGAAAGTGAGTCAGATGCACTTCATGGTACATTTGTCTTTTAAGATGGACAAGACTTCATTTGGGATTTCTAGCAGCTGCAGGAAAGCTTGGGGATGAAAGTCAAGAATCAGAATGTAAGACAAAAGCCCCATGGATGGTCAAGATTTGGCAACCATATCAGAACACATAGTGGGAAAAGTCTTTGGTAGCCTTAAAGAGGATGACTCAATAAATGATTTCAACATTATCAGAGTCTCTTGACACAGCTAACAACCCTACTACTGTTTAGGAGGAGGCGCCCCAGGTGTAGGAAACTCTGGATGATTAATTGGCAAAGTCAACTCTAATTCAAAACAGACACCAGATGGTCATGGAGAAAGTTCAGTATTTTCTTTCTTGCTAATTATGACAAAAATATCAACTGTTTTTAGCTTCCAGTCATTTGCATCCTCATTTTCCTATCCCTATCTTTAAGTAATGGATGCAATGAAAACAAGTAATTAAATGGAAATAGAAATTCCTTTGTAAAACATGTCAATGTCCATTTTCCAATTTTATGACTTACTGGGTACAGCAAAATATCCTAGTTGTAATCTACAACGGCTATTACAATGTGAACAGATAAAACATCTGAATTATTTGCTTTCACCTCATGTTCTTAGCCTAAGAACACTGAGGATACACTGCTTTCAGCCTGAGTTAGCCAGTGGGAATAGGCAGATGGACTGTGCCAGACTTATCTTCCCACTTTACATAGGATGTGTGGTGGTAATCTAATTGTACTGAAATATTATTTTGATTGTATGTTAATAAATAAAGTTGTCCAGGGGACAGAGCTATTAGAGCCATAGCAAGAGTGTGGCGGTGGTGGCACACGCCTTTAATCCCATAAGATCTCTGTGTGTTCAGGGATATAGCCAGCATTGGAGACATATACCTTTAAGACCTAGGGGGCTGTACATTCAGACAGTGATGAGGCAGTCACGTGTTTGGGTTTACAACCAATGAGAAGGCAGAACAACATACTATAAAAAAAAACGAAGCCGGGCGGTGGTGGCGCACGCCTTTAATCCCAGCACTCGGGAGGCAGAGCCAGGCGGATCTTTGTGAGTTCGAGGCCAGCCTGGGCTACCAAGTGAGTTCCAGGAAAGGCGCAAAGCTACACAGAGAAACCCTGTCTCGAAAAACCAAAAAAAAAAAAAAAGAAAAAAAAAAAAAAAAAAAAAAAAAAAACGAACAGACAGGAAGTAGGTCTCTTTTCGCGAAGCTGGGACAGCAGGAGGAAGGGTGAGATTTTAGCTCTGAGCTCTGACCTCTCGGCTTTCTCCTTTACATTGTTTCTGTGTTTCTTATTTAATAAGACGGTTAGTTACATCTACATCTGGCGCCCAACGTGACAAGAATCCATTAAAAACCTCTTGGCTTGGCGGCAGGCCCGCTTTCCCACAAGGGCAGCAGACCGGGCAGCTGGCGTCCTAGTCCGAGCACCGGCTTCCTAGTCCGAGCGGCGGCCCCCTAGTCCTTGGCCTCAGGCCGGACTAACTGAGCTGCTTGCTTAAATCCTGCTTGCTTAAAGCCGGTGCTACAAACAATTCAGACCTGCCCTGCCGAACAGGGCCCTGCCTGTAAAGCCAACGCACGTGGTCGGAGCTTAAGGAAGCCAGACCCAAGCCTTGACTCGGCACAAGAGGGAACACGTGGCTGGATTTCAGCTTTAGCCGGCTACGCTTTCTTGTGTGTTCTCTCTTTCCTCTCTCTCTCTCTCTCTCTCTCTCTCTGGATTTACACCTAGGACACTAGGTGGCTGCTTTGAAAATCCCCTCGGATTTCTACTGTTCTACGCAGATTTGGTAAGTCATAACATATCAGATGTTTTAAAGGAAACTATCTAAAAGAGAATTTTTTCCACATTAAAAAACAAGTGGGTTTTATGTGTACATTGGAAGAAAATTGGTTTTTGTTTGAAATTTTAGGCAGTCTGATAATGGAAGAACTATATAATATTAGTATTGGTGGAATTATGCACCTTATCACTATACTAATCCACATTTTAATATTTAAAAAGATAGTCAATTTAAGTGCCAGGATAACAGCTTTAGAAGAACTTGTTAAACCTGTAAAAATTCAGACAGAAGAAATTAACAGTGAAGTTGTTTCAAGTCGGGATCATAAGGTTGCAGAAAGAAAGCCTGTTTTCACACAGTCACCCTTAATTTATTCTGTAACCGTACAGCAGATGCCTGATCAAATGGCTACACAAAATAATTGGGCTCCAATTGAAATGTTGGATTTAAAAAGGTTTAAGGAGGCAATAGTATCTTATGGCATGCATTCCCCATATGTAAAGCAAATGTTAAACTCTTGGTCAACATATAATAGGATAGTACCACAGGACTGGCGGGACCTTGCACAAGGTGTTCTGGAACCCAGCCAGAGACTTCAATTTCTGACTTGGTTTAAGGAGGAGGCTAAAAACATAGAAAAACAATGGAGGGATAAAGGAATACAAGTTTGCCAGGATCAGCTTATTGGCGAAGGCCAATATGCTTCAGCACAAACACAATGTTTATATGATGTCCAAACCCTAATTTTATTTCGAACAGCAGCCTTGAATGCATGGGACAGAGTTGAGGAACCAGGAAAAAAATCTGAGTCATTTACAAAGGTGATGCAAGGCCCAAAAGAGTCTTTTACAGATTTTTTTACAAAGACTGGCTTCAGCAGTAAAGAGAATGGTCTCGGATTCAGAAGCTGGTAAGGCAATAATTGAATCTTTGGCCTTTGAGAATGCGAATGCAGCATGCAAAAGAATAATCAGGCCATTAAGGGCAATATCTGCACCTATGGAAGATTGGATTAGAGAAACAATTAATGTTGAAGCTGATGAGCATGAGGACACATGGGTAGGAGAAGTAATTTCAAAAGGTTTGAGGAGTGTTAGATGTTTTGGATGTGGAAAGCAAGGACATTTGAAAAGGGACTGTAGACAGGTCATTCCCAGAAACAATGTTTCTTCAAGGAACAATGGCAACAGAATGCCCCTTCCTTCTGGAGTATGCAGAAGGTGTGGTAAGGGAAAACACTGGACCAACGAATGTAAATCAACAAAGGACAGACAGGGTAATCCTTTGCCTCAGTCTTCGGGAAACTCCCAGAGGGGCCTCAGGCAGGCCCCAGTGCAAATCCAGTTCAAACCTTTCCTGCAGCCATAGAGGAAATGCCTGCTCTGGAGAGCGATTAAATAACCAAATGCCTATTGGAATAAATCATGCTGGTCAGGATGAGGAAAAAGAGAGAATAGAAAATTCAGGAGAAAACATAAAGAAAATTTTTTGGCAAACTTCTATTAATGAACAAAGACCAAAATTAACAATAAAAATAAATGGTGTTTTGTTGTCTGGTCTGGTAGACACAGGTGTGGACGTTACCATAATTGCACCAGAATTTTGGCATCCAACTTGGCCTCTTCAGGAGGTAAACGTTCAACTGTTAGGAATTGGACATTATCTCAGGTGAAACAGAGTTCAAGATGGCTCAAATGTATAGGTCCAGAAGGACAGAGAGAAAAATTAAAACCATATGTGGCTAACATAACTATGAACCTATGGGGTTGAGACTTGTTGCAACAATGGAATACTCAGATTAACATCCCTCCAATCTCAGAAACAAATCATAAACTAGCACATGTTACTGAGAGAAATATTAGAAGATATTGTTCTAATGAGTGGTCAACAGCCATCCATATTATACAAGAACAGGGCACAATAACTGATGATCTTCCAAAGACACCAACAGCTCTACCTTTAAAATGGTTAACAGACAAGCCTGTATGTGTCCACCAATGGCCTTTAACAACAGAGAAACTCCAGGCTTTAGAAGAGCTGTTAGAAGAACAATTAAATGCTCAGCATATTGAAGAATCAACCAGCCCTTGGAATTCTCCTGTATTTGTTATTAAAAAGAAATCTGGAAAATGGAGAATGGTAACAGACCTTAGAGCAATTAACAAAATAATTCAAACAATGAGCTCTCTACAATCTGGGATGCCTTTACCTACTCTGTTACCAAAAGGATGGCCTCTCATAGTTATTGATTTAAAAGACTGTTTCTTTTCAATACCCTTACAAGAAAAAGACAAAGAAAGATTTGCTTTTACAGTGCCTACTTATAATAATTCTCAACCGGTTAAAAGATTTCAATGGAGGGTCCTCCCTCAGGGAATGTTGAATAGCCCAACTCTGTGCCAATATTTTGTACAACAGCCATTGGAAGTGATACGTAAAAAATTTCCTAAATCTATAATTTATCATTATATGGACGATATTTTATTAGCTGACTCAAATGCAGATACTTTAGAAATAATGTTTGAAGAAGTAAAGAAAATTTTGCCTTGCTGGGGATTACAAATTGCTCCTGAAAAGATACAAAGAGGAGATTCTATTAATTATTTAGGATATAAAATAGAGCTACAAAAAATTAGACTCCAAAAGGTACAAATTCGGAGAGATAGACTACAGACTCTTAATGACTTTCAAAGATTATTTGGAGACATTTCTCATCTACGAACTATTGTTGGGGTAAAAAATGATGAACTGACTAATTTGTTCAGAACCTTAGAAGGTGACAAGGACTTAAATAGTCCAAGAGAATTATCACCTGAAGCTGAGAAAGAATTGGCCTTGGTAGAAAAGAAAGTGCATGAAGGACACGTGGATCGTATTGATCCAAAGCTGGATTGCATTTTGGTTATTTTGCCTTCTAGGCGTTCTCCTACTGGAATATTAATGCAGAGGGAAGATATTATATTGGAATGGATATTTTTACCAAATAAACCAAATAAAAAATTAAAAACTTATGTGAAAATAATCTCTGACTTGATTTACAAAGGAAAACTGAGACTTCGTCAATTAGCAGGCATAGACCCAGCAGAAATTGTCATACCATCAACTAATGAGGACATTGAAAAATTATGGACAGAAAGTGAACCTTGGCAAAGAGCTTGCAGTAATTTTTTGGGAGAAATTAACAGCAAATATCCCAAAAGTAATAGAATTGATCTTATAAAGAGAGCTGATTGGATCTTGCCTCGAATTGTATGGCAAAAACCCATATCTGGAGTTAGTACATTTTATACAGATGCCAACAAGGAAGGAAAGGCAGGTTACAAATCAGAAAATTTAAGTAAAGTGGTTCAAAGTCCGTATAATTCAGTTCAAAAATCAGAATTGTATGCTATTCTGTTGGTATTAATGGATTTTTCAGAACCTCTCAACATAGTAACTGACTCTCAGTATGCTGAAAGAGTGGTGTTACATATTGAGACTGCAGAATTTATCCCTGATGCTTCAGAATTAACTTCACTATTTATTCAATTACAAGATACAATCAGGAAAAGGAATCATCCTTTATATATAACTCACATTCGATCCATACTGGTCTGCCAGGCCCTCTAGCACAAGGCAATGATGAGATTGATAAATTATTGATAGGAAATGTGCTGGAGGCCTCAGAATTTCATAAAAAACATCACGTTAATAGTAAAGGTTTAAAAAAGGATTTTTCCATAACCTCGCAACAAGCCAAAGAAATAGTAAAGAAATGTCCTACTTGTTCCTTCTACAATCAGACGCCATTACCAGCAGGATGTAACCCAAAGGGTACTCAGAGAAATGAAATCTGGCAGATGGACGTGTTTCACTTTGCAGAATTTGGAAAACTGAAATATGTACACCACACTATCGATACTTATTCAGGATTTCAATGGGCAACTTCTTTGAGTTCTGAAAAAGCTGATTCTGTAATCACTCATTTGCTAGAAGTTATGGCCATCATGGGTATACCTGCACAAATCAAAACTAACAATGCTCCATCATATGTCTCTGTTAAAATGAAATAGTTTTTTGCTTATTACAATATAAAGCATATTACAGGCATACCACATAATCCTACAGGTCAAGCAGTTATAGAAAGATCAAACAGAACTCTAAAGGATATGCTAAATAAACAGAAATGGGTAACAAAAACCCCAGAAATAGACTGCATAATGCTCTTCTAACTTTGAATTTTCTGAATGCCAATGAGAAAGGAACAACAGCTGCAGAGAGACATTGGATAATAGAAAAAACTACAGAATTAAATCAGCCTATATACTTTAAGGATATGCTGACCTCAGAATGGAAACCAGGGTATGTATTACATTGGGGACGAGGTTTTGCTTTTGTTTCTACAGGAGAAGATAAGCTGTGGGTACCATCAAAATTGATAAAGGTTCGATTTGAACAAGAGAGACCTCTTAATTAGAGGAGGTGATAGTTCATCAACCAGCATGAACATCCAATTTAAACTAACTGGTATCAATAACACATGCCTTTTCATTTAATCAGATAATAACTTGTCAAAAGGAAACATCCCCAAAATTAGTCTTGGGGAAAGGTTTTTGTTTTTGTCTTTTAGGAGAATGAAGGTTAAGGAATTTGAAGAACACTGCACAAATGAGACAACTGAAGAAAAGGGACAAATCATCTATCCAAGAAACAGAGTGAAACGGTGTATGGGTATATATTATCTAAAAAATTTTTATGTCTTCCTAAATGTTTGTTTCTGCTTTTCTCTAAAGATTTAACACTATTGGTTTTCTAATAGTCCCAGTTCAATTAAAATTTAAAGCTGACTTTGGAGTTGGAGAATGGCTCTCTCCTTCTTTAAAATCAAGCATGTTGTTAAAAGGAAAATGTAAACTCCCTGTATCATGCCAGAATAAGAGCCATCTTCTGCTATGGTACAGGACAAAAGCAAAATTAATTAAGGGACTATTCTATTACTAATCTCAACTCTTTGATTCTATTCTGATTCTTTAAACTTTTCTCAAAGTATAAATTTTATATCAAAATTTACAAGATTTATATATATATATATACATTTTAAACTTTCTTAAGATATGAATGGTCATATAGAGTACTAACTAATTCTAGAAAAAAGGCTTCAATTAGCTGCATATATATGTCTTTGTGTTCGAGTCTCTTATCAGTTTTCTGCAGGAAATCACGGCCAGGCCTAACATCAACTGAAGTCTCCAGAAAGAAGATGGGGCCCCACAACAACAACAATTCCACGTGGACAATAATAATATCATTAAGCTGACAAACATCATCCACAGATCAGCTCTGAACTACAAGGTGCTCAGAGCAATTTTGAGATGACTTGCTGAGATGATCCAGTCTCAAAGACTACTTGAATAAGGACTTGAGATAAACCCTGAACTTTGGCATTATACACAGACTGGATAATGAAGGATATAGTTACCTCTCCTAGAATTTGACAATTAACCTAAAATTTTTCTTTCAGGATAAAGAAAACTTCGCCCATACCCAGCAGCAAGCAATTTTAAGATTACGACGCCCACATTCCCAAAGAGGTGGTGTGGGGCGGGTGGTTTTTTGGTCTTTTTAATGGGTTTTGGGTCTGGGATAATTTTCAGTATTTAGGGGTTTGGTTACAAGTTATTGTCAAGGGTTAGGAAAAAGGCTAAGCAAAGGAGATTAGATTTAAGGTTCTTGTTTAAAAAGAAAGAAAGAAAGAAAGAAAGAAAGAAAGAAAGAAAGAAAGAAAGAAAGAAAGAAAGAAAGAAAGAAAGAAAAGAAAAAGACAATTACTAGTTTTAAATACTTTACATTGGATTGAATTGTTTTATATTGTATACAAATTTGAAATTGATATTGTTAGAAAATGCTATATGTATATTTCTAATTGTATTCATACCATTCATTTAACAATGTAATGCAAATTTCTGATCCTTGAATGTTATTATTACCAACTATTAGGATATAAAGAAATGAAAGTTAGTAGTTAGACATTACAATAGAACTTGTAGTCATATTAGATATGTTTTAAAAATTGAGCAGAGATGTTTTAGACAGGTCATCTTCAAACCCTTCAGAGATCTACAGAATATGGCATTTAAAATGTTTTAATAACTTAGAAAATTTTTCTTTTTTGAGACATGTCGGCTCCTGGCAGTACTAATCTACTTCAGAGAAAATATGGGCATTGAAGAAACTGCATATGGAGTCAACTTTCATTGTGCCAAAAGTTAGCCACTGGACAACAAAGTATCCTCGAATCAACAGGACAAAATGGACAGACAGAACACGAAACAAGGGACTACTGATTCTTGCCAAAACAAGTGTGGTTATGGCTTTATCAAAAGGCATCTTCTGAGGCCAGGACAATATGGCCCCATCCCTGAAGTGGCCTTCGCATCCGGAAAAGGTACGGTGCCCTTTTCTTCGAAGGCAGCTTAACAGGCAGAGGGCCGATGGATTCTGTTGTACAATGGAACAGCAGCTGAAAGCTCATGCCTCTCAAAAGTAGACTGGCATTTAATAGAGGGATGTGGAGAAGAAGGGGATGCTGAGATGAAGCCATATATACACAGCCAAGAAGAATGGACAGCTGAATTTAAAAACTGTCAACAATTTCCAGAATTTAAAATCCTGAATCATGACAGGATACTAGTGGAATTCAGGTGTTTCTGGTACGTGGACTGCTCTCACCCAATGTGAGGTTGAACTGTTGACCTTGTGTACATCCTACATCACAAATGAGTCTGTCAGATACACTAAGCCTATAGGCTGAAGATGATGCCCCAACACTGCGGAGAAACCTCAAGTAACTGCCCAGGCAGCTGGCTGTTTCTGTCAACTCACAAATTTTTTGGAAGTTGCTTGCATGCACTTCCTGTTTTTATTTTTGTTAGCTAATATTATTCCCTTCTTGGGTCTCTGAGGGAGTTGAAGATTAGTTAGTTATGGTTTATGGTTAAAGATTAGTTAGTTATAGTTGAAAATTAATTAGGATAGAAAGTACATTAGATACATCTTGGAATTACCAAAATAGGATAGATAATGGAATTATTTTCTCTGATTTGTCAAATACCTGTTTAGGTATTTATTACTTGTATATATTGTATATAGTTATTGTACTTTTGTATATAGTTTTTCCTTTGTTAGTTATAACCTTTTGCTTTTTTTCCTTTTTATTAAAATAGAAAAGGGGAAATGTGGTGGTAATCTAATTGTACTGAAATATTATTTTGATTGTATGTTAATAAATAAAGTTGTCCGGGGGTCAGAGCTATTAGAGCCATAGCAAGAGTGTGGTGGTGGTGGCACACACCTTTAATCCCATAGATCTCTGTGTGTTCAGGGATATAGCCAGCATTGGAGACATATGCCTTTAAGACCTAGGGGGCTGTACATTCAGACAGTGATGAGGCAGTCATGTGTTTGGGTTTACAACCAATGAGAAGGCAGAACAACATACTATAAAAAAAACGAACAGACAGGAAGTAGGTCTCTTTTCACGAGAGCTGGGACAGCAGGAGGAAGGGTGAGATTTTAGATCTGAGCTCTGACCTCTCGGCTTTCTCCTTTACATTGCTTCTGTGTTTCTTATTTAATAAGACAGTTAGTTACATCTACAAGGATGCATGAAAAATCACTTAAGGTTAATGTAACCTGTAATTTAATTTTTAGGAGGCTATCATAACACAAGCTGGTAAAAAAAATTTGCAAGATTCTTTAGCCTCTGAAATATTGGCATTACAAGAGTGAGTGACCACACCTGGATACAACCTAAAAACAACAACAAAAACCCACAAAACGTAAGATTATATTTGTTTCTTGGACAGGATGCCAGGTTCTTTGGATCTGATTAGCTTCCTACAGAAGAGAAATTTTATTAAATTAAGTAAGTTTCCCTTTTCAAGAATATATAGGCATATTAGATATCCCACTTTTAGTATAGGAAAATGGGGAACATATGTGAGCCACGGAAGCACATTTAGTTAGCTTGTTTTTTTGCTTGCTTTTGTGGAGGAACCATGTGAGGATGCATTAACACAATGGTATGGGTGTGGAGGTCAAAGGATAGGCCATTTTGATCCTAAGGGTTAAACTCGGGTCTTTAGGGTCATAGCAAGTGTTCTCACCCACTGTCATCTCACTGGCCCACATGTACTGTTTTGCACTGGGAGTCCATTCAGCTTGCCTGGTCTTGTAAGTTCAGAGACACTTAGATCCTCAAGACTCACTGTGGCACTCCAGATAGAGTGAATGAGACTCATTTTTTATAGATGTGGCTTGTGTTTTATGGTGCCTCTGATCACTAGTTTTAAACGCTGATTGATAAGTAGCTAAAAACAGAAAAATATGATCTAAATCAGTGTTTTTCAACCTAGGGGGTCAAATGACCCTTTTTACAGGGGTCCCTGAAGACCATCAGAAAACAGATATTTACACTATGACTCATAACAGTATCAAAATTACAGTTATGAAGTAGCAATGGAAATAATTTTATGATTGGGGTCACCACAACATGAGGAACTGTATTAAAGTGTGGCAGCATTAGGAAGGTTGAGAACCACTTCTCTTTAACAGTAAAAACAATATCTGATGTCCTAGTGAGGGGATAATGGAACAGTGACATTTGTGATTAATTACAATACTTTATTCCCTAATGTGCACTTTAATGATGGAGCAGTATTTGTTTATATGCATTATAGGAACAAAATTCCCATGATGTCGAGTATGTTTACTTTGGCACAATAACTTCAGTGTTGTGGATGAGTTCAGCTGAACTTACTGTGCCGTGCAGCATCGTGGAGGGCAGGCACACTATACAGTTTTGTTTTGATCATGGAATAAATAAAAGAAGGAAGATAAACTGAAGTTGTCATTCTTCTCACTGGCAAGGTATTGATTCTCTGAAGAAAGAAGAGCATGTGCCAGCAAGAGCAAGCCCAGATGCTGGCTAGATCGCTGGCTGGATGTGATATAGCATCCAGAGACTGAATTTGCCAAAGGCTCTGCTCCCATCTGGAAAACACATATATTACGTGTGACCATGGTCCAAAATTTGACTATAAAAACAGATGCAGTGAAAATAATGTCTATGTCTCAAATATCAGTTATAAAATATTTTATAATTAATAGTATAGGATATATGCTCTTTGAATCAGAACAGCTTGCTTTTTAAAAATTTTTATTTTCACACATTTATTCATTTTCATATTCATATTCCTCTTAGCAGGAAGAATTGTATCTGAAGACGATAGATGTAATTTTTTTCTAAAGTTAAAAATTTAAGTTAATTGCACAGCTTTTACGTGAAACGGGCCTGTTGTTCTTTCTGGTCAAAGTTGTAAGATTGTGTGTGTGTGTGTGTGTGTGTGTGTGTGTGTGTGTGTGTGTGTGTGTGTCTGTGTCTATGTCCACTTAAAACAGGAAGTTAAATAGCCTGAATTTGAATGTTTCTCTTTGAAGAAATCTCAGATGAATCAAACCAGTCAAGTTGTAAACTTTGTACAAGAGAATAAAAGTTACAACCGCGAGACTAGTTGTCACTGATCCTTATGTCTGTTGAAGTTGCCTGTTTCAAGGACTTCATAGTGGGAAAATGACCACTTGCTTATTTAGTGTTATCATCACCCAATGTGGCATTTTATAACAAATCTCTATGATGAACAAAGTAATTAAAATTAAGATCTATACTAGTTAGCTCTAAGACACAATAAAATTTCAATATTATAGAGGGAATAGGAGAAAATGAATACAAAAATTTTATCAATCATGTGCTATAGTTACAACCATAAGCTTGCACATTTTCTTGTGTGTGTTGGGTGCGTGTGTGTGTGTGTGTGTGTGTGTGTGTGTGTGTGTGTGTGTGTGTGTGTGTGCACTCATTTGTAAGGACATGTGTGGTAGCCAGAGATTAATGTAAGGGATATCTTCCTTAGTTACTTCTCTGCTTTACCATTTTGAATCATTCTCTCTGCCATTTTGGCTACACTGCCTGGCCCTCTGTTTCCCGGGATCCAGCTGTCTCTAGCCTCCAGGCCTGGGCATACAGCTGCGTGGTATCACCTACCCAGCAGGTTTTCAGTGTGTGTGCTTGGGATATGAACTGGGGTTTTCAGGCTTGTGAGCAAACACTACAACCATTCAAACATCTACCCAATCCCAGAAGCTTACATTTTTGAAATTACATTGCAAAGACATTTTCTGGCTAATGACTTCTCATAATTTAACTCTTGCAAGAATATATTAAAATGCATATCTCTTTCCTACACCTCCTTATGTGTCACTTCTGTACAAAACTATGGAGTGTTGAATTTTAAGGTTACTGAATGAATCATTTATTCCCAATGAATTCTGACACCAGAAATAAACAGGAAAAAAAATTTCCTTATGCCCAGAAAAAAAAAATGTAACAGGACTCTCAGTATGATAGCTCTAAAGTGGACTAGGCTTTTTTAAAAGTAAGAACTTTTTACTTGTTCTTTTTATTTTTGTTTTTCCTGGAAAGATCTTAGAATTAGTAATAGTGAGGAATAGCCCCAGCACAGCCATCTTCATGTTCCCTGTGAATATAAGCCATGGGCTAAAGACATGATCTTGTAGCCCCCACAAAAATTTCTTTTTTTTTCAGCTAAAAATCAGACCTAGAATTCCACACTTGAGTGCACAGGTCTCTCCTCTCACTTGACATACATTCTCATGGAACCACCAGCCTCTGAGCCACTGTTTGCCACTTCCTTGATCACACCATGCCATTTGCAAAAGAAAATTGCTCCTAGCTTGTTTTTTTTTACATTAATATAAATTGCTGTGGCTCTATTTTCTAAGTATTTATTTTATATATTCGAAAGAATAGCCTCAAGTGGAAAATACACATTTTAAGCACAACATTCACATTTGGAGGATATTACTTGCAGTTGAAATCTCTGAAGAAATACTTTACTTACACATAATTTTTTTAAATGATTTTATACTTTACTGAAGTTCTAAAAATATTTTCTAAGTTGAAGAGCTTCACGTGTTTACAAGTCTTCCATACTCTTGGTAGAAAGCTTAACCTAGACACTTGAGCAAAATTTAGATCAGCCTTCATGCACTGTCTTCATAGAGTTCAAAGTAATCACAGCTTTTGATGCCACTGCAAATGGCTTGTTAAGTAAACAGTTGTAGAACTGTGTTCCAGTAGGGTATCATTGAAGACATAGAAGTTACGCTTTTTGTATTCTGATGCCACTCTCAGATAAACACAGACACCAGCCTTATCACATCCCTGAACATTCTCCAGCATCAGGACTGCCCAATTCCATGACACTGTCCAATGAAAAGCCGCAGAAACTTCCTTAGGGGAAACAGAGGTAGGAAAGTTTGAAGGACTACATAGAAAAGCCAACTCCTACTTCATTGCCTTCTGATGCTTGCCATTGATCACTCTTCGTTTTTCTCACCAATGAACAAACAACAATTTGTTCAATGAACAAACAACTAAGGTCACTTTGAAGAAGAAACTGTTTCACTGTCAATTTTGCCTCCCCCTTCCCCCATGAACAGGAGCAAGGGGCTGCACCCTAGTAAAAGGATTAATGGCCAGTTTTGTGTGACACACTCATGAAATAATTAGAACACAAAATAAAATAAGCTGTATAGAACTGATGGTGTGTTCTTAAGCCACTTTGAAGAAGCCAGACCAGGGATGCCATAAGCAATAGACCAAATTAAAGGCAGTAAATACTTAATGTGATCAGCTGGTACAGGAGTCACCAAAGGAATTATTTCCCTTATATCTGGGGAAATTATTATTGAGGAATCTTTAGATTTAGATCCTATAGAATTAACATATAACAAACTTCAGGGTTTTTTTTTAAAGAATTGGGACAGCTGAAAGTGTTTTGAAAATGGTTTTGGTTGTCTTAAACAAATTTTAATAGGCACATACATACTTCACATATGAATATGCAACACACTTCATATACACGAGGAAAGTAATAGTTGAAATTGTATTACGGTTATCAATATTATTTCTTGGTAAGAGTAAACTAAACATTTACAAAATTCAAAATAAACACACTTCAATGAAAGTAAAGATGGCCTTAAACATAGGAAATATGCATATTCAATTTTATGTTTCTCATGAATGCTGAATTATATATCTGTTTGAGATCTCATATGCAAATGATCAGTACAAACAAATGTTCATGCTCCTGTTTTTATTTTATGTGTTTTTAACATACATTGTATTTGTTTAAGGGCAGTTATTTAGGTTCAGTCATAACATGTATAAATATGATTGAGAGCATCAAGTAGTAATTTTCATTTATTATGTAGACAACAACCCATTTGCAAAGTTCTATTTCCTAGGTGTATACAATTAAGCTCTCTTGAGATTTTTACGTTTGGTTAAATATGCATTAACAGATAATGATGAAATGACAGTATGTGGAGCATGAATTCTCAAATGTTAATTTAGTTAACTTTCTGAAGCAGCTATACACACCCACAACACTCTTATGTACTTTTATCTATCTCCAGAAATAGCATCCTAAACTACAAGATGATCAGTAGAACAAGGAGGACATCTTGAGGTCATTTCAGAAATGCACACATTGTTATTCTTAGAACTGGGTCCACACTCAGTTTGTGTTTAAAATAAAAATGGATCCTTCAAGCAAATTAATGGTTTAGATATAAAATATATAGTTTCTTCGGGGGAAAAAAGCAATGCCTCTCAATAGCATTTAGAATGGTTTGAAAGCACTCTCTCCCTAATGTCAATTCTCTCTCTCTCTCTCTCTCTCTCTCTCTCTCTCTCTCTCTCTCTCTCACACACACACACACACACACACACACACACACACACACACAGTCACTTACACTCGCACATGCACAGACATTCACTCACACACATATACTCCCTCACACATACATATCATACACACTCACTCACAAACATACACACTCATACACACAGACACACTCACACACAAACACATTCTTGCTGAATGATAGATACATTTTAAAAATAAGCATAAAACTGTACAAAACATTTTGACAATTTTAAATAGTTTTCTACAGTGGCAAGGTTGAACACAGACTCCATGAACCACTACACAGCCATCTTCTTTCACTAGTTCTAGAAAAATAGAAACAACTAACTTGAGATTTTTGAGCTGTCCCTCTTGAGCCCTTCCCTATGAACTCTGAGTTAGGGCTGGGCTGACGGGACCATTGGCAGAATGTTCTGGCTCCTCAGTACCACTGGTGGGCTCAGAAGCTCCTGCAGCTCTGCTTTCTTCCTGAGTTGTGTTCAGAGCACCAGCTGGATGGACACAGTTAGCATCCTGCTTGGCTTCGTCCACTTCGTTATGAAATTCAATTTTGTCTTGGCTGTTGGTTTTCTTCACTTGTCCATTCTGGGCAGGATAGGTGCTGGCAATAACATCATAGAGAAACTGGTACTGCTCCTGGTGAAAGAAAACACCGAAAGCTTGCATGAAGAAAGTTCTTATGTCCAAAGAAATGTGCGAGCACTAACCATCACCTTTTAAAAGTCTAGAGGACAGAAAGTTTTCTGACATGTTCTTTTTTTGTCTTTCTTTTTTTTTTCTCTTTTCCTTTTCTTTTTGTTTTTTGAGACAGGTTGTCAGGAGCTTTCTAACTGACTTCCAGTTCTCTAGGATCAGAGGAGGTACCTGGTGAACACCACCAAACAAGTGGCATTGCCCATTACACACCATGTGATGACTGAGCCCTGGCGTCTGCCCAGATGTCATTTTTGTGCCTATGCTCCTGGCTAATGTGCACACATCATTGTTGAATGCTAGCAGGGATCACCTCATTCAAGAAACTTGCTTGAATCTCCACAAATTAAAGCGAAGTGCCCCCGTTCACCTTCTTATACATTCTATGTCAATCTAATTTTTTGATTATTTAATGCTTATCTGCCTTTGAGTTTCTTTACAGCCTATGTATTCCTCAAATATTCAAGTACATTTTAAAATCCATATGTGTAAACTCAATTCACATGTACGGGAAAGCTTTGTATTTTCGGTGAGAAATTATATCGGGAATAGTTACTAAAGTGCTGATGTTCAACTCTGGTTACTATTGCAGATAAAGGATACACTGATTGCATAAATGTAACACATACTGCTTCCCATTGTATAACTTTTTTCCAGTGTAAACTAAAGGCCCCTTGATTCTAGGCTGGCCTCAGGATTGTGTTGGTTGGGAGCCATATTATGACAGTTCTAGGCCTTGACTTCAAGAGGTAGCACATCTCTTTCTGCCCATGCTCTTAATGTTCTGCCATTCTATAAGTTTGGGTTGGCCTTCTTCACATAGCACTGGCTACTCATTCCTGCTGTCGAAGGTAAATGACAGTCATTTGACAATTTCCTAGCAGCAGAGATTATTTTAGGCCAGCCAGACCTAAGTGGATCTAACATCTGACAGCAGACATATGAACTTGGGTCTCATCGGCTAACCCTGTGGAACTCAGTAGATCAATAAAATATCTCTGAAATGCCTTGATGTTATTGAAGTCACTAAATTTGGGGCTGGTTTGTTATACAGCAAGACTAGTTGATAAATGAGCAAAGAGAGGAAAAATGAACAATGAATGGGCATTTAATGATGTAACTACATAACTCGTCACAAGAAGTTGCTGACAAACTCTAATGAGGTCTTATTTATATTGATTATCCTTCGTTGAGGTTTAGAATGGGAAAATGAATTGGAAAACAGGAAATACAGAGAGGAGAATGGAAGGGGAGGATCTGTGAATAGAGAAGAGGAGAAGGCGAAGTGCCCACATGGAAACACAGAGGACTAGAAAATGATTTCAAGGGACACTTACATAGGAGCACACCATCCCTGGCCGTGCTTTGCGTAGAGATTTTACCACTTGAAAAACATCAATCACTTCTTCTGTTTCTGCACTTTCCAAAAGATTGAACAAAGCACAAAACAAGCCCGTCTGCTGGGATCCATCTCTGCCAAAAGAACAAGAGTTTTTTTTTTCTTTTTAAGTAGAAAATGAAGTAATTCCGCTTTTTATAGTGAAAACGCTATTAGCATATACCCTGAGATAGAGGATATGTTTTTATTTCACATCTACTAGAGGCATTTTTTTTTTTAAGGGCCAAATGAGTTCCTGTGAGTACATTTGGGGCAGACTTATCCCATGCATGACTGTGATGTTGCAGATTCTGTGGCTTCGTGAGACGTGGATTTGACATTAAAAATATACTTTCTTCTGTTTAGGACTTTGTGTCTTTAAAAGCACTTTTAGTAATGTCTTGGGTTGTTAGAACTAATATAATAAGGTTGATTTGATAGGAGAGGAAACCAAGATTTAGGAAACATCAAAGCACATTCAGAAACAGACGAAACCCAAGTATTAGCCCTGCACTGCCTCCCTTCTTCGCTTCTCCCCATAATCTTAACAGTTTTCTACTTCTACATCAGTGGGAAAATGCTTGACAGAATTATTCACTAAAACAAGGACAACTGAATAATCTACCAACCATGGGAGGAAGAATGAATGTGGGTGGAAAGTGTAATACAGCTTCAGGTCAGACCTCAGGTAATCAAAAAGTACTCTGTATTACACCTCACTAAGAAACGTCCAGTGACACCCTAAGCAATACACTCAAGCCTCAATTTCTGCTCTTCAGTTTTCTTTCCACATAAATTTCACTTTAAAAATGCAAATAATCCTGAAAAGGGGTACACCAATGAGAGCTTGTTCCCACATCTGTGATGCCAACAATGAAGACTTTCACAACTTGCAAAACCATTTTGTCAGATTTACAGATTTCATCTTACATTAAGATGGCTTTTAATTTCTCATTTATTTTAATATTCTTTTTCTGTAAAGTTTTCATATTATGCATATTTTCAATATTGTCTGGAGGAGATTATGTAGCTGTCTGCTACAGGTAATACTTGTGTCTGCATAGAAAGAATTAGTGAAATTAAATATTATTATTTGTATGAGTGCTTTTGAGGGTCCTCACAGGAATGGGTTTAAAGTCAAGTTGCCAAGCACTGAAATTACAGTTTATACTTAAATTAAGGGCAGGTGGGAAGGTTCAGTAGATCGAGGTGCTTGGACTCAGTTCTGGTGACTTGAATTGATTATTGGATCCCACAATGTGGCAGGAGGAAAGTGGTTCTGAGGGCTGCTGTTCTCTAACCTCCTCATATGTGACATGGGCTGTACACACACACACACACACACACACACACACACACACACACACACACACAATTTTGTCAAAGTTTAAAAATATATAGCTTCAACAAGGGAATCTGTGGCTGTTATGTAGAACTGAATGGTATTATAAAATTAAATTAAATTTTAAAAAATTAAAAAAAAAATAAATAGCTTCAAGTGTGTTTACTGGAAACAAATCATTCAGCTCTCAGGTTCTGTAATATCCAGTAGAGTGAATATGATGCATGTAAGTCTACACATAATGAAATCTGTCAGCCAATCCATTCATACATTTTTCTGTCATTTCCCTGTTCAAATTTACAACACATAACATTCCGGGTCTAATGCTAGGTGGTGGAGAGTCAAAGATTACATGAAGTGATATTAAACAGCTACCGGCCTAGAATTATTGCTTTTATAAACTTCATTATTTATATTGTTGCTGCAGTTGTGATACAGGTGAATTACTTCACGGGGATTTTCACTGGGTCACATGTTTTACATTATCAGGATAACAGAATTCAATAGAAATGAAGGAGCCTGCCAGCTTTAGAGTACATCGCGTCAGCCCCCTGACCTGCAGTGGACTAGGATCGGCGCATGCTTGTGATACTTCATCCCTTCAGGGCAACTTTTGGGAAGCTTCTGTTTGATGTTCTGAATCATAGACACCAGTTCTTTGGGTTCTGCAGGAAGCTCTTCCCCTCTCCACGTAGTACACTGGTACTGGTGCACAGTTCTGGGCTCCTTCCTCTGCAATCAGAGGTGAAGGGAACATTAATGCATATAAAGCTCAGTCTACTTTATCCTTTGACAGCTGCGTTTTCTTCACACTTGCTTTCATTCAAATAACTTAGAATTTTTATTCAGAACCATTATATAGACAGCGGCTTTGATGACCCCAAATACTATATATTAGTTTGCCATCAGATTAATTGCATCATAAGTAAATATCAACAGAAGTGTTTACATACCTTAGAATGTCTCAGTTCCAATGTACGGAGAATGTAGGCTGAGGATTTGTTGGTGTCTTTCATCACCACTTCCAGGTCTCCGTATGTCTGCTTTCCTTCTCCCCAGTATTGAGCACAGACTTCCTAGATTAAAAAAAAAGAACAAGACTCACCAGGTTCTATGCAGGCACTGGGTTTGTTCTTTAAAGCATTCAGAACCCCTTCACTCTCCTCACCTCTCTTTTTTTTATTAAAGGAAATTGTATTCTAAAATCGAAAGCTTTATAAAAACCTAAAATCTACTTCAAATATAGTGACAATCCTTTCACTGTGCGGTGTCTGCTTGGGGGTGATCAAAGGATCCAAGGAGAGCTTTATCAGCTCTGGGAGAGGTGTCTGGGATTTGTCCCACTTTTTAAACCCCAATGATCTAACCTCTTCAAAATTCTATAGAATGAGCTGACATTAGCTGCGACCTTTCCAACAACTTGGGCCCCACTATTACTCCATTGGTCCTTGAGAACAAAGTTTGTGTTGCTCCAACACTTCACCCAGAATCTTGATGGCCAACTCTATGAGAAGCCACATTGAGGCCGCATCAAAATAAAGGGTCAGACTGGAGAGTAAGGGAACCACACATCTCTACATCCATAATTGCTGACAACACAGAGGGCCGCTGATGGGAGACAAAGGTAGAGGGAGAGAGCTGGAGCTGGAGCTGGAGAGGGTAAGGGATAAAAGTCAGAGACAGAGAAGAGAGAGAAAAGGGAAATGGACAGAAAGGATCTATAGAGGAGAGAGGTAAGAGAAGAGAAGGCGGAGATGAAGCCAGAGAGAGTGATGGATCGTGGTTCCTGCTTATGAGGATTTTCACTAAATAAGCCTCACCATATGTCAGAATTAAATTCTATTAAATGATCTACCATTGGGGGATTTTAATGGAATCTCTAGGTACTGAGGAAAATACCAAACATATGTCACATGGATTAAGTGAAAATTAAATGTACATGGTAAGTGTATTTCCAGTTATAGAGTTTTATGACAATAATATCATGTGGGAATAAAGAAGGAAGAATATAGTTGAAGATTTCAAAAAGATTTGCCTTTCTAGAAGAATGGGATTAGGAGAGACAATGAGGGTCATTTAGGTACAAAGGATGTTTGCATATAGAGAATGCCAGATGGATACTAAAAGCTCCATACAGAAAAGCACTTGTCCAGAGTAGAGAGTGGGTTTTATCATATAAATATAGGACAAACATAGAAAGGTATATCTTTGCATCATGTAGGTTCCTTCTCCCTGCACCCAAGAATTGAGAGAATGTCCAGCACCCAGACATAAGATAATGGAGCCAACCTAACAATGGCCCCAGGAACGCTAATGAGGTGAAGTGTCACAGAAGGATCAAAGCATGGAGAGCACAGCAATAAACAAGGAATCCGAGAATGGGGAACAGCACCAGACGGTCAAGGTTTTCTAGCACAGCGTTCTCCAAAGCACATACCTGGTCTCCATTTGTTAACTCTGTCAACATCACAATAACCTTGACCTTTCTTTGGAATATCATCTGCCAGAAGTCACCAACAGTCTCTTTCAGTGGCCCCTGAGCAGCGATCATCATTTCGGGTTTCCAGTAACTCTAAAAAAAAAAAAAAAAAAAAAAAAAAAAAAAATCACAAAAGTGGGAATTTGTTAGTGCTGCTATAAAAAAGAGAGCAATAGATTCAAACACTTAGAAAAATAGCTGATTTGGTATCATTGCCATTAACAAAGTTAAGATTCTCAAGTCCAAGAAAAATGTGGTATCTATTCACAAAATAGTTAGTTCACAGCTAATAATGTGAAATTAGAGTTACAATATGCAATGCTACCTTGCAAGAATAATTTTTCTTCTAAAAATCTTTTTTCTCTAATAGTTATTGTAATTGTAAAAATGTGTAGAAAAAAGTGCCCTTGCCTCAACTGCTGACAGTATGCTCTCCAAACAGACAAGCAGGACACAAAAGAAAGGACTGCTGATCCTTGCCAAGACAAGTATAGGAGGGCTCTTAGGAAAATCCTGCTTCACAGATGAGTCTGTCAGATATGCTAGGCCTGTAGGCCAAAGATGGATGTCCCAACGTTACAGAGGAATTTGGGTTAACTGTCCAAGCAGCCAGCAGTTTCTGTCATTTCTCACATTTTTTTGGAAGTCTCTTGTTTGCACTTACTTCTTACTCAGCTAATATTATTTCCTTCTTGGGTCTCTGAGGGAGTTGAAGATTAGATAGCTATAGTTATAGTTTTCCTTGTTAAGAAATTCAGAAAAGAAACTCACTAGAGAAGTGTGAAGTGTATAAGTTTGAAAGACATCAAAAGATAGTTTTCAGTTAGTAATGCAAATTAGGATAGAAGATGAATTAGATACAATCCTTTGGATTCACAAAGAAAAAAAAAAAAAAAAAAAAAAAAAAAAAAAAAAAAAAAAAAAAAAAAAAAAAAAAAAAAAAAAAGAATTTGAAAAAGATAGGATAACTAATAAGAGTATTTTATTTGAATTTGTCATTGAACAACTAGACATTGTTGATATATTTATTGCCTGTATATATTTTATATAGTTATTGTAATTATTGTATATAGTTTTTCTTATATTAGTTATAAACTTTTTATTTTAGACCAAAAAAAGAGGAACTGTGGTGCTATTTTATTTGTGCTCTAACAAATAAAGCTTGCCTGAAAATCAGAAGGAGGAGCTAGCACTAGTTAACCACAGAAGTCTGGAGGTCTGTACTGACAGGAAGTGATAGAGCTGGACAGAGAGAGGAAGTGAGAAGGCCAGGTGGAGAGTAGAGCTTGCTCTCTTTCAGCAGAGGATTTCATAGGAGTAAGTACTAGTGGCTTATTGCCCTACCTCTCTGATCTTTCAGCTTTTACCCCAATATCTGGCTGTGGGGTTTTTATTAATAAGACTGTTTAGCAACTTGTGTTACAAAAAATGAAGCAACATAAGCATTTAAAATTATCCTTATCATCTATTTTAACTTATGTCTGTAGATTTTCTAACATGTCATGTGGTCCATTGCTTAGGCAAATTTGAGATCATGTCTGTGTTGTCCATTGCTTAGGCAAAATTACACATAGCTGACAAGCTCAGTGATAACCACATACTCAGAGGCACAAAAATTTCACCTGGTAATATTTTTTTTTTTTTTTTTTTTTTTTGCATTTTAAACATATTAAGCAGCATGAAAAGGTTAAAACTTTATCAGTTGTTTCAGGGCAAGGCAATGCTATTGCTTATATTTTAAGTTAAATATAATAACATACTAGTTATTATAACAACACAGACATGATCTCAAAATGGCCAGATCCTGGTTTAGAAGTTTAGGTACCCACCATCACAAATGATGCATTGATGTATTTGCTGGTTTCCTCCGAGTCACTTTCATCATCAGAAGACTCCTCTGAGTCGGGCTCAGACTCTTTGCTCATCTCCAGCTCATGCTTAAGTGGCACTCTGTTAAAGTCATCTATGTAAAAACAAACAGTAGCAAGTCTTCCCAGGAAAGTAAACAGGGCTGAGGACTGAGCTCAACTACGGAGCATGCTCTCTATGCATGAGCAAATTTCAGGGCTCAATGGAGAACTCAAATGAAAAAAGAATCAAATTTTGGACTGACAGACATGTAGAAATGAAAAGGAAACTCAATTAAATGTGCTGATCTAACAGCAATAAGAGTCTAATCATTAATTCACTCAGTGTGTAATGATTAAAATTAGTTTTGGAAGTCTAAAAAAGAAAGTACCCAAAAGATTCCAGTAATAAGAGGTCATGAAAAGTAGCATCATCATGTTCTAATGGATTGTTCAGTGTTTGATATGCACACATAAGTTGTTCATAGACTATCACTATTCTGGTTAATATAACTTAAAAAAATCATAACTTAGATCTTGTTTTCAATGTTATTCAATTAATATTAAATTAACAATTTCTACTAAATACATTCTTCAGATTAATTACTATTTAATCTAATTTTATTTAGTGCTAAAGCTTTTTTTGTTTCTCAATATTTTAAATTAGTAAAATTCCAGTTGATGACGTATTTAACTACATTACTAGCAATTCCATATTTTAAATGTATTAACAAGGACTTCTGCAGAAATTAACTAGGTCAGCCATATGCTGATTTGATTTATCTGGTTGTCTTGTTTACTAGCTTGGCTTATATTTTACTCGTGCTAATTTTGGTACAGGCAGCTGGATGCAATCAAAGCAGTGCCAGGTGTGATCCCGTCAATATGTGTAAGGAGAATTAAAGCCTTAAAATTGTTCATATTTCAATGTGGTAAATTTAGTGACTGACAATCTATTGAACATTTCTACCTTTCTCCAGCCTCTCAGATATCACTGATAAAGAGAACAAATGACTGTTAAAACCTCTGCTGTTTGGTGATTACCTGGACACACAATAAAGATAAAGAAGAAGCCTTTTTTTGCCCCAGCTCAGAGGCTTCATCTTCTAATAACCTATTTCTGTTTTATTGTTTTTTTTTAATGTGTGTGTTGTTTAGGGGAAGAAAATACACTTAATACTGTCCATCTTCATTGAGAATATTGGGATCCAAATAATCTGCCTAAAACTAAAGTTTAGCTAGCCCACAAACAACTTAAAATTTTCAATCAAGTGCATGTCTTACATTAAATAAGTCCAAACACACCTTAACTTTACCTGATACAAGATATAAAAGTAAACTTCTTACATGGAACAACATTAGAATTCCTGTTTTTCTTTTTGTTTTCCTCTTGATTTCCAATGTGCTGTGTCCTCCAGCTCCTGTATGATGGAAGTCTCTGAAAGAAAGAAACAAACAAATAAATACAAAATCCTCCTTTAAAAAATCTAAGTATTTCCTTAATTATTGTAGCCTAGATATCACTATAAACAAGAATTTCATCAGTGCCTGTGAAATTTGCATAACTCCTCATGGGTGACAGTTTTTTAAATTTGACTCTGAGCCTTTCCTTTTTATTGCTCCCACATTTAGTAGCTTTGATATGTCGAATTGGGACTGCAAAATGACATTTGTACCTAACAGAATCTGCTCCTTAGTTAAGAGATGCTTGATAGCAAAGTAGTATAGTTTGTTCTTCTATCAGACAAAATCACAAAACACATATTTTCATTATTATCCATCTTGCAATAGCAAATTATTTTAAATGAATACGTCTGGGTCAACAAGAAAGGTACCCAGGGGATGTAAGACCCCATCCATTGGGAGACAGAGCAGGGATATAAAAATTCAAACTCATTTTAAAACTGTCATTTGAAAAGAGATGCTTATACAATGAGAGCCTTCATAGCAGTGGATCTCAGCTATGCTATCTAGGGAAGTATTTTCCAAACCTCAGCCATGGAGGTATACAGAAGCAGCTGCAGCTGTGTTCAAAGAGGTCCAGGCTGCATCTCCAGCTGGCAAAGGAACCTGGCATTGTCCATGTAATGCTAATTTTTCAGGCACGCAAGATGCAAGGGTGTGGATGTTATAGAATTTTCCAATAAGGTTCCAAAAGGCCACTGAGGCCAGTCAATGTGTAGAAGGGTTAGATGCCCTGCGTGGAATTCTGGAGTGATCTGGTCGTGAAGCTGTGAGGGGAAAACCTAAGTTGCAATGGAGACTTCAGGATACTGAAGATGCCTGACAATATGGACCATTTGCCAAGTGGGAGGCAGTAGCTAGAGGTTCTGTGATCCAACCCTGAGAACAACCTCTTCCATTTTGCTTCCTCCTCCATAATGGACTAAACCATCAAGCCATGAGCCAAACTAAGCCTTCCCTCCTTTCCTCCCTCCTGCTTTCTCTCAACCATAAGTGGTCTTTTTTATTGGTACCTGGTCACAGCAATGAAGAATGTAAGTAACACAGGAAACCAGTTACCTTGGAAAACAAATCGTGTTGTGAGAGGGCACCCAACAACCACTCTCCTCAAGTCGCTAGAACCTAGTACTCTAAGTGGAACCGGTGAATCATCTTCCAATAGTGAAATATGGAGGACTGTTTACTCTTCAGTCCCTGAGTCTTTCACGTGTCCACAAGGCTAAGCCTCTCAGTGCAGCTGACAGTCCAGGGAAGCACAATAATAGCCAGGTGAAGAGGCTACTGGTGAAGAGGCCACCGACACTTCCTAGTAGAATAAGTGAGGGCAGGGTCCCAGGGTCAACCCCATGTGATCTTGGATAATGCTAGAGTATGTCGGAAATGGAAGGTTAGCTGAAAGGAGGGCTCCCTGATGCAGCTTCCTGGAGGTCCTTATCCATGATGGTGTAGGATTTTGCACTGATCCACTTAGTTGGAGACATCTACACTATTTAGCCCTTTACCTGCATTCAGCAAGTAAGTCTAATAAATATACTAGTTCTTTGAGGTGAACTTGGATGAAATTGTGACTTTTGTTTCCTATTGAGTGTCCTATCTGGGATGAACAGAAGTCTGTTCATTTTCCACAAGAAAAGCTAATGCAGCACTGTGGTATCTCAGCAAATACCTTTCTCTCAACCTTCTGATGTTCATGGTCTATCCTCAGCAAGAATATACCCTGATCCTCTTCTCCTAACAGTTTCTTTCCTTTCCTTTTTACACCAAGGAAGTATCACTGATACCACCAAAAAAGCTGAATCTTAAATTTCTTGCCTCATAGTGTGAATAGCAATTACATATTCTCTTCGCTCCCTGCTTCCACTTGCAAACCATTTATACTAATTTCATATTCACAAAACCCAATGAATTTAATTTTCTTTCTTTCCCTCATATTATAGTACTCATTATTCAATGTCATTCACTCAGAGGCATCAGCTGCCAATTTCAAGATCACCCGACCTCATTATTTTTAGATCTGGCAAGTAATGGGCTCTGTCCCACAAGATGCTCATCTCCTTGGTCAAACCAGCATTGATGAAATAATCTACACAGCCTTGCTGTAGCTTGATGCCTTATTCTCATCTACTGGGATCATTCTTTATACTTTCCACCCATCCAGTTTCACCACTGCAACTTTGTCAATTTTATCACAAACATGACATCATGTCTAAACTAATTACTTGAACCACCCATGTTAATGGAAATTACTCTTCTTCCTAGTCATTATTCTAGCAACTTTCTCCTATAAATTTTTATTTTTATCAAAGTCTCCAACATACTGTTCTTATGACTTTCTTTCTTGATTTCTATGTGACTCCCTCTTATGTCATCATCCATTGCTATAAACATTCATTTGCAAAGACCATCAATTCCTTTGCTGTTCTACCTTCACATAACCACTTTTTACACAACCTCTATCCCCAGAGAACTCAATCAAAACCACTGAATGACACTTTTTCAATTCATGGCCATAAACATCAGGTGATCACACAATAATTTCTTTCAATCTTACTATCTTCAAAATTATCTTTTACTCTTTCCTCCTCCTCAAACATTAAGATCTATTTTGCCTTCCTTCCCCTGATTTCCCTCAACTTTCTACTGATGATTTTACTTTACAATTCTTCTGTAAATTAAAGGCAGTTGGGGTTGAAGTAATGTAAGGATAGTTTGATATGATTATCATGTGTAGTAGACATATTTTGGAACATCCTACTCTTCTTCACAAATATGTACAATTGTGTGTCAATTAAATATTTTCAATATATTATTTACTAAAGGAAAGATGCTCATTGAAGAGCTGCTTCCACTTTCCAACATCCTATCACATTTGCCAGCCTCTCTGCATCTCTCCCCTCATTCTGTCTGCTGATCTCCAGTCTCTATGCTCTATCTGCTTGGATGGAATAATACTGCAGTCTCTACATTCTGTCTGCTTGGATGGAGTAGTACTTCCAAGTCTCTCCCCATGTCCATTTGCAAAGCACTTTGACTCTGTTACCTACAAATGTCCTTGGCACCCAGCAAAATTCAATCATACCGTTAAGTGAAAAACAAATTCCTCTTTCTTTTAGTGACTATACATACAAATATATACCTTGAATATACCAGCTTCACCAAACAACAAGTATTCATGTGTGACTTAGTGGGCCTGTGGTCAGCTCATCAGTTCAAAGGGAAAGAGAATAATGTTAAAGCTTCCTGATGTTCAATCTTGTGCTGTGTCTGCTAGTCCCCCACTACAGGGAAGATGGTGGAACTTGGGATCATTAGATGCTGCCCATCCTCCAAGCTCAGCCCCACGTTCATCCTAACTAGTCAAGCGGTCTCCATTTGATAAAAAGTCTATCCCTTCTCTTTTGAAACTGAATGCCTCAGTAAATTGGAAATTACAGGTGGAAGGGAAAATTCACACCACTTTTGACAATGTAGTTGCTTGAGAATGGCTATGTCTACCCACTGATCACAGAAGAATACATCTCCAGTTGGCTTTCAAAATAACCACTTAATAAAGAGGTAGAGGCACACATACTTATCCTTTATGTTCTGTCTACCAGCTCCAGCCAGTTCAACTTCCTAATCAGTTGTAATCTTCTAATTATTTCCTTTTGAAACCAAAACCAGATGCAATGTTTAAAGGTGAGATGTTACATTGCCTGTGGCAGACCATTTTGTGGCTATTGTGAATATTCTGAAACTCTTCACATAAGCTTAGTGAAGCAAGAGCGTTGGTTGTAGATTCAGACTTCAGGATTTAAACAAGCCTCTTACATAACTGGTTTATGAATTCAGACTTTTTTTTAAGAACTCTCAGAGTCTTAGCTTCCTCTTCTGTGCTCCACTGGTTTGTAGCCATGTAACTGGAAAACGAGCTGCATTCCTCAAAGCTACTTATAACCATTGACATTGCTTGTGACTATTGTTACCTGGAATTCAGCCTCCAGAGGAGAGGGGTCACTGGGTGGATCTCTCTTCTTCATGTTCTGTAGACATGAGTGTAACTCAGACAAGTTCACTTCTGTTTCCCCAAACTGATTGTATTCCACTAATGCTTGATGGATCAAGATATACTGTGCCTGCAAAAGCAAAGAATACCACACATAACTAACATGTACTGTAGAGCTCTACATGTCATATGTAACTAAAATGCACATATATACAAAAATTTCCACATTGAGCTGTGTGGGAATAAAAGAATATTGATATTTGTGACATATAAATAGTCTCAAAATTGTCATATTTTCTAGAATATAAATAAATTGCATTTTGGACTAAAATTCCAGAAAAAAAATAGCTTGTCAAATATATTTGAGTATCCATTGTATGTGGCTTTCATTTTATGCCTAGATTTTTCATTAACTCATATTCTGTTACTTCCTTCAGTATTTAATATTGAGATTGAAATTAATATTATTCAAAACTATAATAGTTTTCAATGTAAGTCAGAAAAGTTGATTGATATCCTATAGAACATTTTATTCAAAGTTTTTATAGCATTTCTCTTCCATGAAGAAAACTATTTACATCTCATTCTGCCAAACCCAAATTCAGCAATTCTAAACATTTTTGTTATCTCTTTTGAGTTCTTTGTTGTTTGTTTGTTTTTGTTTAAGGAAAAGATATATTTGTGATAAGCCTTTTAAACTGGCATCTCTAGTTTGGCACATCTTTTGACTTTGATTATTTTCTGAGTATCATTCCATTTTTACAAATCTGCATGCATGTCTATTTAACTACAGACACAAAGGTACATGAATTTCACTGATACTGATTCCCCTGTGGTTTCCATGTCTGCATCAGACCACGCAGAGACACACACTGAGTTGTTCTTTCCAACACTGTGTGTCATTTGCTGTGATTTTTCCCCATTCCCCACTATAGGCATTTAGATTATTTCCAATATTTTGTTATTCTAGCTATGCTAAATCCAAGGTGCATTCATATGTCTCTTTCTGGTTATGGCCATTTACACAGGCAGACTTGTACCGTTCTCTCTCTTCCAATTACCAAATGCCACAGCACATGTTCCAAATGTGTCTAAGTGCTTCAACTTATATTTTCCCTTCACCCATTTTTTGTTGTTGTTCTTGTTATATGAGATAAATATTGACTTTTGTGGATAGTTGATCTTAGGCATAGAAAGATTTTAAAATATCCAATAGTGTATAATAAAGCAATTCAGGGCCTATATTTGAATTTCTGAACTCTAGTCCAAAGAGCTAGGGTTTTGCAGAGTGTGGTGGTTCCTGCCTCTTATCCTATCACTTGGAGGCTGAGGCAGGAGTTCTGTTCCAAATTCCAGGTCAGGTAGGCTATACAGTGAGATCTTATGTGGAAAAACAAACAAAACAAAAGATGCTCTTAATCCCTATACTATTCTATCTGCTCATTGTTATGAAAAGTTGCCAATGCTGCTTCCTTTTTCTCATCATAAATGACTTCATTGTTTGGGGAATAACTTAAGCTTACATTTCTTCTGATGGAGATTAGCTTGTTTTAGTTCTCAGAAGTTAAAATACTTTCTTTCTCCACCGTTTGAATTTGTTATGATAAGTATTTCTTTTATACCCCTCACCACCCCTCCTGAAGATTTAAATCATCAAACAATGGTAAGCCTACTCATGAAAAGTTTTACTGTACCTCCACTTGTACCATCAGACACCTCTGTCGCCTTAGCTTAACAACATAACCGTAGACATCCACTTTGCCCTCTGCTTCCAAGCCTTCCAGCATGGCATCAATTCCAATGTAGGTGCCTGTGCGCCCAACACCAGCACTAAGGGAACAAACAGAAAAATGAGGTGAGAGGTATACCAGATGGCTCAGTGCATGAAGGAGCCTGACTGACAAAACTGACCTGAGCTTGATCCCTGAATTCCACTTAAAGGTGGAAGGAAAGAACTGAATCTGTAAAGCTGTCCTCTATCTTAAACACACACACACACACACACACACACACACACACACACACACACAATTTTTTAAAAGGAATAAAAATATGAGCTGTGTTCACAAGGAAGAAGTGGGGCAGCCATCAAGGGTAGGCAATAACACAAGTTTCAACTTGAAACTTATTTACTTATTTACATTCAGGCCCTTGTTATTTAGTTCACAAATCATAACATCTGTTTATGCCCCCACAAATGTATGCAATTACACAATGTCAATTTATAACAATAGTTATTTGAGAAATGAATATAAGTTTATCTTAGCAGATTACTGACAAAATAGCACTAGTCAATAAATGTCCCTAGCTGCCCAATAGAAGGTTTGTACATAGCCACAGGCGCTCTGGCCCTGAAGTCTTTACCTGCAGTGCACCACAATAGGACCACTGAAGAAGTTACTGAAAGCATTAACCCTCCTTCGAAGTTTGAGGAGCAGGTGGGGGTCTTCAGGAACCCCATGGTCTGGCCAGCTGGTAAACTGAATATGAGTCACATCTCTTCCAGTTGCTTTCTCTTTTTTCTAGTCAAGAGATAATGCATTCTTTGAGATGGTTTCTTTCAAAGCAAACTCAGGGAGATGAATATGTAAAAAAGAGGATCTGCACAATAGGCTCCTCATGTAACCACCCCCAAACCTTTGCCTCAAACACTTTCTTCCTTGGTTTTCCAATTTCCTGTCCCATGAGAAGCCACACTAAGACTCACATGCACTACCCAGTAAACCAATGATGAACAGAGCAAGGAAGAGTAAGGAAAGTGGAAACTTCTCAGACTTTCTGTGCTAAGAAGTCAAAGTTAAAAAACAATAATAGACTAAAAGAGAAGGACTTAAAAAGCAAGCAAAGGAGCCGGGCAGTGGTGGCGCATGCCTTTAATCCCAGCACTCGGGAGGCAGAGACAAGCGGATCTCTGTGAGTTCAAGGCCAGCCTGGGCTACCAAGTGAGTTCCAGGAAAGGCGCAAAGCTACACAAGAGAAACCCTGTCTCGAAAAACCAAAAAAAAAAAAAAAAAAAAAAAAAAGCAAGCAGAGAGATGTAGGTCGAGTTTTGGCTACCAAGTAAACAGTACTCTCACAGCTTTTTAGAATGCATCTGCTTGTTTTCCCAGCAAGTAGGTCTATTTCCTACATGTAGAAAGTATAATTCATTATTTGGTTTGCATTCCATTTTATAGATTATCACACAGAGAATTACCCACTTTCAAAAGATAAATAATATAATGTTCTGCTTGCAAGTCTCCAACAGAAATTATATAAATCCATTAAGATAGCTTCCTCAGAATAATCACAGTGACAAGCTAGGCATCAGCCCCTAACAGCTCCTCTATACATGCAATGAGGTCCTTCACCAAGCATGCATTTTTCTACTGGCCATAGATAGGATTGTTGATCTCCCAAGAGCAGAACAGGGAGTAACACCATCATAGCAAAGAAGGCAATAGGAGAAATACGCAGCAAACCTGGGTTTTCAGTTTCTGTCTTCCTGAAAAAAATGTATCTGAGCTTTGCACAAATAAAGTTCAGATCACCAAAACACTCCAACGAATAGAATTCAAAGAAAAGTTAAAATAAATAGCTTAAATGGCACTATTAAGGTATACATGGTAAACCAAAGAGTCCATGTATTTAAAGTGTGTTTGTTACATTCAGAGTGGAACACCATCACTATCTAATGATAGAATGTTGTTGTCACTATAAAATGAAAGCCTGAACCTATCTGACTCCCCATTTTGACAACCTCAGCCTAAGGCAACCACTAATCTATTTTCTGCCTTTATAGGCTCCTCTATCTGGAATTTTCCTGAAAATGGGATTGCATAATAAGAGATGACCTCCATTTCAACTCTTCCCAAGGCCATGCTGACCTCGTTCTCTGCTGAACCGAATACTCTCTCTCACAACTGTATAGTTGTAACTTAGTATTTCTTTTAATTCTCATGTAGTGTGCCATCTTTAAAATAATGCTTTCCATAATGCAGACAGACTACTGACAAGCAGGATTGTTTTTCCACTTAATAACCTCATTACTGACTTAGCACATGCTGTAGACCCTCTTGTTACTACTTCAGAGGTCCAGCATAAGAGCCGCTTGTGAGTGGTATAGACAAACAATGCATCAATCAGCAATTTAAATTATAGCCTGTCAGCTTTCATGGTTGTTTCAACCTGGCTCCTTCTCCTAAAGATCATTAAAAAATAATTTTTCCCACGTGTGTTTTAGTTCCTCACATTTAATATCCCTTAGCTGCACTTTTATAAAAAGCCACACCAAGCCAAAAGTTACATAATGAAATAAACTCACATGTGTGATGTTCAGCTTCTGAATGATGTAATCAGGACATCTTTTGTGTTCAGTGATCTTCACAATAACATCTCTGTAAGCCCGGGTGCCTTCCTCCATGCATGGCCAGTATTCTGCACACTTGTTCTACAGTTTTAAAAAAATCATTCATGACTCCAGTGTATCATAAAACAGTTTCTGTTTACTCCCTAAAACACCAACAATCAAAAAATCTATTCAACTGAAATTCCCCCAAACGTTTGCATATTCTTTTTTTTTAATAACATGTGCACCTTGAACTGGAATGTGTTCTATTTCCCACTAATGTTTCTGGATGGATTTATCTTAACCAATCAATAGAAGGACAATCTGCCTGATCCTTAGCGCCTATTACAAGAAGATTAGGAAAAGTGACATGCTTGCAAGTAGTCACCTTCAGGCTCGGGAAACCAGAGGCTTTTATTTCTCTCTCCCAACACTGAATTATGTGAGTGTCCACCATCTACCCAAGGTCGGTTTTGCTGTGGTCATTCACAAATAGTTGTAAAGTTGGCACATTACAATGTATGGAACTTATCACGATGCCAAATGAAAGCCTCAAAATTAATTGACTTAAATATTACACACACACACACACACACACACACACACACACACACACAAACTTTGCATACAAATTTAGGTTTTCTACCGGCATGAAAATGTAAATAAAATGTTCAAACAAGATTCGAACAAGTTAAAACAGAGAATTGTTTATATTACAAATATTAGATGCAGCTTAGCATTCCTAAGTTCCAACCTCAGCCTCTGGACTCTTACCCTGTTTCCTTCTTCACATCGTGTGACCATGACAATAACTGTGGCTTTTTGCTCCCAGATCATCCTCCAGAAGTCATCGACCGTTTCATCCCGGGGTCCTAGAAGTTAAGTACAAGTTATGAAATGCTTTCTCAGAAATGCTATAAAACAAGTTTCCAGGAGTCACTCCAGGATTTGATATAATTACCTTGTGCAGCAATGTATTTCCTTGGTTCCTTGAAGCCCTGATCAGAAAACACAAAGGGAAAAGTCATTTATAGAACACTTATTTGCTTAACAAGAAAAATTGTGAATCAGGAGAAGTTGATATAGCTCTATCATGGTTGTAAACATGTCTGGCCGTTTTCAGTGTGTGGGTGGGGGTAGGGTTATTAATGTGTAACATGGCATTTAATGGTGATGAACACATTAGTTATCATTCGCAAACAGCCTTCATGACCTGCATGTATTTTTACTATGTACTCCAAACAGCTCTTATAATTAGACTTCATCTCATCTGGGATGGTGCAGCAATTAGCAAGTGGATCAGGACTTTCCTTGTTTATAATCTACTTGCCCTACCGTACTTCCTGCTATTTGAACCTTTTCACCAGCCATGGCGTTCTTTTTCAGTTTTACTCAATTTCTTGCAATAAATACCTCTGGGAACACACCTACACTTGCACATATTAACTATTGCTGGAACATGTTTTGTATTCCCTAGAGTCCTTTTATGCCATTCCAGATATGAAAAATAAAAACATTCATTACCTGTAATGACTGCTTTCTCTGCTCCACTGACAAGGAAGCAGTGCAGACACAGATAAAATATGCTAATTCCCTGCAAAATGCTCTCAAACACTTATACCTTAGTAAAGGGGAAAATTCCATAGGAAGAGGTGGCGCTGCCATTGACAGAAACTTTGCCCATCAGGTATATGAATCCTTGCTTAATTTCAGTCAGTCTCCTGATAGTATCAGTCATTTGCATCTATTCATCAAGAACATGCTGCGCAGCTACAGTATGTCAATAACCTACCTAGGAGCTGATAAGATCTGCCTTCCAGGGGGTTGGAGCTCAGTTGGAGAAACGTAATTATAACTTGATCCCATCATTATCATACATATTTGAACAGAATACATGGGCTATTTATTTTTAGAGTCTACCCAAATCCTTACAAAATCTTTAGTATTGCCATGTCTTCTCTCCATTACATTCTTTTGAAGGACAAGACATTTGGAAAATAAACTTGTGTACTTGAAAACAAAACCTGGCCACTAGTAATTGTTGTGGCCTGCAGAGGTAGGTCACTTGCCCAAATCAGTTAAAATTATGACACATGACTACGCTATTTTGGGAGACCGCTCTTCACAGTTGAAAGTGTTACTTGCTACTGGAAACAAGCTTCGCAGAGAACATGTAAAGCAGGAATAAGAGTTTACATTATGGAGATCATTCACATAGTCAGGAAAAATATGTCAACTCAGTTAGATTCCAGGGTATGGTTTTAAGTAAGAATATAAAAAGTGTTAGGTATCAAAAATATTTGATGAGAGATAAGTTTCGGGTGTTATCTTCAGAGACTACCAAGGGATGCAATCCCAGTTCTGATTCTCCTAGAAAAACTGGAAATGTTTCTCAATCAATTGTGAGAGTTATTTAATTAATACATGGAAATCACTAAAAATGATGACTGATAAACAATAAATGCATTTAATAAATTACAGTATGTTACCAAATATTCATAATCATTTATGTGAATAATTTAGCTCTGGAAAACCATACCATATCTCAAAAAGTGACTTTATTAATGATTAATACACAGATGCCAAAGGTGTATCTTTCTCAAGTAATCCAACTAGAAAATATATCTAAATTAGTTTAGGCCTTTACATAGATTTGTGTAGTTGAATTCTTGTTCCCAAATTTTATATTTACTTGGAACCCCAGAATGTACATTTAAATGAAAATAGTGTCTTTGTAGAGCTGAGAGTTCAAATAATGTCACAGAGTGCAATGACCAGTGTCCATACAAGTGAAAGGGGCAGGTTATGAAAACAGAGGATCTGGAGCAGGCAAGAAGGCCATGAGGTGGAGACAGAGACTGGACAGAGGCAGCCATGAATCAGTAAAAACAAGGATAGCTAGAAGCCTCCAGCAGCCAAAAGTTGGCCAATAGGATTTTTCTACCAGACAGCGTGAGTGATATCTTGCTTTGAGATTTTTAGGTTCAAGTACTCAGAGAACAGATTTATGTTGTTTTCCTGGTACTAATTTGTGATATTTTATTATGCTAGATCTCAGAAACTAATTCTTGAAAACAATATATATATATATATATATATATATATATATATATATATATATATATTATTATATATGTTATAAGGTGAAATTTGAATTTCTACTTCAATAAAATGTTACACACTTATATAAGAAAAACAACAACAATAATAATAACAAAAGGACCTCAATTTCAACTGCCCACCCTTTAGAAAAACTGAGAATTACACATAAATCATCATATATCATATCATAACATATACTTTGTCAAGTACTTAAATAATTATGTTAGGAATAGATTATAAGATAGAGCAACTGCCATGTAGAAATTTAAAAAATTATAATTATATAAGTTCCTTGAATCTGAAATTCCTCTATTAGAAATCTATTCTATAGATATATTAAAACCCATAGGGTAATAATATGAACCAAGGTGGCACATCTTTCTTTGTAGTAGTAGAAAGCACACTTAATGTCCATTAATTATACCATGAATTACCACAAAAACAAAAAACACAAAAACTTTCTAGGTCTGGAGTCAGCAAACTTTGGCTTGTGATGTTTAATCTTTGTTCATTTTTTACATATTTTAGTTGTTTGTGTGTCTGTGTATTGATGTAGCATGTGTGTGCAGGCAGGTCCCTACAGAGGCCACAAGAGGGTATCAGTTCCCCTTAATGGATGTTACAGGTAGTTGTGAGCTGCCTGATGTGGATGGTGGGAACCAGATCTAGATCCTCTGTAAGAGCAGCCAGTATTCTTAACTGCTGAGCCATCTCTCAGCTCCCCTTTCCCTGAACCCTGATGTTTAATCTTGATCTCCAACTGGACAGTATTGAAGATCACCTAGGAGACAAACCATACATGTCTGTGAGGGAATATCCAGAGACACTTAAATGAAGTAGGAAGAGCCACTCTGATCACAGTAAGTAGGAGGTAGGAAGACCCACCACTATTCCCCTGACAGAGGTCTAGCACTGAATAAAGAGAACACAAATGGAATCCTAGCATTTATGTTCCTCAGCTTCCTGACTGCAGATGCAGTGTGATCAGCCACTCACACTCCTGTGGCCATCGTGATACAATGTACCTCAAACCATGAGACAAAATAAACCTTCCCATCCTTAGGTTTTTGTAACAGGAACAAGAAAGGTACAGGAACAGGCCTGTGAGCAAATCCAGCAAGATCTGACTTCATACCTCAAGTGATTCTGTTACTGAGTTGTTATGTTCTGTCAAGGGAAGCTCGGCCACTCAAGTGAGGGTTGAGAATTTGTGATAAAGATTAAGTATGATCTCTAAAGTCAAAAGGAAGTGCTCTCTGGGCCCTTAGAGGAAGATTCTGCTAATCCTTCCATTTAGAGTACTGTTATATGTGTTCTATGTAGACAGAGAAAGATCTACATGTACGTAAATATGTTGGATAGCTAAATACTCTATATCTATACAACTAGATGTGTATATGTGCATGTATATCCATGCAAAAAAATGTATCTCTGTTGTGGGTATGTTTATATATGCCTATACAGGATACATAATAGTTGAGTATAATATTTGTAATAAGCGAGCCTTATTGGAGTTTTGCTTTTCTAATAAGAAACTCCATGTAAACAATGAAGACTTTCCTGATGAAAGGAAATACTGGGTAGATTGGGTAAGAAGATGGTCTTAGCCATTGTGTTTTTGTACTGTGTAAAAGTCTTTAATTCCACAAAGCATACTTATTTAAAAATTATATATGCCACATTTTAAAATGTTTTCGCAAATTTTGTCGAGATATTTACAGTTTGGATAACGACAAGGGAGCGATGAATAGCATCAATGGAGTAAGCAAGCACTGCAGTGCCCTGTGTCGTCACAGAAGCACACCGGTTCGGGGTCGGGCAGACCTGAGTCGCACCTCTTGTTAAAACATTTACTAACTACATCAGTCTCATAATAACTGAAGAACCCGAGCCTCCCACGTCTCATGTATATAGTAGGCACAGCGTGCTCAGCTGAAGAAATGGAGGATTCTTATGAGAAATGCATGCAGAGATCATTCAGCTTAATACACAGCAAGGAGTTGATTTTTATTTTCACTGACAAGAAAGCCCTACTTTGCTTACAGCACCAGCAACCATACTTGTTACATTTTTTTTTGTGAACATTAGTGATTTTATTATTGGTATCAGAGATGTTTTGGGCTTTACTTAAATATTTCTAATAACTTCCCCAATTTTTTGTGAAATCAGTGGAGGAACTAAATCAAACAAATAGATACAAAGAAAATGGACATATCCAACAACCAAAAGTGGCTACAAGATAATCCAGCGTATTTACTCACATCAATGTAGCTGGCATTTATGTAGGTGGACCCTGCATCTCCATTTATTTCAGAGAGTTCAACACGGTTATAGTCATCTGTTTAAAGAAAAGAAAGTTTTGATATTGAAATAACGAGTAGTCATGCAGTGTGTCAACACACAGAAACTCAGTTCCCTATGTGCACTCACAGGGAAGGATGTCAACATAACGGTTTTTATTCTGGTTGTGAGGCTTTCGGGCATCCTTAATAGAGAACTTGCTGAATACCCGTGGAATGCTCTGGAAGACACAAAGATTCTTGGGGTTACAGAAGATTCCAAAAAAGAAGGAGGAGAAGGAAGGAAGGAAGGAAGGAAGGAAGGAAGGAAGGAAGGAAGGAAGTTTTTTTTCTTTTTTCCTTTGCCAGTCACCATTGGGGGTAAATGAGGGAACTTATAAATATGTCCTTTCTACTGACAAACATGGTTAATAAGCTAGAATTAACTTTATTTTACATTTTTCAAAAACACCATATTTCCTTTAAAACTCAATGACAGAACAATTAAATTATTAAAATAAAAAGGAGTTTCAAAACAAACTTAATGTTACATGAAAAATACAAAATAATCAATATGACATTCAGAACTTTTTAGTTCATGACTTATCATTAATTAGATAGTCATCAAGAACACAAGCACAAAATGATCCAAATATGATTTGTGACAGGACTTCATAATCACTTACAATGCACTAAAACATCATACTATGATGTTAACCGGCTTCATATTGTGAATGACCTTGCACCCTCAATGAGTCTCTCATTTGTAAATATTGCAGTAACATATGTCTGTATTATATTGCTGCGTTCAGCGGATAAATTAAGGCAAACGGTTATGTAAATATATGTAACACGGAATCATCTTGATGACCACGTGGAATTTCTTACCCTATATCAATGATGACACATACCTGAAATTCAGCCAGAAAAAGTCTACCCTCATCAGCAATCTTTCTTTTATATGTTTCCAACAAAATGTCAGCGTGAATTGGCTCCACATCCATCAGTTGCTTTTCATCATCTATAAACAAGTGAGATTCAAGACCAGTGTTGTGTTTGTCTGTCTGTCAGATATGCATATGTTAATAGAGTTCACATCTTGAACTTAGTCCTCAACAATTTTTTTCTCCCTATCTTTGTGGGAAATTTCATTTACATGAAAGTGTTGGCCTATAAATTAAGGACTTCTAAGTCTTGTACTTCAGGTATTTTCTGACTTTGTACTATTCTCTTTACTATCGTGAGCTTCTCCCTATCCTATGCCTAGATAAAAGGTCCTTAACAAATATTGCCATTGTTAGAAATCCATGTTTTTAATTGTTTACATGGAATTTATATTAGTTGACATATTTCTATATGTCATGTTTATTATTTTTCTAATCAATTGCCTCACACATGCTAAACAGACTGCCCACGTAGGAGCTCTATCCCCAGCCTCCATTTTTAATTTTACATTTGTGTAGTTATTGTAATAGTACAGATGATAAAAGAAAATTATTAGTACTATTGTATCCATCATTCATCTTAATTTTGTTACACTATACTATCAAACAAATTATATTCATCTGTTGTATCTCAAGAATATTAAAAAAGTTAAATACATTGTGAGATAACTTTCTATGATTTAAAAAAATGTAGATGGGTATTGAGTACTTCCCTTTCTTTCCATTATGAAAAATTTCACTATGAGCTATATTAATATACTGATCTTGACAAAACATGGGTTTCTACAAGATATATTTGTTATTTGATATATTTTATGTGTGTGAGTTTTTGTCCACATTTATGCATGTACACCACATGCATGCAGTGCCCACACAGGCCAGAAGAGGGGGTATCTGATCCCATCAATCTAGATTTTAGGGTAGTTGTAAGCAGCCAAGTGGGTGCTGGGACCTAACCCAGGTCCTCTTCAAGAACAGCCAATGCTCTTCACCTCTGAATCATCTCTTCATCCCGGTAAAACATGATTTAAAAGGTTAAGAAAATTTGTGCTATTACACATGCAAATGTTTCTCCTACTCTCCCAACTGGTTCTTCAGGTGTCATGGTAACTGTACTGATTGTCAGATGAAGAAAGAAGCTGTCCATGAGTGTGGTATAGCTATATTACTTTTCACAAAAACTTTGTTTCCAAACACAATTACCACTTTGGCTAGCTGCAGTAAGCAGTTCCTTTAGGTGGTGGGAGATGCCTAGTATTCATCCATGCTGAATTGAAAGCTGTGTTTTAGAGTGGGTAAGTTCTAAAGTCTTTCCAGTTGCAATTGGTATTAATTACAAGATGAAACAGCTGATACTTCCAATCCACCTTAACTCCTGGAAGTGCATTCTGCCCTCTGCCCAGGTGTGATCACTCCTTTGTTCCTCCTTCTCCTCTCAGCCTAACTGAACCAACACTCTAGGCATATTACCTTGTTGACTTTATCTGTTCATTGACATGCACTGAATTCCATACACTCATCTGGGCAGTGAGGAGAAAACACTGAAAAAAGAGGAACTTCCAGCCTCTCCAAAGTCTGCACCCTACTTATGGGAGGCTAATCAATAAAGACATGAACAAATACAACAGCATCAGGTTGGGACACAGTCTCTAAAGGAGACTAAAACTAAAGATCTCTAAAGAACCAACCCAAAAGCTGCTGCATTCAAACATCATGTCTCCTGTTGTCAGAAGGAAACCCTTCACACAAGAGGTAACACAAGACAGAGAGGTGCTCTGAAATTCTGTCTTAAGTAATAGAAAAATAAGCGCTTTAATTATTTAAGCATAGTTTGAATGTCTTTAATGATTTTTATTGGATTGTGTCTTTAAAACCTAAAGAAATTATAGAAGAGTTGGAAGGAGGAGTGTCTTTTCTTTATATAATGTCTATCTTATTCATCACTGTGTCTTCAGTGGGAGGATCCACCACCCATCCCACTTTGGCAAACTGAAGATATTCCACATCACCTTATCACTACGGAATACCATCTGCTCTCCTATTCTTCCTTCTTCACTAGTTGGTCTGATGTTTCCCAGCAGTCTTAGCCAACCAAATTTCTGCACCCTCCACAGGCAAATTTCTATCATTTATCTTTACACAGAACTGTGCATATTGCATATAACATTTTACCAAATTGTTCCCTACTCATCAATACACCTGCCTTCCTCTATTAGATTCCCAAACCTTGAAGGGCAGAGACCATAGACAATCACTGTGGTACTCTCAGGGCCAGGGACAATATTTGTGACACTTTGATAACTTCACACAGATGGCTACTTTTAGAAAAAATAATTTTGTTTCATCGTGTGTCAATGGACAAAGTCCAGGTTTAATTTAAAATGCACAGTCCCTATTTTAAAATAAGAGGATTCAAATGCAGCGAAATAATATTCATCAGTAAGAAACATTTATACTCACCCCTTTCAACAAGTTCCTGCTGTTCATCTAAATTGCTGTGAAAATAAGAAACATGAGTTTCTCTATTTGTAAGGAACATGGAATTCAGTTGGCATTCAACTTAACTGAGCAAACACCATTTATAAATGTCCTGAGCGAGGGAGAAATCAAGGTAAGGATAATAGGAGACTGCATAGGGGGAATAGGAGAGGGTCGAGAATGAAAGGATGGATATGGGAGAGGTGGAACAGGAACTTGAGGAGAGTGAAGAAAACAAGGAGGAGGGAAGAAATCAACCAAGAGTTGCCTGTGAATTTCAGAAGCGTGAGAAAGTTAAGTGAATCTTTCCATTTCTCCTAAATATCTATCATCTTGAGCAAGGAAATAAACACACTTCCCAGAACTTCCCTCCTGTTGCATTTGCTGTACACAAATGACTTTCATCCACTGAGGGTTGAAAGAGAGGTACAGTCTTTGCACTTATCATTATCCAAGCAAGCCTACAATGCCTTTAGCAATGGTAGAGAGTATAAGTACGTACAGTAAGCCAATAATTTCATGTTAAGTCATGGAATTGACACCCAATTCGGTCATAAACTGAAGTTCACACTGTCTTCTCTGGTCCATTGCTCAATCAATGCATTTTGGGAAAACAGCTTGTGACATTATTACAACTACTATTGCCTCCTAATTCAAAATGAACTGTTTCTCACCTGGATCTTTTCTTGCGCAGATCATAGATTTTATACAGAACAACAAGCAGGGCTATTGATGTCACAATAATGAGAAACACCAGGAAGATAATCAGTGCTTTAGCGTTATCTAGAAGTGAAGAGTGACACACAAGAGCTTATTATGTCAAGTACTTTGCTAGACAATGTGAGTGACCTTCATGAACTAGAATTTTAATATTTTTCATTTATGGTGAATATCCAAAGCTAAAATTTTAGAATAAGATGAAATACATTAAAATCTCGATTTTGCAATGATGGGCTCTGTTATTTCAAAATTCCCAAGGCCTTTACATTTAAAGAGACTAATTAGAATATAAATGAGCACTTCCACTTCTTTTCATTAAATACTGTACTTTTGTAGAAAACTATCATTTAGATTTAATTCCCTTTCAGAGGTTCATTTTAAAGGGATCAATGAGGTAATGTGGTTATTACAGCTTTCAGAAAGAAACTCATAGTTTACCATTTGAGCACAGAAGCGGGTAGCCTCCTAAGGGATTCATAAAAGCTTCTATCCCACAAAGATAAATCTCTTACATGCTCACTGGGGAATAAAACCAATTAACCAAGAGACAAAATTTATTTCATTTGACAGTCAGGATTAACACTTTCCCTAGCCTGAGTTTTCATTAAGAATCAATGTGAATCGCATGCTTAGGGAAAGCAGAGCAAAGCATGGTTGGCAATATTTTTTTATTATTATTATTTTACTGTCTTTTTATTTCTTTATTAAGAAAAGTTTTTATTCATTTTGCATACCAATCAAAGATCCCCCTCTTCCTCCTGCCCCTCCAACCTCCCCTTCCCAACCCACCCTCCATTGCCTCCTACAAGAAGGTAAGGCCTCCCAAGGGGAGGTACATTTAGTAGAGGCAAGTCTAAGCCTCTCCCCCTGTCTCAAGGCTGTGTGAGGTGTCCCATCATAAGTAGCGGGCTCTAAAAAGCCCCCTCATGCACCAGGGATGAATTCTGCCTCTACTTCCAGGGGGCCCTTAAGAAGATCAAGCTACACAACTGTCTCGCTATGCAGAGGGCCTAGCCCAGTCCCATGCAGGCTCCACAGCTGTTGATCCAAATTTCATGAGTTCCCACTAGGTTGGCAAATCTTTATCCTGGGTTACATGCCATCCTGGGTTACATGCCATTCTTTTCATATGCAATAAACCCATGCAGTGACATCAAAGTTTGAGTCCCAGAGCCAGGCTAGGGAGTTCCCAACCTTACTTCTTCCTTACTTAAAGGGAATTTGGCCAGAATCCTATTACCTTTGCACCTTAGTGTTTTAATTCCTGAAATGAGGCTAAATAGTGTGATTCCAGTAAATGGTAGACCGAACAGAGAGAAAACTAGCTATTCATGACTTCTAAAACCTGGGGTTTTTTGTGTGTGTGCTTTCCTGTCTATAATGTTGCTCCATATGCTAAAGATATCTTAGAAATCAGAACATAATCAGCACACATATCACTAGCACAGATATATGCCAAACACTATAGTCAAGAAAGCAGTTCCATTTAAAAGAGCTACCAAAAATATCTGTCTGTGCAAATAAATACTCTTAAAAGTTGTAACAAAGGCAACATTCACTTAGTGACTAAGTGATCAAATCTATTAATTTTTATGATACTGTATTTTAATATGGGTTTATTCAGAGATTTTTGAAAATTGCCAGTATTTATAAAATACTTTTAAGCAACCAAGGAGTCAATCTATGGATGCAATATAGCACAGCTTTGCTCAAACAAATGCATACACATAGAGGTAGAAAAAATAGGCCAAGATGACTTACAAGATGTTGATTGATCTTTAACAACTGCCTCTCCCTGATACTTTCCATTGTGAAAGGAGACCTGAATTTCAGTTAAATAAAAAAAAAAAAAGAAAAAGAAAAGAATTTAGTTTTCTACTTTAAGTGTGTATGGCATGTTATAAAATGTACATTATTTCTTATAAAATGCTGCTTGTTTTCATTAAAAAACTGAGTCAAAGCTGAGAGTTTAAGGTTATTTTATTGTGTGCAGTCAAGAAGATAGAAAAGTTGTTTACCTTTTGAATGTCATGAATTGAATGACATCAATAACAAATGGAAATGGAAGAACACAGTTCAAGAAGTGAAACCCAGAATTAATGATTTTAAGGTACAGTAAATAGACAAAAAAATAAAGTTGTCTATTAGTATGCTAGTAGGCTCACATTTTATTTTTAAAATAAATCTGCTGTTTACAAGAGTTGGGTGTGGAATGTGCATATTTTTGAGGGTAAAAAATGAACAAATTGCAGTGTGGAAATAATTACCATAAACACCAAGAACTCAAAACTTAATACAAATAAAGAAAATCAGCTTGGTCCAAAAGGAAACAGAAAGAGATGTTGAAACAAGACTACTGACACCACATAAATTATGTGAAAATAGATCTGAATAACATCATTACAGGGGATTAACATGATGTGACAATCCTGATAAACATGCATAGAAGCCTTCACTCTCTATAGAATTTCCCAATATCCATAAACAAAATTGTTTCAAGTTCCTCTTATAAAGCAATAAAATTTACAGCAATAGAATTTTAAACTCCACATATGTAGATATATTATATTGTAAACTCTGCCAAGTAACCATTATAGATTTCATCAAGGTAGAAATTATCAGAACAATGTACTTTAAGAATCCATTACTTTCTGTGTGCAGGCAGGTTGATATAACTGACAAGCCATGTAGGATCAGGATACAAATTTTTCCAAACCACAGTAATAATGATCATAATTATTTTTTCATAAAATGTAAAGACACAATGAGAAAAACATCAAAACAAATTCTATCACTAGAAATAAATTACTACAAATAAAATAAACACAAATATCTTTAGTGGAAATGGTGATACTGAATAAATATGAGACGATTACATCCTCATGAAAGTGTGTCTATTGTCTTAGGGTTATAAATGCATGTGGAAATAAGTTATGATGAGTGAAATCAAGAAAACAAGAGATCTATTTATGCTGTGGGAGAAGGAATAGCTAAGTGATAATTATCTCCTAATTTGAATTCTATGTTTATAATGCTCACTCACGTATCCCAGATACGTGATAATTTATAATGTTTAAAGAGTGGAAGAGAATCCTACAAAGAAAAGCAAGTCCTGGAGTAAAGACATCAAGAAGATAAAAGCTGAGTGTGTGTGAGACTAAATGGAATACTGTGCCAAGAACTCTGTGGCCACTGAGGAAGCTGCACACAGTGGAACAGAATGCAGGATGCTTTAGTAACAGCATGCTGTTTCTCCATGTGGAACACCATTCGGGAAGATATAAATGGCACACTCACTCAAAAAATATCTGCAAGAACCATTAATTGTGAAAGACAATGTAAATGATTCTCTAAGAATACTTCTGTATTAAAAGGATCAAAGGGATTTCTAGGGTACAAATCATCCCTACACTATTTAAAGTTATTCAACATTGAAAAAGAGTGAAATATATCCAAAACGCAACAAAATTTATGCATACCACACAGATGTCAAAACCATCTCTACCTATTTATTGAATAATATCCTTTGTGAATAGCTACTCATGGAATTAAATAAATATTAAACTATTTGTTCAATAATGCATTGAAAAATAATGCACTATGAAAGAGAAGAGATAATTTGCCTCTTAGAATATGAAGAGTGTTTTGCATTAGAAAACCCATTACTGTAATTCACCATATGAGCAAGTCAGACTATATAATCACCACTGTAGCACCATTTAAAATAACACCATTTTTTTT